>NC_060214.1:100608125-100923750 GCF_021130785.1 Homalodisca vitripennis
GACAATATTGTAGCTACGGTTATTTTGTAGTGTCGGCTATGACGGGATATAGTTTTATAACATTATTGTGTAACTAATACACATAAATTATTATTTAAAGGTGTTGATGTGTTTAGTTCACCTACTTCACTTAACGTGAGTACGCAATAAAGAGGGGGGCGGTAATGACATAATATACTCCCGTTCTAATTGTTATGATTTGGAGCCTTCTTCATAGTAACATAATATTAATACAGTTTTCATCAAATACAATCCTTACTAAACCTCCACGTCTAAGTCAATAATTGAGATCAGTCTATAGGGTTCTTAAATGTTGCTGTAAAAGTTTTTTCCAGTGAGACTGACATTGTTTTCTGTATTTTCTGTAGATCTAGTGCGAGGACCGTCTACCCATCACACTGGCGTCAGGTAAATTTTATGAGGCCACTGTCGTGCTTACACATATCATTAATTATTTCCTAACTATTTCTTCTCGTTTGCTTATGTTAATAGTTACCGAAATGAGAATTTAAATATTAGTCGATTATAACCGATTTTATGTCTCAACAGGCATTCAAATTTTGATAGCAAATGATGACATTACGTTGCAACTTGGTTGTAGGATTTTAATAATGTAACACCTTTCAAGAAGTTAGTTTGCTTCAAGCGTAAACATTATCAATGTGTTAATTATAAACAAGCTTATCAATAAGCATATCAAATAAGAAGAACAAAGTCAAACACGACAAATGAAAGATCGAATATATCGTAGGCACATTGAAGACGTTGTTGTGCTTATTGACATATCTTTATACTAAGTGCTGATATCGCCAAGTATATGATGTAGAGGCCTCAAGTGTCATTAATACAATGGTCCTCAAAATAGAGTGCGCTGCTTGTTCTACATTCCACCATGCATAAACATGATTGAGTCGCTGAGTAGTCAATTCTTATTCATATCCTTTTATTTTTTAGTCGATGGACGACCACCGAAGATATATTTTCGATATATCTTCGTAGGATGTCCTAATTACATTTATATTTCTAAGTCAACATTAAATAATGTATATTCTTTTACCCTTAATGTACATTTCAAAAGTTTTGAATTTGTGAGAGGCCTTGTGAATTTCTCAACCGTTAGAAATAATATTAAAAAACAACAACTACGGTATAGAAATATAAAAGTAAATTCGTTTTTGTTTAGAGAGGTTTTCCTAAATTCCTAAATATCTTTGTTCTACATGGTTTGAGATTTGAATTTTTAAATTTGTTTACAGGAAGATTTTTCAATCGGTACGAGTTTTGTCTCCGAGTACGAGTGAAGTATCGAAGAAGAGTTGAAGTAAAAAGTATTGATTAAATATGGCGATTTAGTTTTTTTTATTTGAAAAACAGAAATCTTAGTTTCACAACTACATACTAAAAACATTGTATAAAGCTCTCTGCAGACCAAAGAGTAGAATGACTAGATCACGTAACTGTACAATAACGTTAAGTGGCCTGTTGTAATACTTGGCTTTGTTCTGTAGCTATCAATATGTCTGAAATGCTTTTGAAAAAGATTGTTTCATCTGCAATTCTCTTCAAAGTTCTTCACGTAATTAAGTTTTAAAAACTATTTATTTTTCTGTTTGTTTAGGTAAGGTAAATTAATAACCTTATTTATGTAAAAATATCTTATCTATAAAATAGCATATCCTGTGACACTATTTATCTGCAAGTTTTGTTAGACTTTACATGTGCAAATACAAGCAGATTTTACCTTAGTGTTTTTCAATAGTGATTAAAATCATTTTATACTTGACAGATATTAATTAATTTATGTAATTGTATCGTATATATTGTTTTTGATTGGTAAATAAGACATCGACATAGTCTCTCTCACAGATCAGGATGATAGACAGTCAGTGTAACCAATTAAGAATCTAGTGTAACCAATTTACATGTAGTATACTCTCGCAGTTATTCCCACAAGGCTGCATCTTAAGCACAACAAGTATACTTAGAGCGGTTCCTTGAATACATTTTAATTGTGGAACGTTAATAGCAGTGAAGAAGGCTGTAGGTTTATAAGTACGTGCTTTATTTTAACTCCTTGTGGAAATGGAATTGAAGTTTTTTTAGTTCTACCTTCGGAGATTTTAACACTTTCATCGTAAATACGGTCTATGTTTACTGTAAATATCTACAACTTAGGACTTTTTTAGATGATAAAAACATTTATTTTTGTAACACCTTGACCCAGTAAACCTTTATTGAGTAGGGTATTGAGGTAAAAGAAGTTTAATGAGCGTTTTGAAAACATTTCATTGCCAAAGTCCAAAATACGGTTAGAAAGAGCACTATATAATAATTTACATAATATTTTTACTGATTATCAAATATAATAAGGATGCTTTAATCTATTTGTTTATACCCTTAGTTATTTTAAGATTATATTAATTTTTAATCCCTTTGGTTTTAGTAAAACGTGGCATATTACTTAACCACCGCCCTTATGAAACGTCTAGAACCTATATGTTTTAGTTAGCTTAGTATTAGGTTTTAATAATATAAGTGGTTTGTAATTTTACAATGAGTTGAATTGTGAAATATTAAGTGCAAACATAATGCAAACAAGTGCAAACATACATATGTGTGTGTTTGATATATTTATTAACATCGAGAAATTAATACCAATTAAAAATACCACTCGGGTACACCTTGTATAGCCTTACCAGCAGGGAAACAGTTCTACATAAATTGAATGAACATAGATTTCTTAATGATATAAGTAATAAGGGTTATTAGCGTGATTTTGGTGATATCAAAAATATTATAAAAAAGAAATCCGAGTAACAGTTGACTTCCGATTTAAGAAGTTTATAGTCCATGCACTGTATGTAGTAATTGGAGCGAACTGTGATGTATAGTGAAATGTAACAGAGGTTAACTTTAATGAACATGTAAAGTATTCTATACTCCAGAATCATAACATACGACACGTGTACAATCCTATTACACGCGTGTTTATACAAGGGTGGGCTTTACACTGTTGTGTGTAGGGGCCCTCCAATGCAATTCAGTTAACGATGAAAATTCAGCAACGCTCAAGTTCTTGTTGCTTTAACGAATTTGCCAATGGTTACAATTTGATTTATTAGCATTGATTTTCTGTAAAATATATGAATAATTAACATATAGTACGTAAATTATTTATAACAGGGTGAAGTACTTTCATTTAAAAATCTGGGTTTTAAAGTTCATTTATTCTTAGTGAAAACAATATGCAAGTTATCCTCATGTCTGTGAGCGCATCGTTTCTTAGTTTGTTTTTTTTTTTTTTTTTTTTTTTTTTTTTTTTTTTTTTTTTTTTTTTTTTTTTTTTTGCTGAACAACGTGTAGTATTTATATTGATAGGAAATCCAAACTCATAATCAAATTTGAAACTTTCTAAAACTGTAGAAAGTGACTAGATTGAAATGTATAATTATGTAAAATATATTATGTCAATAGGATGTGTGAGTGCTTTTGTATGTTGCCAACAGTGCTTAAAAAATTAAGGTTGTTAATATACTTTGATTAAAAAGTGGATATCAGGAGGTTGACGTTCATTTGCTATCGTCAGGAGAGAAAACATCCATAAGTGGTATCTGCCCTTTCCTTTAGTTAAAAAAAGCTTAATACAAAATACTGAGCACCCATGTTATTGTGGAACATGGCGATGACCATGACAAGGTCTCGTCTATCACATCACGTATTGATAATCTAGGTGTCGGGAACCAGATTGTGCTGTAAAAGAACTCGACCTTGTCATTTAATTGTGGAGTGTAGTTCCCTCTAATAATTAATCGCTCTTCATTCATAGGAGCCTTTCTTAATGGACCTTTATGTACTGATGTGATGAGAAACTAGATTGTTTTCTTTAACAATTAAGACTGTCCGAATTTTGTCAAAGGTACGCAAGATATAATAAATTGATTGTACAACGTAAAATAATTGTATATTATTTCAGGTTAAGGGCATCGGATCATTTAAACCCTTGGTAAGATTTCCCGCTTTCAGGTTCTACTTCGAATCAGTTCTCATTGTATTACTTACATCTGATGTACTATTATACTCGTTCTTCCCTAGATTAAAAATAATCGGTGATTCTGTTCAATGTTAGTATAAGCTTTCATTTTCGGACAAATATTCGATCTCTATTACGTTTCGAAACTGATTTCACTGTTATTTACCTGTAATGTACCTGACAGATAGTTGTAAGTGTCCGTTTAAAAGAATATGACCCATTAAAAAGATCTTTACTTTTTTGGTAATATATGATTTCTAACCCCACCATAACTAACGCTCTGATGATCGGCTTTAGGTCAAGGGGAATTTCTTTATTGTATTCTCTAAAATGTAGATTGTGTCATTATAAATTGAAAATTGTATTTCCGCCCCTGGACCATGTATGTCTGTTCAGTTTACAATTTACGAACTAATTTTATCTTTTATATAACATGATATTTTCACAATATTTTGTTCTAAGCCAAACGGAATACCTGTGTAGTTTATATTCTTATTACCTTTTCTCCTCGTGTAAGAAGAAAGTGATCATTTCGTCACAGGTCTATGGTGGGACAGCTGAGAATATCCATTTAGTCTCAGCATAAACGTGTTATTGATATTGATATTGTCACAGCTGTGGGATAGCTGTGGTCCACGATCTTTGTGTGTGTGCTACTGTATGTTTGGTCTGTTTCAAACGATAACACCTTTAACATCGAATGATAACACTTTGAACATTGAATTATATTAGTTCCGACTAGTCTATAAGATGATCTTATCCTAGGTACATTCTTCATAACAATCACCAACTTATATTTTTATTGGAGATGTATATTGTTTCGTCATCTTTAACTTACTTTTTTAACTTAATCTTTGGTAATTTGCACATTTAAAATTTTATATTACACTTACAAAATAAAATTTATTTTAATGCGATCTACAAAAGAGTTTTAAGGATGAAAATTTTAAAACCCTATAAGTTGTATAATATTTACGAGTAGAATAATATTCACTCTATATCCAGCTTCTTGAAGGAAAAGTTTCTGTGTTCAATTTCTCAAAAAGGATCGGTTGTTGTACATTTTCTGCTACTTTTTCATTAGAGAAAAATGGTTTAGTGTAAGAAAAGATCACGTCCCAATGTTTGTCAGGATGAGTAATTTTTCTTGCACTACTCTATAGGGCAAGTTGTTGTACATTACACTGAATTCAAGAACTGATACGGTAATGTAACAGAGTTTTGGTGACATTTTTTGGATTAGAGCAAAAGTCATTAATTTATAACATTATTTTTTCAAATTTTACATAATCAATAGTAGGAACACAATTTGAAAAATATTCCTCAAAATTGCTTATAAGAGCCGTAATGATGTATAATACAGTGGAGGAAGTAAATAGCAAACATGATTTCAGTGGAAGGAAACTAACACGTCACCATATGTTCACTCGATTGTTTAATACCAAACAACAGCAACAATCGTCACTTGGGTACAATACAATGACAGAATGAATATTTATCAAGCGCTCCGACACAATGCATTAACAATAATCGACTGATCACACAGTTGTCCTCCTTGCTGAAGAGTTCATTACCAGGCGATTACCATTACCATTGGTACCTTTGTTTGTCTCCAGATGATAGACCAATCTGTATATACTTCAGCACAAATTTGCATCCATAAATAGTTATAAATGGAAACAGAGCACTCAGTAAACATTACACTAAATTTACTAAAGACTAATCTTAATATCTACTGTACGAAATCTACATAAGAGCATATTTTTTATACCATTCAAAAGGGGGTAACAAATACTGTTTAAATATGTATACACTCCTTGGAAAACGTTTCGAACCACCCCTATAATTAACAATTACGATTGTGCCGGGCCTGTTATAATGTATAATATACTAATCAAAAAGCATCCTCCAAAAGAAGATAATCTACCTCTGATTAAAAACTACTTAATTATCATATTTTCAATTTTGTATCTAATCTACAGTCTACATTTCAAATCATACTTGGAGTTTTCATCGTATTTTATTCTTCACTTGTGTAATCAAGCTTTTTAAAGAGCACTATTATTTTTTGCAAATAATAATTTGTGCATTACGTAGGCAGTAATGGATTCTCACCACCGTTTGATTTCTGCCGCGTCACATAGAGGTATAATATTGGTTCAACATTGCGCTCTCTTGCGCTCGCAAAGAGAAATGACTATAATATTTAATTTGGAGTACACCATTCAACGGTTGAGATAACAAGACAATGTCTAGAATCTACACATGACAACAGAAGGCCAGTTCAGGGCTGGCCAAGAGCGACAGGCAGAACAGATGATCGACATCTTATAGTAAATAGTATATGAAGGATAACGAGTGCCAGTACTCAGATGCAGGACCTGTTCAGGCAGGTACGTAAAGTACACATTTCAAGTCGTACAGTACGTAGGTGTACTAGAGAAGGTGCTGGAATAGTGGAAAGTAATACCGCAAGCACATATTCAATATCATTTTACTGGAATGAGACGGAATAAGAGGTAATAACAGCAAAAGGTGAAGATACAAGATACTATTGTAAAAACTTTGAATCAGTAAACCAGATAATAAAACTCTTTGTGGTCCTACTAAACATGATTTATCACAATTTCCTTATTTGCTGTACACATTTTTTATTTGGAAAATAGCATTTGTAATTAATTTTTGTTCAATATAATTTTCTTAGTATAAAATCAAATAGAAAAATTAATAAATAAATAGTAAAAAAGCTTTATTTAAAAAGATAGCGGTGCGAAACTTTTGTCCAGGTGTAAGTATTAAACCAGAACGGCACATTACTTCCTAGGAAATTATTAAACCAAATCCATCGTTTTCCCAAGTATTATCGATGCAACCCTTATCTCACTTTTGCCCACCAAAACGTTTAAAAGTGTAATAACGTTCAGTAGTGAGCGAGACACCGCGGCGTTCTTAAGTGGTTTGTTACTAACAAGAAGGTCGCAATTAATTAAACTGCTAATTTGCTTGGCGTGGCAGGTGGCAACAGACGGGGAGCTTTCTTCATTAAAGGCTATAGTAATGTTTGTGACCGATGTAATGTGACGTCTTACAGAGGCTTAGTAAAAAGTAATAGTTTTAATTGAACAAACATTTAGTGCAGTTTCGTAAAATTTGTATTTGGTTTGCGAAAAGGTTTCTAAAAATTTGGATTTAAATTAATGAGATAAATTAATATTTTTACTCCTTCTCTATTTTCTGATTCTCTATTCAATAATTTAAACGTAAAATCTCGGTTATAAATTTTAAATGTTAAAAAAACTTATATGGAACAGTTTAACTTACTTGACACAGTAGTTTTAAACTACTCTCAAAATTGATAGTTTTGTACCATTGATGGAGTAACCTTCAGGATATAAAATATTACCTAAGTTAGGTAAGTTGTTGAACATTTGTTTATTTGAGCTAAGGTTTTAAAATACGCATAGTTAATTCAGGCAGCCATATGAAGTCTAAGTGTTACGCTTAAACTATCTAAATTTACTTTGTCTCGTTGGATCATAATAATGTAACTATTATGTATAACTTCTTTAACGGTTTATTTTAAACATTTCACTACAAAAATGTACAGCGTGGGAAAAAATATCGATTATATTTGTAGCGATTTTAATTAATACCCACCAATTTCGAACCTCCAACGGCGTGTGCTTATACAATTAAAATTAGCTCTCGGTCCCAAGACAAGAATATTTTTAAATAATTTATTTAAAAAAATATTGTAGTTTAAGTTAGCAGTAGGTCCCCACACAAATTCTTAAGTGATTTTGTTGTTTTGAATTTGGTTATATTTTATATTTTTTTTATTTTCAATGACGACAAAAGTGTTGAAGAAGTGTTATTTCCTTGAAAAATAATTCATTTAGCTAACAATAGTATTTAGAAACCTTATTTACTAAAATTATTCATTCTTATATATTTATGATGACAATTGTAAATACTGTAATAAAGTTCACTTTAAGACAGACATTTTGAATTGTTTAAAAATATGGAGTTAACAGCAAATGGGTATAATTGTCAAACAGGTACATAAGTTTAAGCACGAATAGTTTATATTATGTGAATCTCTAGAGATACTGTAAACAGACTTCAAGTCAAGATGTGAATTCTCCAATGTGTTTCAAGTTTTGTATTTAGTTCTCTAATATAACAAATGCTGAAATCAATACTCCTCAGGAATGTTTATAAAGTTCGGTTCTTGTTTAATAATGACTGCTGAGGTTTTAATTTTCCTCAGTTGCTCTGACCGAGGATAAAACTTGTTCAGCCCGTTAGAGACGGAAATATATTACTTGTTTCCATGAAATTTTGTTTTGTTGGTTGTTCCTAAATTTAGTTGTTACATTAAGAAAATGAATTCACACTTTGTAAATTACTTTAATTTAAATATGTAATATGAATTACAACATATATTATAAGAACGTTACTTCTGTTTAAATCCAAATACAAAAATAAATTATAAAACACCCTAATAATAATATTAAAAATCTGTTTTATATTTGATTAGTTAATGTACAATAATTTGACATATATTCATCAATAGAGTTATCTATAAGGACATTCATGACAAAAATCTTGGTTTTATTCAAATAAATTCTTTTCATAAAAAATAGGTTTCTTATACACACATAAATAATAATTTTAAATAATATATATAGTTTTGGGTGGATTTTATACAGAATAAATGTATGCAAGGATAATATTTTGACTAAAAATCTTTTAAAAATCAGATAAATTTGCTAGTAATTCATATTTATGTGTATTTCAACACTTACAACACTATAGGAATAAACCTCTGAAATTGACAAGTGAAGTCCTCATTATTTCAAATTTAGATTCCTGCAGTGATTGCCGAAGGGTGGAAGTTTACAGTAGGCAGTGTTAATATTAATCATGAGTCGACGGCAAAGTATTGGAAGAAATCACTAAACCCCGACGGTGGCGGCAATTTCCTCTCAGCGACTTACAGAGCGTCAAACACAGTTGAGTTGCTTTGAGAAAGTAATTTCTATCGCTCAAGCCCGCAATATTTAATCCATATCTCGTGTTTGTTTCTGCTATAATTCTCTATGTATTCCGTTTTATCTGTCAAATGTTTTTGCTACATTTGGTGTTTTCTCCACATTGAACTGGATTTATAGGTTACGAGCAAAAATAAGGGTAAGTTTATTTCATGTTAGATGTTTTCTCAAGAAGCGTTTTGAAAAAACGCGATTGAAGTTTTTTCAAATTTAGCGCAAATTTATTATTAAAAATTTTAAAAGAGCGTTGGTTTTTTGCATTGGTTTTGGCTATCAATTTATGTGGTTGTTAGTGGGATTTCTATATAAATTTGATTTTTGTACTAAAACTTTGAAGTTCAATGGGTTCAATTTTTTCAAGTGAAATAACCCAAAGATTTGGTGCAAGAAATTATTTAAATAATGACAGTGGTGAATTGAAACCAAAGCTTCAACACTTTGTGCATGAAAATCCTAATTTCAATTCAAATCCCTCAGAAGACCAAAATTGAAACAACACTTCCCCAAGTACAATACTATCACATCTCGTCTATGCTAAAAATCAATCACATTTAGTTTTAATTGGAAAAAATATTGAATACGAGTAAAAAAGTAGTAGACCTCGTCATGTACACATTGTCTTTCATATTCTTATAACACGTTACAATCGCCAATAATCTTTTAAGAGGTTTGTGATCCTGGTAGATAGCATTGTTGATGGTACATGTTTTATCTAGGCTTTTAGTATTGTGAAAATAGGTTTGGCACACAACTCTATCCATGTAATTGTTTTCATCACATCGAGGCCTGAACTGATTTGTTCAACTTCTTTTCTCCAATCAATTTTTACATTGATTAGTTTACATACCACGTACATAGTATAAATAGTGACAAATTTAAGCTATTTCAGAAATTCAATTATTTCTATTGATACGATTCGATGTACACGTTAAAATTACTCATTTACTAGGAATTATATAAAATAACATAATGATATTAATGAGAAAAAAAATCATAAAGGAAGAGACATGGCTTATGTATCCTATTATACATCAATAGTTGGAATAAGCAAAACCTAGCCAACTGGCTCATTATGGGCCAGCAGCAGCGTATGAGTTGCCAACCTGAAATTTCGTTAATGTCAAACTTTTTTCCGAGCTATGCTTAAGTAACAAAATCCACCTCATCTTCATACAAAATGTTTCCTATTATTTTATATCTATCTAATTTTAAAACTGGATTGGATAATACTGTAGAAGAGTTCAAATTCATATGCCACTTGTATTTGATCTAAATATTGACACACATGTTGAGCGTAGACTATTGTTACCAAATAGTATTTATTCAATACATAAGTAGAGTAAAAATAAACTTCGAGAACGTCCTTATGCGAGCCTTAAATTGAACATGAAGACTTGCTGTGAAGATTGAACGAATTGAATAAGAGTTATAAGTAAATATATCATTAACTTATTCAACTGTGTGATATGTGTCATTCATCACTGTTGAACATAGTTTAGTGATTGTTAGAGCCGTTTTTTACGTTTTACTTTGGGTGTGTTGGAAACGGTATCCTAATAATAGGCATAGCATTGTTTTAGATTTAAAATTATTTATACTTTAAAATTTAAATATGATAAGTTAAATATGTACTATAATTTCTTTCTGGTGCATAGAGACGCGCAAATTTTGTAAAATATTTCGTTGCTCGGTGACATTTTCTTACTAGATTCAATATTTTGGCAAAACTCAGTTCTTTAGAATTAATACTTTTTTTCAATGACATTGCTTCTCCATAAACAATCTCCAAAACTATGTTTCTGTAGAAAATTAAGCTTTTATGGTAAAAAATATTGTTTTAAGTATTTTTAATAATGTGCCACTAAGATACTGAATATATACGAATGCTTTACATAAGAAAATATTTAAATACTAATTATCTTAATAAGTATCTATATCTCAAAATATTTTTTAAAGACACGCTAAACAACCTCTGTTAGTTATGCGTTAGACATTAAATGTTGCATGCAATAAACAGTAGTAGTTTAAGTAGGAATGGTATATACAATATAACAGGAAGATATAATCCTTTTTCCGAAGAGGATTAAACGAACCAACCCCTTTATTCTTAGAAGTAACATTGCAATTCTTACATAACCTTTATTCTTCAAGACAAGTTTACAAGTACAGTAACACGCTCAGTAACGAACCAGGTACCACGACATTCATATTAGATAGTTATGCGTTAGTCATTAAATGTTGCATGCAACAAACAGTAGTAGTTTAAGTAGGAATGGTATATACAATATAACAGGAAGATATAATCCTTTTTCCGAAGAGGATTAAACGAACCAACCCCTTTATTCTTAGAAGTAACATTGCAATTCTTACATAACCTTTATTCTTCAAGACAAGTTTACAAGTACAGTAACACGCTCAGTAACGAACTAGGTACCACGACATTCGTAAATGGATTGTAGCCAAGAAGACGGTCACAATTAATTAAACCGCTAATTTGCCGTGGCGTGACTGGTGGCAACAGACGGGAAGCTTTAACTTAATTAATGGTGCAATAACATTATCGGCGATTTAACGTGACGTCACTTAAGTGCGTGTAATTAGTTTTAATTATCGCATCGGGAGCAATTTGGTAAAATTCGTTTTGGTTTGGGTGGACATATTTTAACACTACTTATAAATTAATTATGTCTGTCAGCATTTTCATCAATACCATTTCTTGATTCTCTAGTCAATAATTTAAATGTCAATAATATAAATAATAAGTCAGGGAAAATAATAACTATTAATAAATCTAAAATATTAGTAAAACATTTGTTTTTAAGAGCCCTTTGTAAACCAAAGGTTTAATCATAAAAGTGATATATAATAAACTAAGTAGTAAATCGGTAAGAGGAATCCAATCCTTCATGTTAAGAGCAAATGAATAGATTCGTTACCAACTTGGTCATGAGAGTAGCATGGACGAATCTCTATGATAAGTGTCGGTGCCGGCAAGTAACAACGTAGTGGCCTCAATTGTACTTGTTACAGTGGCCCTCCAACTGAGTGCGCTGACTGGCACACATACCACTCAGTGATGCATAAGCACCATATAAGTCGCTGAGTAGTGAATTCTTGTCAGTATTCTTTGTCGTCTATGTCCTAATTACAAATTTTAGTTTTCTACAGTAGGAATTCAGTAAAGAGTATCATAGCGTCTTTTTGTTAGATTTGAACCTTATGATAATTTGATTGTTTATCATAGTTTAAAATGTATTCTCTTTCTAATTTGTTCACAAGAAGTTTTTAATCAGTCTGTAGACTGGTATTTTAAACTGAGACATACAATATTTTACAAAGAAATTTAACAATTTATCCAATATTTTAAATAATATTCTGAAGAATCATAACTAAAAATCATAAACCATCATTTAAAGCTGTCTATAGACGAAAGGACTGTTGGTGTAAATGGATGGGTCGCGTGACCGTACAATAACGTTAAGTGGCCTGTTCCGTGCACTCAGTTGAATACTTGGCTTTGTTCCGTAAATATCTAATCATCTGAAATGATTTTTTAAGAGCTTGCTTCATGTGTATTCCTCAACAAAATTTACTTGTTAAAATTATCTTCAGATTATTTGCTTTTATATATTTTTGTAAGCATGTATTTTTAAATGGGGAAAATAACGTATTTGTTACGTAAAAATATTTTAGTAGCCTGTCGTATGGTAATATTTTAGTAAAGTGCGTGTTAGGGTGAAAGATAGCAATGATTGCACAGATTGATTTTGGGTAGTTTTATGAAAGATTAGTCCCTCTCACACGTAAGAATGACATAGTGAAGTGAGACACCCTAAATGTGGAATACACCCTTAATCACACCCAGAAGGCTGTATCTGGGGTATAAGAATTATAATTCGAGTGGCTTCTTGAATATGTTTTAATTGTAGGTTAGTATTAAGGAAGGCTTAGGAGTTATAGGGGCGTACTTCATTTTGCCGCCTTGTGGAAGTGGAACTGCTTCGATGTTCACCTTCGGGGGTTCTAACAGTTTCATCGTAAAAATCGTAAATCGCGATCTTTTTAATGTAGTGTCCGTTTCTAATCTAACTTTAGATCAAAGACACCTTTTATGTGTTTTATAACTTAATTCAACAAAGTATAATTAAGCTGGGCGCTTCAGTTTAAAGAATTTTACTGCAGTTTTTGAAATAAAGTAAATCCTGTGTATTGTATTAAAGCTATTTACAAACAAACTAATTATATCAAATAAGAAACATATGATTAAGTCTTTTGAGATATATTTTTTTATATTTATTTTGGCTTCTTTTCTTAATTTAATTGGTTTTAGTGACATATTACCTAATTGACATTTTTTTCAAACCTGTACAACATATTTTGGTAACTAATTGTTAGTGCTTGATACATAATTCAAGCTTGCTCGTTTATACTTTTACAACGAGTTGAATATGAACATTTAGGATAAAGATATATACTCAACATGGTTATTGAAACTAAACTTTGTAGGCATTATGTGTAATATTTGTCATACTTATTGGTTTTCAAACTGAACAAAAATCAAAAATATCAGACAAGAATCGGGTCCACTTTTGTATAACTGGTAGTGAAATAAGTCTTCAACAAATGAATAACAGTTACGTTATGATACTTCTTAATTTTGCAAGTAACTTGAGATTTCTGTAAGATTCAAAATATATAAAAATAATAATCTGAACATGAATCAGCACAATATTACCCTGAATGGGTATATACACTGTAAGGTTGGTTTTGTTTGGATTAAGGTTGTAAAATATTATAAAGTATTATGAGCAAGGGCTCTTGTGAGAGGATTTAAATAATAGGTTCGATTGGCAATACAACACCCTAATATTTCTAGGAATATTTTCTGCCTCAATACTTTGGTATTAGTTTCTAACTGGTTTGTTTGGTAGAAACTTAAACTACTAATTAATACTCTTAACTTTGACACTGACTCCGCTTTCAAAATCAACTGTACCAAATAAAGTTACAACTGTTACGGTACTAGTGTTATGAGAGGAGACATATAACATATGTAAAGAAGTTGAAAAAATATAATGGTACATTGTATTAAACAAATTCAACAATGTACAGTTGCCTGCAAGGAAAAATTAACCCTGGAATAGAATAAACTGCGCATCCACTGTTATTTTTTCACTGCTCCAAATTCGAATCGTGTATCTTTGATGTGATCTCCGGGTGAGCAACGGAAGAAAGAGTGTAGGAGAGTAGGAAATACTAAAGGGAGATTCACTAAAGCTGATGGAAAAATGAGATAGGATTTGAACAACTTGGATCAAAATGCTACTCGAAATATACAACACAATACCAATCAAGAAGACGATCTAAGACAACCCCACTCAATCACGTTTTACAAGACTTTTCCGATCAGTGAGTTGGCCTGAAATTTGCATTTTGTATTACAAAAAATTATCTCAAGGCCACCAAGTAATAGGAAATCTATTTTGGTGTATAAATGCATTTTATACACCCCTACTACGGGATTGAAACACATGATTCGCGTAAATTCCTTCGTTTTCATTAGTACTAACAAACCACTTGCTCTTTCTTGCTTAAATTTGTTAATTGTTTTCTTAAATATACTTATATTAAAATATTATTATAAAACGTATTTGATCAAAATATTATTTTATGTATGTATAGAGACATAATTAGTTTTTTTTATTTCCGTTTGAAACTTGTGAATTAATTGGTAAGAAAGGTCCTTTAATCATTAGAGAATTATATAACTGTCCTTATATTACAAAGTTTCCGAATATTGTGAGTAATAAAATATAAGTGCAGAATAGATATAGCTTCCATTATTTAATACAGTACCGTACTTAAGTATGAGTATTTGCTAAGGTACTTCTATAATCAGTAGAGCATTAAGTAACAGTCCTTATATTTCGAAGTTTTCAATTCGGAGCAATCATTAGTACTTGTCATATGTCAATTTTATTGCCCACTATTATTGTCCCACTGGTCGAAATGTGGGATATATTCATTTATTTATTGCAGTGTTAAGAATGTATAAAATATACTTGTACATTTATGTAATTGTTACGACAGTGTTAATTTTTTAACATATCAAAAAACTCAAATCACAAGGTGAAATTGTAGTTGTAAAGTTGAAAAATAATTAAATAAGTATACTGTTCAAAAGTATTACCAAGAATTTCAAATCTTATCAAAATAACCTCGCTTTGGTTTCACGAACTTTTTTTCTCTTGATGCTGGAAGCTGAGGAAACCAATTTTACTTAGCACTAAAAGGACCTTAGCGCTTGATTACGGAGTGGTAAGTTTGTAATTATGGGTACGGTTGATGGTAGGGGAAGCTTCCTTTTAAGATTCAAGGATGAAAGCAGGGATTTCACTTACGAAGGGGAGAATATCACTGTTCCAGCCTCACCCAGTTATAAAAGGAAAATAGGATAATTTTTCTGCTAGCAACATATTCTAACAATAAGGGAGGTTCACACATTCATCCTCCGCAGAATACTAGGGTTATAGGATCTAAACTTGGATGTGGTACCCTGTCCAATTGGAAGATATGAATCGCCCTCGGCGATTTGCTCACATTAATCCAATGATTCAATGGGTTGTCACATTAACGGGACACTAATTAGTAACACCACACGGATTAGTCTATTTGGGTGCTACAAATGGATACATTGGAAATTAACACCTGGAATCTAGATGTCCTATGTAATATAATAGGCCATTGTAGTAAATCCCGCATCACCACCAACCTTATAAGCTCTACAATTTACATCAAATATATACTTGATGGAAGAAAAATCAATAACGCTTTATTAGACTTTCATGATTACATTTGATATGTTTTTTTATAATATCGACTAGTAATTAATATAGAATATAACGAGTTATCCGTACCATATAATTAAAATATTAATTAATGTACGGGTGGCACAATTTCGTTATGGTATGGAAACTGTAATCCTATAGAAATAACTATGCAAACTGCTTAAAAACGTATCTCTTATTAATATCAGTATTTAGTTTTTTCAACGTACTTGATGTTTTAAAATTTAAACCAAAACGTAAACTACACATTTTTGAATCATATTTCATTGATAAAGAGGTCTAAAACCTCACGATTTATGGGTTTTGGTTTTTTGTTTGTAAATAAAAAGTATGATGATTTATGTGTTGACTTATCCCACTAAAAATAGTTATAATAATACTCTTAAGGAGTATTATTATAACTGTTTAACTTCCTTAAACAAGGAATTTAAACTCACGGATACATTCGTGGTGAACACCATTGTCTGAGCGTTATTTCAGGTTAACACTTGAAGGTCTGGAATAATTTTCTTTTATGTCTGTTTGTCTGTATGTTTGTCAGCACGATATTTAAAAAACGAACTGCCTGCAAACTTGGAATTTTGCTTTATTCATATATAGGCAACATAAATTTCGATGATGATACTTTACGTGATTTGGTTAAGTGTTAGTGAACATTGTTAAATCGGATCTTCAGATACCACCATAAAATCACAGAATCAATATAATGTCAAAAAATGGGTATATCAATATAACATGTTAACGTTTGGCATAGTGTTTCATACTTATTAGCATAGGCTTGCATAAAACCTTTGCAAAGCTTTTTTTGTAACACTTGGTTTGGCGTATCTTGTCCTATATTAAACTATGGTCGTACATGTGCTGATCACTATACTTTTTAGATTATTAAGTCTGCTTTAAGCTACCATTGCCCTTTTTAGCACTCTAAGGAATGTTGTAGTTGGCTTAGTTGACTTAAAAGAAACCTTTACATTTAAGCCCGGTGTCCAATTAGATGAGCGTTAAAATTGAGAAGTTTGTGAGCCTAAACAAGATATATCGTAATTCTATTAGTGATGTGTCGTTTCAAGGAGATCCATTAGGTTTCCCAGATGTAAGTCACACATGGAACTTTCCCATACCTAGTGTAAGGGCTACTGGAGGTATAAATTAGCCAGAAATGAAATCTCCTAAGGGATTTTCTCACATTACTCTAATAATTCATTGTGTATAACAGTTTGAGTAAATTAACAGTACAGTCATTAGTAAAGCTACACAAATTACAATATTTGGTAACCACAATTGGCATCGTTTGAAATTGATACCTGGTGCTACATGTCATATTGAATTATAGTAGGCCAGTATAGTATATTGTGTATTACGAAAAACCCATACTTTAAGCTCCAAGGAACACATAATCTCACAACTTTGAAGGTATTGATTATAAAAAAATTAAATTATTAGATGGAAAACATACTATAAATGAAGATCATAACTTTATTTCATTTCTATATGATTAAATTTTTATTAAATAATCTCCACTTTTGTAGAATACTGTTGATTATTATAATATGTAATTATAATATGGGATCTGTGACCTTATTATAAATACAGGATAGTTTTATCGACACACACACACACACACACACATACATATACATATATATATAAAAGGGTTAAAGTTACTTTCGAAGAAGCTTTAAAATTAGTCCCCAGGTGTCTATATAAAATAAAGATGATTTAAAATATGGCAAATTAGTGACCTCTAAGGGGTGCAATGAAACCGGATGTAAAATGGTCCAAATTTGATTACCACATTTTTTCCATAACAGGAGCACTGCTTCTAACTCGAATACATTGTATTTCGGATGTTATAGATATGAGTTTGCCTTGTACCCCAATTTAGAAAATATTTAAATATGTAAGGTCAGAGAAGGCTACTTCCAATCTACTTCTTGTCTTAGGGGTAGAGAGAAAATTCTATCTCCAGTACGTGCCTTATTGTTACAAACAAAAATATATATATAATATATTTTTTATTCTGAGGCCAAGGCCGGAAAATGCAAAAGTTTTCTCTCAAATTCTAAGATGATAATATTTGGAGATGGCAATGGCTAGGTGGTTTAAGACGTAAAATTTTGGATCTGAGTTAAGGAAAACGCAGGTTCAAATCCCGACCGTAACCGTCCCTCTTTTTATCAGTAGCATTGACTTTGTACTCTATCCACTCTCCCCTTGTTTTTGGATAAGATAGTCACTCAGGCCAATAAAGACTGAGGAATAAGGTAAAAGATAATAATACTGTGAAGTATATCTAAACTTTGTGCTTTTATGAGATAGTCTAATAGATTAATATTTGCACGTAATTCACGAATATTAAGACTTGCATCGACGTCAATTTTATCACATGTAGGTGATGGTTATGTGGTCCATGAAATTTAAAGTGCATTTTGCGGAAAGGTTAGCCCTATTGTAATACGAATGATTTTTAGCTATATTTAATCTTCCGCATAGTTCAAAGACTAAAATCAGACACTGTCTGAGACGACTTCGGGAATCAGGTGTATGAAGCCATAAAAGAATCTTTGACAAAAGTTGTGAACTGTATGAGACAACTAGATCACCTCTTCATCTCAAATACACTGGATGGTTGCTGAGAAACAGAATTGGCCTCTTTAGTATAGTTTTCTTTGATGTAAAAACTATGCAGAGTTTCTTTTTAACACTTTATTTCCGAAGTTTTTTAATTTCTCTATATGTAGCTTATAGTGTTTTATATGTTATTGTGGATTAAGATAAACAAAAACATGGAGAAAGAACGGTATTATGTTTAAAATTTAAGCTTTATCCACTTCAACTCATCAATGGTAGAGAGGAATTTATAGTCCTAACTTCGCCTCTAATAAAGTCATTTTTCATTTCATTTGATTGTTCCTAAAGTAATGACAGTAAACATAATATTATAAAGAATTTGTTGCATGTTTCGAAATTTCGGAAAACGATGTCGATGACGGAAAACGTCATCCCAAAAATTGAGAGTTCTAAGTAAATAATCAAAGGCATAATTAATTGAAAATAACACGTCATAAATTTGCCATTCATTCTCTTTTGTCGTCCTTTGGTGAATCGATGATTTAATATGGAATGAAATTTAGTGACTTTATTCATATAGGAACTAAGAAGAACCTGAAGATGTATACAGGGAGACCCGTAACTCTCTGAAAAAGGTATACTACGTCTTTGCTCAGGACAAGACAAACATATTTCACTATATGAACATGGGTTTCCGAGGCTTGGTTTTCCATTTGTCTTCTTGTATGTGTCTTTTATAAAAAAAATAATATCTAAAAAAATAATAAATTAAATATACCAAATTTGTCCCAAATGTTTATGATAACAAGGCCAGTTAGTGATAAGAATATCATGAAATTATCTTTAGTACTTTAAAATGGCGGCCATTAAACCTTTTCTCTGAAGAGCTGCAAGAATTTGGATAGATTAAATTAGATTAGATTTTTTGCACATATAATGACACTAAATTTATTTAAATCATATAATAAATAACTGATTTAGAGCTTATATACTGTAACAAGACAGGGTTCACATTCAGAGCTGCCTGTGTTGTATATGTTGTAGAATTAGAGTATATAATTTAGAAAATTACAGTAATTACAGATCGGGATTTTTCATTTTAACAAAAACTTAGACAAAATCTTAAATTTTTTCCACTTTTCTTTGTGTTATATCGAACAGAAAAGTTTCAACGCTATTATATTACTAAAAGAAATGGTTCTGTGTATTATTACGCTTAAATATACTTAACTACATTAATTAATAACTAAAATAATATATTTTCATTTAAATTAATTACATGTTTATAATTTTAACTACAAAAAAATGAAAAGAAGAACATGTATTACTAGAAACAAGTAAACTGCTTGTTACAGAAGATGCGATAGCCGTCTCCAGATTAAGCTGATAACATCAATCAAGATAATGGTCTCATTGTGGCTCATCATGTTCTCTTCAGTAGCCGCTGGTAGTAAACAGCTACTCTTACTCAGAGTCTACCATTACACACAAAAATTTATCTATCAAACTTACTTGAAAGTTTTACCATAACAGTTTAGTTTGGAAAACAAACGTATACAATATATCATTTGTTAATTTAAAGAAATTTTTTTAGATTTAAACTGTCAAATTAGTAAAAAGAAGGTCATGTATTGTGTTAGAAATGGTAAATAATAACACAATGGTGTATGTAAAATAAGCATTATATAATCAAAAAGATTAATAGTTTATTTTAGAATTTATGTAAAAATAATAAATCATTATCTTTAATTACTCTAAATATCTAAATATTCTGTTGAGGTAATAGTGATACAGTTAATATAATTACTGAATATACTATAACATAAATTAAGTTGGAAAATATATACGATTTTATTTTAGTATTTAAATATTATTCATTTATTAGATTTTAGAGATTTATTAGAAGTTTTGATTGTCTAAAGTTAAAACAATTGTCTGATTTTATTTGTGTTAGTGTGTATTTCTAGTGTCTATATTTATATAATATCAGGTCGGGTATTTAATTATATACAGCAAAGTTCTATGAAACGTTTTTACAATTTATACCTGCAAAATTTTATTAATTGTAAGTTTTATTTATATTTTTCATTGACATTTTTTGTTTTTATTTAAAATAATTCATTACATAGTCATTAACAATTGTATTATTGAAGGACTATTAAAATGAAATTGTATACTGCACAATATTAGAACACTAACTTATTATATGTGAACATAACAAGACTTTTCTAAACATTTGCAATCATTAGTGATGCAAAACGTCATTAAAACGTTTCGAGACCTGCAGCTGATCTCTTGCACGGGTAGATAACTAAGCTAACACATAAGTGCAATATGGATTAAAACGAATAAATCGCACCTGACGTTAACACGTTTACGTTGTGATGTTAAATCAGTCGTTAAGAAATTGTTTGGGTTCGTATATGTGCATGACAATTCAACTCTTTTTTATAAAGCAAAAAATCACTTAAATACATAAATAAAATATTTCAAGTTTGTAGATAGGTTCGTTTTGAAATATCAAGCGGACGAACATACAGAAAAAGAGACATAAAAGAAAATTATTCAAGCCCCTCAGCCTTTACTAACGCTCAGAAAATTTAGTTCTCCAAGAATGTATCTAGAAGTATTGATTTCTTGTACAGTACTATTATTACAAGTTATAGTGGGTTATAGTCTCAGTTCAGTACAAAAATCCTCACGATTTTAATTTATTTATACAGGAAATCCAGTAATTCATGAGGACTTGGACCTTTTAATATTAAAAACATTTATAATATACATATCATTATACAGTTCATTGATAAAACTGTACTGTGTTTTCATGATAATAAGGGATAGTTTTATAAGCAATTTAAATCATTAATAGGGTTACAGATTCCATGTCATAATTACATTCAGTTACCTATTAATTAATTATTTGCAATATTCAACATTAATAACTACTGGAGATTATTGAATAATAAATTCAACATGAAGAATTGTAATTAAGTTATAATTATCTATTATTAATATGTTTCTCATTAAATACTTGTTTGATATATAATCAATACCTTTAAATTTTTGAGGTTTTGAGCTTCTTGGTGCATAAAGGATGGATTTTTCGTGATGCAGAATATACTGCACTGACCTAATCTATTTCACATGACAGATAGGTGTCAATTTCTAACTATGCTAATTGTGGTAACCAAGTAGACTAATTTGTGTGGCTTTGCTAATGACTGTACTGTTAATTCACATAAACTGTTAATACACAATGAATCATTAGAGTAATGTGATGAAATCCCCTAGGAGAGTTCATTTCTTCAATTCTAGCTGATTTATAACTTCCAGTCGACCTTACACTGGTTATAGCAAACTCCGATGTGTGGCTTACATCTTGGCAGTTTCCAAAAATGACACATAACTAATAGAATTACCGTTATACCTTGTTTATTCTCACAATCTTCTCTATTTCAACGCTCATCTAATTGGACACCGGGCCTAAATGTAAAGGTTCTTCTAAGTAAACTTGGCCAACTAAACCACGCATTAAATTGCTAAAAGGAATAATTTCAGTATGAAGACTTGATTAGGTAAGAAGTATACGACCTGCACATTCACGACCATAGTTTAATGTAGGACAAGATAGGAATACGCCACACCAGGTGTTGCGTAAAAGGCTTTGCAAAGGTTTTATGCAAGCCTATGCTAATAAATATATAACATTATGCTACAGTTTAAATTGTCACATTAATATGATTAGATTTTTTAAATTGTTATTAATTTATTATTGCGATTTTATGATGGCATCAGGGTTTCTTGAAGGGCTGATTCAAAAATGTTTACCAAATCACATAAAGTTACAAAAATATAAATTTAAATTGTTGCCTAAATATGAATAAAGCTTAAAGTAAAATTCCTGTTTATAAGTCAGTTCGTTTTTGAAATGTCGTGCTGACAAACAGACAACAGAAAATTATTCCAGCCTTCATAATGCACAGAAAATTGTGTCCACCATGGATGTATCCATTGTTTACATTTCTTGTATAGTACTTTAGAGTATTATTATTACTAGTTTTACTGAGTTATAGCATAAGTTCAACATCTAAATCCTCACACTTTTTATTTACAGGAAAGAACCAATAAATCGTGAGATATTGGACCACTTCATGAATTAAATATTATTCAAAAACGTAAAATTTACATTTATGCCTAAACTTTAAAACATAAAATATGTTTAAAAATATTGATATTAATAAGAGATAAGTTTCTAAGCAGCTTATACTGTATGTGTATTTTAATAGGATTACAGATTCCATTCCATAACGAAATTTAGCTACCCGTACATTAATTAATATTTTTATTGTCTGGTACAGATAACTCGTCATATTCTATATTAATATTACTAGTCGATATTATAAAAAAACATATCGAAATGTAATCATGAAAGTCTAATATTGTGTTATTGATTTGTCTTCCATCAATTATATCTTTTATCTAAATCGTAGAGCTTATAAGGTTCTGAACTGTTTTAGCATAAAGGGTGGGGTTGGTGGTGATGCGGGATTTACTACAATGACCGATTATATTTCATAGGAAATCTAGTATCCAGGTGTTAATTTCCAATTTATCCATTTGTTGTAGCACCCAAATAGACTAATCCGTGTGGTGTTACTAATTAGTGTCCTGTTAATGAGACACCCATTGAATCATTGGATTAATGTGAGCAAATCGCCGAGGAGGATCCATTCTGCTGGCTTATACCTTCCAATTCAACCTACACTGGGTACCACATAATTAACAGAAATATCTACATATTAGAGTTTAGATCCGATAGGCCCAGTGTACTGCTGAGGATGAATTTTTGAATGTGTAAACCTCCATTAATTTAAAAGTTTTTGCTACCTAAAACATTATTATATCTTCCTTTTGTGACTGGAAGAGGATGAAACAGAGATATTCACACCTTCGTAAGTGATATCCCTGCTATGTTCATCGTTAGATCTCAAAAGGAGGCTTCCCCTACCACCAATCGTACCCATTCTGAAAACCCAATCACTTCGAAAGCAAGCGCTAAGGTCCTTTTAGTACTAAGTAAAATGACTGGTTTCCTCAGCTTCCTGTCTCAAGAGAAAATGTTAGTGTAGCTAAAGGGAGGGGTTTTTGACAAAATGTTAAATACTGGATAATAGTTTTCAACAACGTACTTAATTCAGTTAAAAACTGAAATTTACTTGTTTTATGATTGTAATAAAAACTAAACCCTGACATATCAATCATATAAATGTACGAGTATAAGTTACACATGCTTAACACTACAATAGATAAATATATCCAATATTTAGACCTGCCAAAATTGAAATATGACAAATAGTTAAGTAATCATAACTGATTGATCTGAGCTCGACATCTTTTTTTTACGATAGGAAAATGCATTATGCACCGTCAGGGACAGGTGTTCGCCCTGGTGTGTGGGACTCTCACCCACTAAAAACCTAACGGTCCAGGCATTGGAAACCCTCTCGGGAACGCATCTCTGCAACTACTTCAAGAGGGTGCCATCGTTCGCCCAATGGGCATTACTTCATTCTTAGAAATATAAGAGCTCGACATCTTAGAAATATAACGACAGTTATATAATGCTCTACTGCTTAAATGAGATTTTTATCAAATAATTCACAATTTTTAAGCGAAAAAAAATAATTTATTTATGGCTCTATAAATGTACAAAATTCTTTTTGCTTCAGTAGGGTTTATATTATTATTTTTAATACAAGTATATTAACGAAAAAATTGCCATATTCACACAAGAAAGAGTAACTAGTTTGTTAGTACTTATGAAAACGAAGAAATTTATCATTGGTTTCAATTCCGTAGTTGGGGGTGGATAAAATGCATTTGTACACCAAAAGAGATTTTCTATAACTTTTTGGCCATGATATAATTTCTTTTAATAAAAAAGGTAAAATTGAGGCCATCTCACTGGTAGGAATAGTCTTTTGATACGTGATAGGATGGTTGTCTTGGACCTTCTTCTTGATTGGTGTTGCGTTATAAATTTTGTGGAGCATTCTGAGCCCAAGGTGTTCAAACCCTTTCTCAGTTTGTCGCCATCCGGTTTATTGAATCTCCCTGTAGTCTTCCCTCCTCTCCTACAGTCTTTCTCCCTTCGCTAACCAGGAGATTTAATGTTACTGAAGGAACACGACCCGAATATGGGTCAAATATACATTGCTGCATTTATTTATTCCAGTGTACTAACATTTATCAAGTTATGTTTTTTCAACCTCTTTACATATTTTGGACGTCTCCTCCATTAATAGCTCTAGTACCGTGAAAGTTGTAGCCTTATTTGGTACAATTGATTTTGAACGCTCAATCAGTGTCATAGCTACGACTACCAATTTCTACTTTAAATTTCTACAAAGAAAAAACAGTTGTGAACTAATACTTAAGGTGTTGAGGCTGAAAATATTCGTAAGTATTACTTGGTAAAACATTCATGGCATCAAAATTCGTATTATAATTATTTTTTTTATCTTTTCAGGCATTTAATATTTATTTAAACAATACTGATGCAAATTAATCATACGACATAACATATTTCTTGGAAGAAATAAAATTTAATTATTTACAATTTATAGCGAGTAAGAGATTGAGACGTGCCGAGTAAACTAAATAACGTGCCGAATTAATAACTATAAAATATTTATACCTCTATTAGATCAAAATGTTTCTGAATTAATACTACGTTATTATTAGATTAGATTTAACCTTTTTCGTGAAGGAAATCGTTACTTTAGAGCATTATTTTACTGCAGTTTTGTACCAACTAACTGTTAAAATTTACAAAGGTATGTTTGAAAATAATGTGTGATATTTGTATTTTTTATATGACTAATCTCAAAAAACCTCTACTAGTCATTCTCACCATACACGCGAAGTATTATAAGAATGATCCAATCAACTGTCCTTTGTATGAATGTTCTCTGAAATATTGGAATAAACTTTTGCCAAGCTATTTGCTGAACACTAAGTTTTATCTCCAGACTAATATTAGCGGAAGGAGAGTGAGATCATATATTTTTACTCCAAACAATACAACATACAGGATGAACCAGCAGTGATAGCAGCGCGGTAGTTGCGTGCTGTTCCGATTTATGTCCGCTTTCACAACTAAAATATATCTTATCGTTACCAGGTTTCACCTGGACAACACTGTTGTGATTCAGTACATTTACTTTCTTCTTGCAATTTCTCTATTTTAAAATTTTGGTTGAGTGTGTTTCTCTAGCGTGATATTTAAGACCTTACCAATACCAATACATAAATCATAGGTGTTTTTTAGTAAAACACAAGGCAATAACCTAAAGGGAAGAATTAAACTTTACGTATATCGATACTAGAACAAAATCTGAGTTTTTCTTCACTGAACCAGTTACTAACTCAGTAAAGTAACTTAATTTGAGCAGGTGCAGCCTATGTTTAAGCAACTTGTGGAAGAACTAGGATAATATGGAAATTGCATTCGATGTATACTTACATATGAAAGATTTTGTTGCAATGCTGTGATACGGGACATCGTATTTGGGCGTTCGGTTGATATATATTGAAAATTGCTAGTCATTGTATAATCTATAACATATTCTTTAATTGTCTATGCTAAAGTTAGTTTTGGCCTAACATACTTTTTAAATATACTACCAGAATACTATGCAACTAATGCAATATTTGTAATAAAATGAAAATATTACTAATAAAATGATCTAAGAAATTGAGTGACACAAAAAGTTAGAACAATCAATGCGTCTATCCTAGCTTATAATATAGTCAACTGTAATACGTGTAATTATAGCTTGCTGTGAATGATGCACTTTTTGGACAGATTACACTTGTATAAATATATCAATTGTAAACCTTTTTGATGCAAATTTAAAGAACTGGAATTTAAGATTTAACATTAAAAAGCTGATTGACTGGAGAAAACTAGTATCAATAAATAGCAGGTCCTTCTTCGACAGACTGTCGTTATAATACTTGTTTCGATTTTCTTTCTTAATATATTACGATTACATAGGGATATATTTCATTCATAAAGGAGAAGGCAATCTTTTATAAAAAAAATACATTTCTGTCAATATCTATGAAAATAAAAATAGTTGGAAATATATTGGCTAAATCAATACGTACAGTAAAATAAATAGAAGATATTTAGATCCGTAGGAAAACAAACTAATTTTACTTCCTCGTTAACTAAGTAGTGTATGTTTAACTCATGTTCAATAGAAGTGAATTAAAAGCTCTTCTGCAAGATGAAACTTTTAAGAATTCCTTTTAGTAAACACCAGGACTTATGGTATTAAAGAGTAATCATTTAACATTCATGAATCTCCAATATGCAGCCAAGCTGATTTTGCTTCGTGAATAAAATACAACCTCTCACCCTGAGCTTTCTATGTTTAACGTTGTGGAAGATTCAAATATATTATTACACTTACTTCTTATGTGTGAATGAGTAACATCTACAAAAAGGTTTATGACAAACTGTGCATATGCATCAGGTTATAAAATTGGATGATAGTAAGTAGGTACGAAATACTTTAAAAGTGACTATGGTTGCGTTTTGTTCTTTTCACTCTTGCAAAAATAACAAATTAATAGATTATGAAATACTATATATAATTCATAATCAGTGAACATAGGTCCAAGTGACTACTGTTATAAATTAGACAAACAAATATTAAACTATAACACAGTTCATTTTATTAACGAGAACTACGAATTTTATTGGTTATACGATTGGTTATAATGGTCTGAGTTTTAAATGTTTTATTTATTCAAAGAGTATCAAAAATATGCTACTGATGTCAATGAATTAAGGTTTTTCAAACGCACTTTGCAGACATTCAGTTAAAATTACAATTAAATTTATGTCACACACAGTGCTATTCATGTTATCAAGGTTTAGTTGAATCTATCACATTTCAGGTAAAGAGCCGCAGATTTACCTGAGACCAGGACGGAAACACCATATTAATAAAAATATAGTTCTTTTTTCTAAGTATTCAGATATTCATCTCTGCCTTTCTATTTATGCTTCAGATCCTACTGTAAATAAAAAAATTGTAAGAAAAACATTACACTTCATAAATCCCCAGATTTCTTTATGACTTCACCACTTCTTGGTTTGCTTTCATTGAGTCAAATAGTAAATTAATTTAGTCTATTCCATCTATTTTGATTTTCTAGTTGGCTACTGCATAATAGCATGCCGATAAGTGAGTTTACCAGTTTCATGCTTCATTCTTTCGTAGTAACTTATTTATCTGCGTTCAATTCAGATGTTCACTATGACATTGGCTGTATTTCAACGCTTTACAAAGGATTGCTGAATAGGCGTAATCTTTCGCCAATTAAAAGAGAACATTGCAGTGTCTGAACTACACCAACACAACTCCGTAAAATAAGGCCGTATTTGTCAAATTAAATGGCGCACAGTTTTTTACAGCATTTTTCGTAGAGACTTTATTTTTTACGTTATACTAACTAAAATAATAGATCGTGTGTGTTTCTCTCCTTAATATTTTTTATGTAAGATGCAGTGAGCTTGAAGAACTATCTGCTGTCAATACAGCTAAGCTGAATGCTCAACTTGTTTAAGTTTAACGTGGAAACAAGTAACTATACGAAACATTATATTAGCAAGAGACAGATTAAACTTAGGGAACCGATTAAGGATCCTGCTCTAACAGCTAAGTACCTGTTAATAAACATAGAGATAATGGATAGTGAATAATGAGACTAGTGCACCAGCAGCATTTGTGTGAATCACAATCATGGGAAATCGGGAGAGAAGAGACCTCTCATAGAGAGACTACCACAGAGCAAACACTGCGGACATAACGAACCATCATACCAGCTGTTCCTAATAATCCCTCAATCTTTCAATTCCTAGAAAATTAGCTTTAATATCGCCTATTGGTAGGCGACTCTTACATGTTTTCTAGCTGGAAATGCGTATTTAGGGAGCTTAAGTAAAATTTTATCCTGAAGTGAAATATTTTGTTGAAATAGTCATTTATTATTTAAGCATAATTTTCGTTAATATTTAAATACGTATTTGCACTGTATTGTTGGTATTTCTCTGAGGAAACTATATTCAGTGATGTAGGACCTGAATACAACGGTTGCATGGACAGCATCAGGTTCTTTATAGCTAAACCAAAAATTTTTTACTGTAAATATTTACACAATATTTGAATTTTCAAAGGTATTGAATCTTGGATATTAATGGAATTATCCAAATTTTCATATTGTTGCTGTCACTGAGATGGTCACCAGCTACAAAACCACTCGTCTGTTTGTTATAATTGAGATGGCCGTCGGTTACCAAAATACTCATATATTTGATGTAACTGAAAAACACTAGGTAATTTGTTTACTACTGTCACTAAGAAGAACAAGATCAACCAAACCTTTTGTTTTGCCACTAAGTCTGCTACTAGCTACCACAATGCTCTTATGCCTACTATCACGTACATAAACATGAGTTACTAAAATTCTGTGATATCTAGCATACTGAGAGGGTCATCACGTACTAAAAGAATATTTATAAATTTTAAAGGCATAAGTTATTATAATTTGGAAACCATTACTTAAAATTAGTGGAAAACGGAATATTTATTCCTGATTATTATTTTTGTGACATACTCTATACAATTTATTTTTTAAATCAATATGCAACATAATATATTTAAAGAACTCCAATTATATTTATAAATTATATTTACACTAAAATATTTCAGCGATTTTTGTACATAACACCGAATGATAACAAAGAATATGACTGTGATCACCACTCACTTCTACCATATGATGTGGTGTTAGTGATAAAAAATTTCCAGTATTTAGATATCTTGCTGTCTTTTTATTTATTAATCAGGTCACTAAGTATGAAATATTTAAAATATAAACCATTTAATGACGGATCTGATCAAAATTAAAATTAAATGAATTGTATTACAAAGTGGTGAACGGTTTAATGCCATGAAACATTTAATTGAAGAGCACATAAAAAAAAAAAAAAAACTCCTGAAGAAGTAGGGAAAAGGTATAACATGCAATAATTTCTTCTAAAAACGAAACTCAAGGACCAATAGAATAGATTCGGATAATCCTATACATGTGACTGATGGTGTTTTTTAAGTATGTAATGTTAAACAATTACACATAAAAATTTTACCCTCTGATTTCTACAACCCAACATACGTTAGCAGAGCTAACGATGGACGTTTAAAGAAAAAGTCCTCTATTGGACTCCATCACGAAAAACTGCACTGTAATTGTTTTAATGCACATTGACTGACGGCTACCGGACTAAAAAAGTGTTCGAAGGACTGTAGCGGTGACAGAGGTTAGGGTTTGGTGATGCGCAACGCGGAGAGATCAGGAAATTGACACTTTCACTAACCTACTCATCTTTTTTCCGATGAGATAATACCCTTTGTGAAAATCTAGTATCCACGACTACTTTTGTAACTTCTTTAAATAGAATTATGGATATGTTTTGGTATACAAACTGCTTACTCTAAATTACAAAATTCATTATGTGTTCCAGGTAGTTTTGGTGTTCTAAATTCTTCTCTAACTTTACGAAATGTACTTTATTATGCTTCTGATAACTTTGGCATTCTAAAGATCTGTTCTAAATTCATATAAGGTATTGTCTGTAGTGTTCTAGATAATACTTGTTTTTAATGTTCTTATTCTGGAATAATGGAAGGCATTATCTGATTATGTTTCATATAACTTTGGTACTTCCTGCTCTAACGTCATATAAGACGTTATCAGTCCATATTTTCTGCTTATGCTTTACACTACGTAAAAAGTGGAGTGCCATTTAAATGGTACACAATTAAAATTACAACTATGAAATTCTATAGTAACATTTTACTTTTAGATGTGGCTGATATTTGAATAATGTGGCTTCTTCTATAATACCAGAATACAATGAATTATAGACTTGAAATTTTTCCTGCTATCACACCAAAACCTGTTACTTGGGGTGGCGAAATCCTTTCTTGTATCTAAGTAATGTCTTATATTTACATATTCTGATGCTTATTATTAGGCATCTAAACTTTTCTCAACCACTGCTGTGTGAAATTATGTACAAAGCCTTCAAAGTTATATTGTACACTCAGAATCAAAGAATACTTTCCAAGCTTTTTGCTGACCACCAAGTTTTATCTCTAGACAGATATTGGAGGAAGGGAAATGAGACCATAAATCTTTATCCTAATCAATACAACATACAGGACGAACTAGCAGAGATAGCAGCGTAGTGTTAGCGTGCGTCCTGCACTCAATTCTGGTTTATGTCCTCCTTCACTACTCAAATATTTCAGATTGTTACCAGGTTTCTTACGACATTAATTTGATTGATTTATTTTATCCATGCAATCGATCCCTTTTAAACTTGTGTTTGAGTGTATCTAGCAGGTTACACAAGACATCATCAATGTCTTGACTTTTCAATAAACATATTTTGAGCTTTATACTGATAAACAACTTAATACGACAGAGCATTTATAGATTATCATGATTGGAATGAAATATCAGTTAGTAAAAACCAAACCAATCAACTAATGGGAACAAATATTTTTTATATCGATACAAACAAGTATGAGTTGTAATTTACTGAAAATATAGTTAAACAAATAACTTCAGTCAGTACATGATTCTTTATTTAGGGGAGTTGCTAACTCAGTAAAGTAACTGAATTGAGCGAGTACTAACGCCACTAATTAAAGGAATTTATGGAGGCACTAGGATCTTTTGGAGAATTGTATTTGACTATACTTACTCAATAAAGAATATTTTGTAAAGCTGTGACATGACATGTCGACATGAAAGTTTCCTGACACAATAAAATCTGTAACATTTTCATTAATTCTAAAGTTTTGCTTATCGTAATTTTTTTAGAAACTCAATACTGTGTAATAAATCACACATAATATTTACAAGAATAAAATATAAATAATAACATATTAAATACATTTCCAAAGAAACACAGAGACTCTTATAGTTAGAACAATAATTTTACGGGCCGTCCTATCTTATAATATTGAGATATATATTCAGCTTTAATGTGGCTAATTATAGCTTTTTATAGGAGTAAAATGTTGCTTGGATACGTTATAGTTAGCACTTTAAAGAAAAATATAAGGAATTGAATTTAAAATATAATATTCCAAATAGTTTATTGACTAAAAAAATCGATTATCTTTAAATAGCATATCCTTTTGTACTAAAATCTCATTACAATTCTTATCTTGAATTGTCCTTTATACTAAATATATTACCGATTACACTAACTACAACTTCTATAACGGAAAAGTAAATCTTGAATAAAATAACTCCTCTCTTGTATATCAAAATAACAATAGTTAGTAGTATGTTAAGCAATTGTAACCATACGCAAATATGTTGGCTATTTAGATACGTAAAGTAAAATGAAAGTAAGGCATGTAGATGGAGTGAGTAATGAACTTATCCTACTTCCTCATTACTCAGTAGCGTATGTTTAACTCTAGTGATATTCACAATAGTAGATTAAAAACTCTTTTGGTAGAACCTGTTTAGGTTTATTTTAACTCCAACGGGGTCTTTTGGTATTTAAAGAGTAATCATTTAACATTCATGAATATCTAATGCGCACCCTGCGTCGCTGTTATTGCGTCGTGAATAAAATACTACCCTTCGCACTGAGATTTCCGTTTTAATACTTTAGAAACTATCATATACTCAAAATCAAAACTGATATAACACATAAACTTTGTTTAATATGTGACGTCTACAAATAAGCGCGAGTTTTATGACAAACTGTGTAAACACTCATATGATAAAATCTTATGATAGCAAGCAACTTAGTATGAAATATTCAAAATATATTCAAACCGAGTTCTACGTTATTCTTTACGCTCTCCAACAAATAAAAGTGAATAAATCATAATATATCATACCTAAGTCTTGATCAGAAGTAACACGAACATAAGACTGCTGTTTATATTTACAAAAACAGTTATTAAAATATTACAATGTTCTATTTTCTTCATGAGAACTACGAGTTTAAACGTTTTGATCGTCTTTGATCACTGAGATAGTAACCAGCTACAAAATCACTGCTCTGTTTGTTGGCAATAAGATGGCCACCAGCAAACCTAGATCCTCTTGTAACTACTGTTACTAAAAAGAATAATCTACCCAATTTTTTGTGTTTTTGCCACTGAGTTTTTTACTAGCTGCCAAAATTAGGAGTGCAAGGCTATCACTTACATGAACACAGGGTAATAACATTCTGTTAGACTACTATACTGAGATAGTCAACACGTAAAAAAAAAATTATATATAGTCTACTATATAACTCATGTCTTAGTGAAGATGTTAACAATGTATTCCGTAGCTATAAATGTATCACAGTTTAAGGAGACGTGGTACTAAACAGTTTACTGATTTATTTCTTAACGCACCCATGTATTAAGTGTAGACGACTCTTCTTTTAAATCAAATATTTAAATATGGTAACTAATTAAAAAGATTTTAATATACAAAATATTACCAGTAACAATATTCCAGTTTTTACTGTGAGGATTAACAACATGTATTATCGTTGGTGAGGAGTTCGTACTGATAATTCCTTGCACTGATAATTTCTGCATCAAAATATAGGGCCTCAAACTTCCTTGTTAGTAAAGTTCATCATTGTCTGATTTTTTCTAATTCTTCTTCCATAATCGCAGCTTTTTGTCTTTCATTGTTCGCTCACTGCCCAAGCTTAGCATAGTCTTAAGCCAATTATGTAATATTGTCTATTCTATACGTCTATTCCTGTACATGTAAAGACACTTACTAGAATATCCATCATTAAAGGGTAATACAGCATCTTGTTCTTTAAACTTTTTGAATCACTTAATAAAATGAAAATATGTAGCCCAGACTGCGTTGTGTATTTCAGATAAGGTATGGCAGTATCTTTTGATTGCCAGACTATGAAATATGTATAGCTTATGTACTGCTGTGCAGTACGACGATATTTTCCTGATAAGAATTTCTTATCTAAAGTAGTGCTGCCAGTGTGATAACAAATAACATACACGATTATTATCGAGCAGTACTATAACGAAGAAAAGTTTGCTAAAAGAACGTAAGATCCATTTTTGCACTTGTATATAACTTATTTGTTACATGTTATATAGGCTATTATATTTAATATTATGTATATGATCTTGAAAAGGAAAAATTATAAAATATAGTTCAATAACAATGTAATTTAGTAAAAAATGTTCGTATTCTCCCAATAAAGCTTGTTAATAACATTTGCTATAAAGAAGCTTACAAATTAAAAATCTACAACCTTAAACTTAAATGCTCTGAGAAAAATAAAATTCGTTTGTCCCTTTACTGAGAAACGCTTGAGGTAGACAAGCAAACACCTTTGATGTGTAACAGAGCCTTAGTTGGTGTTCACAGCCTCAATCAGCTGTTTAAATCTGCACTACAAAATCGTTTCAAATATAGTTTTTGCTTACTTCGATATAAATTTCTTCAAATCAAATAAAAATCGACATTATTCCATACAACCTGTTTTTCTATCTCTCTACTATTGATCTTCCCATGCACGTCTGTTTGTTTTATTTAAATTAAAATAATTTAATCGATCTAACTAATTAGTCTAGCGACTCACAAGATTCAATGAACTCTTCATTGCTATTTCTATAGTCTCGCAAGATCCATTATCTCAATAATTTATTTCTCACTCTCAAACTATTCAGGTGTGAGGTATGAATGAACGTATGACTTCCTCAAAAGTGTATATTTGCAAGTACATAGTTCAGTAACATTGGAGGAGATAGTAATGATAATCTGTTGCTAAATGCAAATAATCCTTCTGTATTTAATTTTGGACTATTATTGAAAAAAATCCAATGATAATATCACTAAAAAACTTCCGTATCAGTGAGAGCTCTTCAGTGAAATTCTTGGGGTTTGAAAGTCGATAATAACTTAACATGGTTGCCTCACATTCCCCTGCTTTACAACAAACTAAGCCGAACCAGTTTTCCTCTCAGAACATTATATCCTATATTACATTCTGAGGCATTGCTAATGGTTTATTATCCATTGCGTCATATAGAATTGGGGAGGATCACTCCATGCATCTAGAGTCTTACTTGAACAAAAATGAATAATTCGGATAATTAATGGGCAACCACCCTTGTCTTTGTAATGGAAGTTTTCGTTCATGTGGAATTAACGGAAGAAGAAAAATTACTTCTCTTTACACATACAGAATTATTCTTTTTAGACAAAAAATCAGGATCTTCATACTGTTGGAGAAAATGACAAGTTTCTCACCAGATATAGTGGTAATCTCCGCACTCCAGCACATTGCCTTCACAGAATGGGAAGTATCTCATGCTGAAACCCTTTACTTCAACAAACTTCCATCTGAATTAGAAGAAATCAAAAAAGAAAATTGTAAAAGGTTCTCTGAAAAAATATTATTTAAAAATGAATTTTACGGTATTGGTGAATTCCTTTCTACGTGAGGCTAAAGAACAATAATTTAACTACTGTAGCTCTTCGTCTGTAAGTCAAACGATTTAGTGTTAGCTCCCTAAAACTTAGCGAATTTGTATTGGTGAAAGCACAAAACAAAACGTTTATGTTTCAACAAATTTCAAATATATATAGTAAAAGAGTAACATTTTTATGGTTTACGTTTAATCCTTTACGTTTCTTGTAATTTTCAACCTTAACTATACATATATATTTAGACAACCTGTGTTTTCGTCAGTAATATAGTTAATTTTACTACTATCAATCATATAGCAGCTAATTTAAAGAATGTTAACTATACCTTCCCTACCTACATGGTCTTAAAATGCCATCTATTAATGACACAAATATTTCAGAACGACTTTCCACCCTTTTCGTTATGACGTGTTTTATTAACACAAAGGAAGTTCTCTGCTCTCCTTTATTCCCTTAAACAGTAAAAACTTGTTTTGCACAACTGTCCTCTACATTGAAGTTGAAAAGAGATAATTGGTAAAAATTTCGTCCAAACATTAACACCCTGTAAGTTCTACCAATTACAGTTGTTAATTATCTCTGTGTCTCAGGAGCAAACTTTTTATATAATTTACTGTTTCTATGCAGAATTTTCTTACTAACAAGTCCCAAGCATGAATAATTAAGATTCTAATTTCTGACGTCTCAAATGTGTATATTGTATATAATTTATACCTATTCAGAAAAATCAATGAATTTAATATTAAATTATCAATACTTTGCTTAATATATGATCAAACACTCCAATAAATGACAAATTTTTACATATATAGTAGATATACTTCCTGGCCTTTAAAATATTATCTGTTTGTATTTTTCAAGACATATGTTTATATTTAAGTCTAAATTGTTTGTATTATTACTTTACTTTGATTTCAATTATGTGGGTCTGACGATGTGTTCATTGAGCACGAAAGGCCTAACATAAATAAAAGTTTGTCATTTATTGGAGTGTGTGATCATATATTAAGCATTTAGTTTCCAATAAGAAGAAGCTGGTAAAATGTATCAATACTTTGTTGAATATTGGTTATAACCATTGCAGTACAGCTGTATATATTGCGCTGTGCAATACATATGTTATCATTATTATTAACAATAAAAATTATTAAAACAATATTAACAACAATAAAAACACGTCTCTTTCAGAAATTTAGATATTAAATATATGTAAACCCGTCATTCCTACAACTACATCGTAAAAAATATGATTCGTTGTATATTTAATGAAAAATCATTCCTATTTCTTTAAATTGGTTAACATGTAAATAATGTCCATTTTAGTAAGAAATAATGCACACCCTACCATTAAGGATTAAATATCGCCGGCTCGAGCATTGAAAACAATGTTTCCAACGCAACTCAACCGTGTTTGAGGCTCTGTAAGTCGCTGAGAGGAAATTGCCGCTATCGTCGGGGTTTTAGTGATTTTCCTCAATACCTTGCCGTCGACTTGTTGATTAATCTTAACAAACGCAACGGAACACTTCTAGCTTTAAGTTTAATTTCATCAACCCATGCAAATGTAAAAATGGTGGAAAGCCAATTATAATCTTTCAAATCAGAAAATGTATCATTTTGATCGAATCACTAATTGATAATACTGCAAACTACTTCAGTCAGACAAATCCACGCATATATTTCTACTGTACAAATAATAATCAAAATGCATTTGATACGCCATAAATGTATTATTTCTGCAGTATTATACGTATCTTTAAGAATGGGTTTTCTACTTAAATGTAACCCCTTGAAGTGATAATTGAATTTAAATTACTGTTTACATTAATAATGTTTAGTATATCGTCTGTATATCTATGCAGGGCCGCAGCTATAAAGGGTCAGAGGGGTCATTTTCGGGGGCAAAATTTTAGAGGCGGCAAAAATATAGAAGGTTTAGTCGTTGGGTCACAACTTTTTACGCGTATTTTTCAGTCTCCGCGCGAATCCCTTTACTTGAGGGTGAACAAGGTATAAATACCTGAGTTTAAATGTTAAAAACTACAGATTTAATTTAGGGCTACAATAATGGGAGTCATTTTGACGCTATCTGGTTTATTTCTGTGTTTTACATATAAATAACTAATAAATTATCAACTTTTAAAATTAAAAACTCGAAAACTTTGGATCCGATTAAGGCCTAATTTTTTTATAAGATAAGAACAATATTTGTAAGAAATAAAATTTTTAAATGTAATACTTCTGCCTTCAAATGCATAGCAACAATTTATTAGTAGTCGGTATTGGTGAAAGCAAATAACAAAATATTGATGTTTCAACAAATTTCAAATATTTATAGTAAAAGAGTAACATTTTTAATGGTTTACGTTTAATCCTTTACGTTTCTTGAAATGTTCAACCTTAACTCTCTCTCTCTCTCTCTCTCTCTCTCTCTCTCTCTATATATATATATATATATATATATATATATATATATATATATATATATAGACAAACTGTGTTTTTCGTCAGTAATATAGTTAATTTTACTACTTTCGATCATATAGCAGCTAATTTAAAGTATGTTAACTATATTTCCCTACCTACATGGTCTTAAAATGCCATCAATTAATTAAACAAATATTTCAGAACGACTTTCTATCCTTTTCTTTATGGCGTGTTTTATTAACACAAAGGAAGTTCTCTGCTCTCCTTTATTCCCTTAAACAGTAAAGACTTGTTTTGCAGAACTGTCCGCTACATTCAAGTTGAAAAGAGTTAATTGGTAAAAATTTCGTCCAAACATTAACACCCTGTAAGTTCTACCAATTACAGTTGTTAATTATCTCTGTGTCTCAGGAGCAAACTTTTTATATAATTAAATCCTTCTGTGCAGCATTTTCTAACTAACAAGTTCCAAGCATGAATAATTAATTGGCTCCACTCTCATAGAAGGTAATCTAATAAGGTTACTCCTAGCGGTTGAGTTTTCATTGTTATTGTTCGAGGTTAAATGGGGATAATTGACAATCAAACAATGTTCAAAACTTTTAGATTTAGCTTTGATGTTATTTCTGTTCTTCCCATATAAAAATAACTGCAATAATTATTACAAGCTATATAACTGGTAATAGCGTCATATTATTATTGTTATAAATAACGTATTCTACTACAAGTACTTAAATAGCTAGCACAGTCGACTGTATTCTTGACTCGAATGTCTTCATGTTTGAATTATAAATACATTTACGAACTTAATAATTCACACATGTTCCTACACAAAGTACAAGAACACAGCGCTCGTGCTTACTCTACTGGCCCTGGCCTCTGACAATGTGGGTGGGTCACAGGGATCATGACTCCTTCCCAAATATTTTTAAATACATATTTTTAGTTTTCATGTAGTAAAAACAGTAAAATTTAGACTCTGCTTAAAACTGAATATTTTTAATATTATGTAAAATTATCTGGACCATAATTAAAACTACCGCGATGTTGAGAGCATACTCTTCTAGCACAAAAATTGTACGGAAGATTTTAAGATTATCCTTTCGCTGAAGGTTGACTGGAAGTTCAAATATCAAAATTATTAAAAACACAATCAGATAATGCCTTCAATGAAGTTTAAATATCAAAATAAAAGTTATATCTATATAGAATAGTAAATTATGTGTGTGTGCTAAGTTTTTACGTTATATATATATATATATATATATATATATATATATATATATATATATATATATATATTACGTACCTAATATTACGTGTATATATATATATATATATATATTTATTTATTCATATACATTTATGAATATGATAGTGAAAGTGAATCATTCTGGCGGGTATCCTGTCATGTTCGGGTTTTTATACAACTCTAATACAGTTCGATAACCGAAAGCTAATTTACATTGAATAAATTAAAATCAATTTCGTGGAATATGCAAATATACTAGTTTTTTTTAGAAAATTCCATCGATAGCATTGATAATTTTGAAATGGGTCAAAAAATGGGAGGGTACATATTTTACAAGATAGGGAATACTTAAAACAATCACCAATCACAATTTCTCAATTAATAGAATGAATAAAAATTATACTAGCGTCAGATATCTTAATAAATATCTTAAAAAACTATTAACTTTAAAATAGTAAAAAACTATTAACTATAAAAATCATATAGTCATTTAGTATTTTCCAATAAGGAAGAGCTCGAACAGATCGATTATTTAGGGCGTAATCCTATTAGTTATATACAGGTACGAAGAGAGGAGCAGTCACTGTTGAAAGCTGAACATACTGTCACTGGTTCATTTAAATGTGGCATTTAAGATTTTATGTATCAAAAAGTATAAACACACTGCACCCCATGTACAGTAAAGTTTCACTGGTATTTTATGTAAAATTTCAAGTCTATAGATAATGTAATTCTTAAGATGTTCTGTGGAGAGATATACTGTTTCATTTAATACAGAAATGAAGGGTCAGTCCTGCAGTTTGTCCCATACATAACGTCAGATGTTAAAGTCGTTGTCTCTAACAAACTACGCCTGTCGTGAAACAAGCCATGAAATGCCGCATTATGTCACAAAATCGGGGTGTTTGTCGAGTTTAACGGCATCTATATATTGTTCCAATATTGCCTTTATTCAGCTGACATTGCTCTTTTATGTGCTTATAAATGTGACTGACTGCAGCAGTGGTTTAAGGACACTATACGAGTATTATATAATACATCAATATTAATTATTTAAAATTGTCCCCTTCCATAAAAAGACAAAATCCCTCTTAAGAATTGTATTGGCTGAGCGTTAGCGAAGGCCTGGTATAAATAATACAATTTCTTTCTGGCTGTCCGCCCAATTTCTCGAGAACCAACTGACTTGAATTTGTGAATGAAGCTTCATTTCTTAATAGGCCACAATAAGCTTAATTATGGTGCATATCACTCGATGAGATTTAGCTAAGCGTTAGTGGAAATTTCTATATTGTCTTATAGCTAACCGTGGTGATAAAAAGAAAATCATGGAATTTGCAAAATTTTAATCATGTTACTATTTACTATCAAACTGGGTGTTGCGTTTTAGAATGGGCATTTCCCTTTAGGTGATTTGGATAAGCCTTTATCTATGTAACCTATTCGCAGGATATCGCGTAATTGATGATTTTATCTGTAGACTTTTAATTTTGAATGAAACTTCATTTCTACACAGACAGTAATCTGTTTGATGAAGTTCGATGATTGTGATTGAAATCTGTCATCAATCAGTAGGCTAGCAGATGTTTTCTCATATCAGCCTATCTGTAGTAAAAATTACAGTTTTGTCTCACGCACGACACCAAGACACCAAGAATGAAATTAACAATAGGCTTGAAACTTTGCATGCAGCTTCAGCAAATCCTTTTATATTGCAAGTGATATGGCGTATTTCTAAATGTTTTAATACTGGATTAATAATCGATGATTTTCTGCGGTTTATCCCAAAAGGAACTTAAATTGCAATTTTTGCTGTAAAATATAGTCAACTTAACTATAGATTCTTTATATGAAAATTATAAGAATACACATATATAAAATGTAGGAAATAAGTTTTAATTTACTAATTACTATGTTTTTTTTTTTTTGTTTAAAATGGTCCAATATTATATTAACGTTTTTTTTTTTTTTTTTGTAGTAGCTATTACAAGTTCACCTTGGTAGATGATAGGTTTCAGAGATTCGGAGACGTGGCCAAGCACTGCAATACACAAGTAAATATAAGACACATAAGTTCGCAGTGTGGGGAAGATTAAGAATACAAAAAATAAAAGTAGGCGACCAATAGAAGCGAAACCTCGTTCAGACTACCATTTTTAAAGCAGGAGTAGAAGTTTGATCAGACTCCCATTTTGTAAGGAGGCAGTAAAGGCATATGAGACAATAGACGGTGTGTCCTGTAAATATGCGCGAATACGCCAAATAAACAAGGAGAAAGATAAATTTACAAAGAAGAAAAGAGCAAAACTCTGATGATCCTAACTGCTAAGGACGTTGGGGTGACGGAGAAAGATGTATAGCTGTAGATCATTGTGCATGGTAACAATGTACTGAAAGAACAAAATAATAAAAAAAGGGAACAAGCTTGGCTATCTAAGTCTCCGACGTGTGCTGTGGTGGAGGTTTTGGTTCCATGCTTCTCATATACTCCGTGGTGCAAAATATGCTGATTCGTTGTCGATTTTGTTTTGTCTTACTGGGTATGTTATTTTAAGAGTTAAAAACTGGTATACAAAAATGCTGGATACATAGAACCAACGAGGCAATTATATGTTGCCTTGATATATATTATTTACATGGTATTCTTAATTTTCAGGTACATCTCAGGCTATATTTCTGTTTAGATTCTATTCATTTACTATTTTTTTCAGTCTTTATAAGATATATTAACAATGAAGACATTGCGGCTGTTTCTCAAACGCATTGCAGCTGTGAATTTGGATACCTGTGAGGAATGCTTTGCTGTTAAGGTCCATATTAAAAATTTTCAACAGTTCTTCGTGAGTTTTTTTTTTTGTAATAAGCAGTCATAATTAATGATCTAAAAAACGGTAATATGTACCCTATTATTAGTAACTGATGTTTGTTGTCGATCGTAAAAGTTATCATTTATTGTGGTTGTACATACTTTTATTACCTATTCTCTTCTACCTATAGTAGTTTTCCTGTTGTGGCTGTTTATGTTAAGTGATGTAAAATTGTTCAATCACTCCTAGTCCTAGTTACTCCTAGTTAGAAAATAATGAAAAAATAAACAATTTCAATGCCGTTTATAAATAATACCATTGAGTACATTCTGCCATTAGTGTAAAATTTGTATGTATAAAATGTTAATAGCGTTATTTAATAACTTAAAATAATAATTATAAATCGGTTATATGCAAGTCTATATGCAAATGGTTTATCTTGCACTTATCTGCACTATATAAATACACACATTGTCTTTTACAATATACCCACCACTAAATGTAGACGGCAACCAGCAAGACAGTAAAACTGCTTTTAAGTAGCATGTAACCAGAGGTACAGATTCGTGAAGCAAAAGTTGAGTAATTGTTTCTTTCACAGACGAAATGCTGGATAACCCCTTTGAAGCTAGCTGCAAACACAAGAATACCTATTTTCTACTGGTAAGTATTTTTATAATTTGACATGGGTCTGGATTATGAGCTGAACAATGTCTAACTACGAATACCAGTATCCGCTTTGTACCGGTAATTTAATTTCCTTTCAAAAATTGAATAGCCTCCTTTACTAAATTGCGTTTAATACGGCGTGGTAAGTAATATCTCGATATTCTATTATAAAATCCAATATTATTGTTGCTCAAAAACTTTACATTATAATGTTTAAACATTTTATATTTTCGGATGATTTGTTTCCTACCAATGAATCGGCCAAAGTGATTGTGAATACTTGAGCTCAGCCCTAGTTGCGTGTTGGAAGATGCCATTATTATATTGATTTAAAATAAGGTTAATTATAGGATACGTGGTAACATAAGTTGCTGGTGACAGCCTGACTTTTACCAGCCAGATTAAAGGAGTATCTGGTAAATACTTGATAATACAATTCTGTTACTGCATACAACTGATGCCAGAACCAATAGATTAACCAATAATTTATTCGAATGCCTCCCTTGTGGTTTGTCATTTAGAGAAACTACATATTAATTTAAGTAACCTAGTTATTGAAATTTTATTTCAAGTACATAACATTTTTCACTACACAACCTCAACCGTAATATTAACAACTAACGGTGCATAATATCTTCTACACCTCAAAATAGTTATTTATAGTAGAACACTTATCAAATGGATAAAACTGTAGCCACGGGTCTCTAACAGCTACTGACTCTCATTTAGAATTTCCTCTATTACAATACACGATTAAATTATCCTTCCACCATTTGCTTATCTAAACACTTATTGAGCATACACAAGCAGGTGCTCCAAAGTAAACACTATTTCCAACAAAATAAAGTAACCCTCAGTTATTAGCCAATTTATTAAGTCCTAGACTAATTCCGCCCTAATTTATACGAATGTTGTTTTATTTTTAACGCACCAAAGCATTAAATGTGGACTTTTTACTTTTTAAAGTAAATATGTCAATACTGCAATACACAAATTATTACCAATAATGGTATTTTAGATTGTACTGTAAGATATATAAGCCATATTTATTTTGATTGGCGAGGAGTTGCTTTTTATAAATTCTTGCATAATTTAAAACAAAGTATCATTTTAATTTGAGTTTCTAGTTAGTGGTAATCTCTTACTATTCCGCGAATGCTAGCCATGAATCTTATTTGACCTACAACAACCATATATTTAGCTCCGCAAACTTGAGCTTTTGTGTCTTCGTATAAATTACATTGAAATGTTTAATTCTTCTCTTCATTGTTACTATAAAAAAAATTATCACAAGAAAGAAACTAGAACACAGTTACCAACACAGATTTTCTGCAGATGTCTACTCATAAAATTATATGCTTTGTTTAACTCAGTCTTTCTTTACATGATTGATCAATACTGACATAGCTAACACAGTAGACACACATTAACACAATTACATGGCACTGAATATCACTGGTGGGCTGCCTCATACTATATCTCATGCTATTGTCAATCACTAATGGAATCCAATTAAGAGCGTCTTATGGCATTGATTACCCTACAGTATTGACTTGTCTATTGTTCAAGTTGTCACCAACTCTATTATGTCCTTTGACAGCAAACGTCTCGCTCCACCACACCACGGAGGCGTTAAATTCAATATCACAATCAACATAGTAATGTAGCCCCAGTAGGACGTGTCTTATAATACGTCATGTGTGCTCTTTTGACCACTGGTACCACTTTGTGATTGCAATCGTCGTAGAATGACCCTCGTGGAAGACATTTTAGCGTTCTGACAGGTCCCTAACCACAGGAAGGCATTGTAAAAAAGCGTGGTTTGAGCAGCTTCTCCGTCAATTTTAGCCGTGTCCAACTTGGGCAATAGTCTGATTCATTTTGATGGCCTTTCAACTTACTCAGCAGAACAAACATTGCAAAACTTTCCTCGTAAGTGAAGTAAAACCGCAGAAGGTGTTCCATGTGCTAAGCAAGACATTTGCATGACTTCCTTCGATCACTTTCATTTTCCTTTAGGCGCCTAGATATTTCCTCAGAGGTGTGATTGTTCACATGTAGTAAACGAAAGTATGATCTCTTATCCACTTAAAGCTCTTGGATTTGGCAAGCCAGATGCTGAGAAACTTCAAGGGCTAATAATATAGCTCCCGTTATTATAGATATTAATTCTATCATTAACATATTTTTGAAATTTCTGCTTATCACTTAAGAGCCCGCAAACACAAATATGATTATCAGTTTCTCATTACAGAAGTCTACAATCATAAAAATTAAATGGTAGTGTTTGGAATGACATTATTGTAACTGACGTCCATAGACAGCACAAACGTGAATAAACAGTTGAAGTTGCCACAAATGCACATTCGATGATTGACATGGATTATCGATTCAATAATGTACTACCGGAGTTTGCACATTTGCAACGAACTAAGGTCAGAGTAGTATCGGAAAATACATAGTCTATACTGTAGTTATTTTTACTACATTTAATCATATAGAGGCTAATTTTAGAAATATTCACCTAATTAAATACATGGTAGTGGTTTCATACCAGCCATCAATTTATTACCTAAATATTCACGAAGAACTTTAAAACGTTTGCTTTCGGAGGTGTTTAACTTTTACAAATATTAATGAAGTTCTCTGCCTTAAAGAAAACTCGTTCAACATCATACAGCCAGATTATTTTTTCGCAGAATTGTCTGCTACATTCAAGTTGAAAAGAACTTTTTATACAAGTTAATTAGCAAACATTTCACCCAGCCATTAACACTCTAAGCTCTACCAATTAGTGTTGTTAAATATCTATGTGTCTTGGGAGCAAGCTCTTTGTATAATTAACTGTTTCTGTGCAGCATTTTCTAACTAAAAAGATCCGAGAATGAATAATTAATTGGTAGCACTCATAAAGGAAATACCAAATAAGGTTCCTCTATAGGTAGAGGTTAATTGAGGTTATAGGAAATTAATACACATTCATAACTTAAGTTGTGATATCGTATTATTTATATTCTTCCCACATAAATTTATCTAGGCAATATCTGTAATAGTTTATTCCAAAAACGTAAACAGAAATAATTGAAATTTTCTCAGCTGACGTGTTCTGGTATAATCACTTGTAGAGCAAATAATGTCGTCTGTAGTTGTGACAAGAATGACCTTGAGAGTGATATCATGGTTAGATCATATATGTTAGAACTTTATAGTAACATGTGTTCCATAAATGAATACTGATTAATTGGTCCAACTGTTGCTCTGACGCTTGTTACCCCATCATAGAATAAAGTTACTAGGGCATGGACTGCAGCAAAACTGTCATCATGAAACCATTGTTCCTGGCCACCTATAATATGTCTCAATTATTACATGTATACATTTGAATATTTTAACATGCAATACATGTGCGACAATTGCGCACTTCTAATATCCATATAACTACAGGATCGTATCACAGTGTGTGCGGTTTCCCCCTCGCCAAAACCATATTTTGTTTTATATTTACGAGGACAATAATTACTTAATTTAGACCTCCTTATTGTTAATATTATAATATTAATATCTGAGTTATAAACTTATAGCTGTGTAACATAATTAATTTCATTACAAAATCGATATCTTTCAAATATTTATAAACTAGAGTAATTAACAAAGCCTCCTGAAAATATGTTTTTGTTTACTTCGAAATGAATTTCTTAAAAAAAAAACAGAGATAACGAAACAAAAATCTGTAAACTTTATACATACATACGTATTACCTCATAGGTGCTTACTAAATGACACCTACGAAAGAGTGTCACATTGCTCTCTTATTGCATGTATTGCTGTAATATGAAATCATTTTGGTGTGATAAAGTAATAAAAATTAGCCTATAACGTTTCATGATTAAGTATAATTAGTTATACTTTGATAATGATGAGCAATGTAAAGACACAATAAAATATGGTTTAAGTTTTATAAATCGGCATCGGACTGTAGTACGATTGTCTTATATGTACCGTACCATAAAGGGTGGTTAGAGCAATTTTTAATTAGTTGGGGAGATAAATATGTCGACGGAAGGAACGAAGTTTAAGAAATAATTAACTACCGTAACTCCCACTACTCGCACCTTCTCATTATGTGAAATTACCAACGTTTAATTAAAGTCGCACAGCGCTGTCATCGTGGTGCTGAGTCCTTTAGAAAATTGAATTGTTTACAACTTAGCTTTAATTCCTCAGTAACAAATTATTTTGCGATTTTTTTCGTTGCCATCATGATTACGCATAAAATAAACATATGTGTATATTAGTTGAGGCTTTGCCGAATCCAGTAATCCATTATCTGACTCAGTGCTACTTATATAAGATATAAGCCACATTCAAAATTTCAAGTCTATACGCCAGTTTTGTTTCTAAATATCACGTGGACATAAGCAGCGAGAAGTTCGACATATGAATTTGCTATAATTCAGGCAATAGTCTTGCTTTTTCAGCTTTACTTATGATCTGTGGCCCCTTGGAGGTAAAATTATTTTCTTGAGAAATGCAAATTGACACGTTCCTTGATATTTTACTGTAAAACTAGGTAAGAATACGCCACATCACACTTCTGGCTTCGCTGAGGTTCAATGCAACCTTTCATGTCCATAGCTCATTTCATTCTGGGCGGACAGATCGATAGACAGATAATCATACTGAAAATATGAATTTACATCCGGAAGCTAAAATAAATATTGTGCCAACTTACTGATTGATAGGCTTCGTTTTTGTTCAACCAAATTACATGTTTTGACTTACACCGTCATAGAACTCATTTGTATCATATCAGGGTTATATAGGGTAAGCCATAAAGGTTTCATTGAGAAAGAGAGGGTACTATAAGGCAAGAGTGCGCTGAAATAACATGCTTTTACCGAACTTTAACATTGACTTTCCACTCTATTGTTCTTTCTTTTTACTACTATGAATAAGCTACAATCACATTTTTACAACTTTATTCGGCTATTTGCTCATTTTCTTTAAGATTACTCATGAGGCCATGTAAATATATTTGCAAAGCTCAGCCTACTCCCATGGAGTGTCATGCACTATCGTCAAATTCACTAGTAGCTAAAAGAAATGGATGCTTCCTGCAGTCATAAATGAATTTTTCTATCCACACATGTGATAAAGCTTGGCTAGCGATCATTCACTCAAAATGTTGACAACATCAACCTATTTTACCTGACCACAAAAATAACTCGTATATGTATATATATTAGAAACTTTCTTCGCAAATATTAACACGAAATAACACTGAAATAGTCATAGTGAACCTTATAAAAAAAACAATGTTCTGATGCAATATTAGTAACTTAAAATTAAATAATAATTTAATTCTAGTTGCGACGTTTACTGAGAGGTTTTGATACACTCCATTTCTCTTTACAGTTTTATTTGGATGCAAATCTATGTTAAATTAAAAGGTATTTGGTTACCAACTCAACACAGAGAAAGGCTCCGCCGTATCAGTTGTAATGATTGTAACAACTGGCATTGTATTTTTCAGCAAGGAGGACACCTGCGTGATCAGTAGTTTATTGTGCATTGTGTCGGAGTGCTTGAACAATAATCATCCGGTCATTGCAGTGCGGTGCGACCAAGTGACGAAGTTTTTATCCTGTGTACTTTAAAACAGTTAAGTGAATATTTATTTAGGGCAGGGTGTATTTTAAATCTGTGAATGTTTATTTTCCCTAACTGAAATCATGTTTGGAATTTATTTTCTCTGCTGCTTTATAAATAATTCTTGTTTATTAGCCAGAGACCGGTTTTTTAAACAATTGTGTTTACAAAGGAAGTTCTGATCAAAACGTAAATGATATTATATTATATTTATTTTTATTCTTTAAATGTTTTCTTAAACATCATTTACATTTCTGTAGTGTATTTAGTGTGAGAAGTACTAAGTTGGTAGGTATCCATAGTGATATTTAATGTCTGCACCCAGTGATGTTGGCCAGTATGTATTGTCAGGCGATGTAACATACGATGTGGTCTAAAAGAATAAAGAATGCTCATAGGCTGCTCTCCTGTGACGTCACATCACGCCACTACCCTACAACCAACGGTCCAAGCTGGCCAGCCAGCAGTCCACCCAGAGTCCACCACCAGACACCGTCATGTAACCTCCGCGTCCCGTCCGTTCCTTTACGAGCGGTCCTAGAGCAATGTTACTCTAAATGTGTAGTTTAATTATTCTTCCCGACCCATAGAGAGTACAGTGTCGACCCGCATACATTACAGTGGCGACGAGGAAAACAACTGCAACAGTGGAACGTCGCATTACAGTGGCGACGAGGAAAAACAACTGCAACAGTGAATTACAGTGTCGACCGCATACATTACAGTATGCAATGGATACATGGATACATTACAGTATTCACCGGATGCAGAGCAGCGGGTCGATACCGAAAAGGACACAGGCGGCGAGCATCGCAGCGAGACGGTCATCGGGGACGGCGGGAAGGCGCTGGGAGACATCACCTGCTATTGTTGCGGCAAGCGAGGATCACACACAGCATCGCAATGTCGGTTTCGTGAGCGCACAAGCTACAGTGATTTAGTGCGGAAGGGCAACAAGCGTAATGAACACGTGCAAATAACCGCGAATGTGCAAGGACATTCCGGACATTCCAACGGTCGGGAGTAGTAAGGTACGCCGATCGATATAAACTATCTTGGTGTAAGCAGCGCACAAGCTGATTTTAATCGTTGCAATTAATGCCGTTAGACGATTATTTTTACCGGGGACATTTTAAACAGTTATTACGGAGTGTACAAGAAAACAAAATGGCAACTATCGGGTCTATGGGTTATTTTTTTGATAGTGCGGAAGAATCGTGGCAGTCTTATATAGAGAGATTTGAGTTTTTTATTGATTGTAATGATATCGATAATTCAAAAGAAACTAAGCACTTTGTTGACAGTTATGGGTGTAAGGACCTATACGTTACTGAAAGACTTAATTACACCAGACAAACCGTCTGACAAGTCGTACAAGGAAATTGTGGACCACTATAGCGAATCATCTGCATCCCAAGCCTTCTTTTATCACGGAAAGATTTAAATTTAGTAGGCGGAATCAATTGGATCATGAAACGGTTAGCGATTATATTGTGCATTTAAAACGGTTATCTAAGTATTGTGAATTTGGTGATACATTGCCAGACTACTTAAGGGACAGATTAGTCGCGGGTCTGCGAGACCAACAGATACAGAAAAGACTTCTCGGGGAGGAGAACCTCACTTATGAAAAAGCCGTGCAACTAGCTACTGCAATGGAATTTGCTGAGAAGGGGGCGGCCCAGATGACAAATGCAGGAGGACGTATTCACCGGATGCAGAGCAGCGGGTCGATACCGAAAAGGACACAGGCGGCGAGCATCGCAGCGAGACGGTCATCGGACGGCGGGAAGGCGCTGGGAGACATCACCTGCTATTGTTTGCGGCAAGCGAGGATCACACACACAGCATCGCAATGTCGGTTTCGTGAGTACACGTGTAATCATTGTAAAAAGAAGGGACACCTTGAAAGAGTTTTTGTAGATCGAAAAATTATGTTAACAAACCTAATGAGAACAAAACCAAATGTTTTTTACAAATAGGTCTAAGGAGCCTTCAGCTAAAGGGAAACAGTTTTTTACAGCAATAAAAAGCAATATGTTTATAAAGGTAGGCAGCACTATGTAGAGGAAAGTAAAGAATCAGCAGAGTCCGGTTCAGATAATCACTGGAAACATAAAGACAATGACGATGTGTATGACATTTCCAATCTATTTACGGTTAAAGAAATAGAAACTAAGATTAATAAAATTGAGCCAATAACGGTACAGTTATTAGTGGAAAGTAAGGAAATTGTATTTGAAGTCGATAGTGGAGCTTGTGTTTCAGTTATGTCAGAAAAAGATTGTTAAGACTAAGTTAGGAAATATAAACATGTATCCAACTAGCTTAGTATTAAGTTCATATACACATGAAAAGATCAGGCCTTTAGGTAAGGTTTATGGTCAATGTACAACATAAAGGTAAAGAGAAACAATTAGCTTTATACATCGTAGCTAATGGGGCTAATCCCTTGTTAGGGCGTGATTGGATGCAAGCATTAGATTTAACAGTTAGAGTGCCTAGTAATGTAAACAATGTTACAGTCAGCTGATCGCACGAGCATGGTGGGGGTTGTGCCAACTGCAGGCGGCAGCGCGGCAGACGCATGCACGCCTGTCAGTGGAAGCCACAACACACCTGTAGAGGTAAACAAACAAACATCTGTCAATCCGTCTGTTGTCAACAACAACAAACAAGTAGAATTACTGTACAATGAGTTTCCAAATGTATTTACGGATAAGTTGGGATGTTTCAAGGTGTGCACCAGTTAAATTAAAGTTTAAAAGAAAATGTAGTACCAAAATACTTTAAACCTAGGACGTTACCTTTTACACTTAAAGAAAAAGTAGAAGCCGAGCTGACTAGACTAGAACAAGAGAACGTTATTTCACCAGTAGATACCAGTGAATGGGGGACTCCCATTGTACCAATTATTAAGGCTAATGGGGAAAAATAAGAATTTGTGGGGATTATAAAATAACTGTAAATCCTTTCTTGGAGGTAGACCGACACCCGTTACCGAAAATTGAGAGAAATATTTGCCAGCCCACAAAACGGAGAAAAAATTCTCTAAAATAGATTTATCTTCAGCTTATCAGCAGCTTAAAAACTAGATGTAGATAGTCAAACGTATTGTACAATTAGCACACACAAAGGATTGTATGCTTACAATCGCCTATGTTTTGGTATCAGTTCAGCACCGGGAATATTCCAGAGAATAATAGAACGAAACATTACAAGGTATCCCGGGGGTAACTGTATTTTTAGATGACATTTCTAGTAACAGGTAAAAACAATGAGGAACACATGCATAGACTTAGACTAGTGTGTCAAAGACTTGAAGACAATGGGTTCACAGTGAGCAAGAACAAATGTAAATTTTTCTGTGACAGTTTTAGAATATTTAGGTTTTGTTATCAGTAAGCAAGGGTTGCATACCGCACCTAGTAAGGTTGAAGCAATTGTCAAGGCACCTGAACCTCAAAATGTGACACAGCTTTAAAGCCTTCCTTGGTCTTGTTAATTACTATGCACGTTTCATTCCTAGGATATCCACTATTTTAACCCCAATGTATCAGTTGTTAAGAAAGGATACCGATTTGTATTTAATTTAGCATGTAAGAAGGCACTACAAGAGATTAAGCAAAAAGTTAATCTCTGCTGAAGTTTTAGCGCATTATGATCCTGCATTACCACTAGTGGTAGCCAGTGATGCTAGTCCATATGGCATTGCATCAGTTTTGAGTCAGATTCAATACGACGGTACAGAAAGACCTATATCATTCGCAAGTAGAGTGTTAAATAGCGCTGAGAAAAACTATTCACAAATAGATAAGGAAGCATTAAGCATTGTATTTGGTGTTAAGAAATTTTAGTCAATATTTATATGGTACACAGTTTTTGTTAAAGACTGATCATAAGCCTTTAGTGGCTATTTTTGGACCAAAGAAAGGGTTACCTGCTTTCGCAGCCAGTAGGTTACAACGATACGCTTTGTTTTTAAGTGGTTTCCAATATGAGATTGTGTATGTTAAGTCCCAAAACCATGGCAATGCCGATGGTTTTATCTAGATTACCTGTAAAATAGTGAGATTAAAGATGAAATCTCGGATGATGACCTTAATATTAATGTCATAGGTACCTATTTTGCAGTGTTTAGCTGAAAATGACATTACCATTAAGCTATGTAGACATAAAAAGAGAATCAATGTAGATGGTGAAATCAAAAAGGTAATATCCTATGTAGAATTAGGTTGGCCTATTGTAACTGAACCAGATCTAAAGCCATTTGAAATTAGACAGTCGGAATTAACCTTGGAGCAAGGAATCCTAATGTGGGGGTACAGGGTGGTAATACCTAAAAGGTTCAGAATAAACATTCTGAACGAATTGCATACTTCACACATAGGTATTGTTCGCATGAAGGCATTAGCCCGTGCATATGTATGGTGGCCTAATATCGACCGGGACATAGAACAACTAGCTAACAGCTGTGCAGCCTGTTTGGAGGAACGAGCAAAACCGCCCAAGGCTTTCCTGCCATCATTGGAATGTTCCGGAACGAGTTTGGTCTCGAATTCATATTGATTTTTTTGGGACCTTTTCAGTCCAAGTTATTTTTGGTGGTAAAAGATGCGTACTCTAAGTGGCCAGAGGTGTTGCCCGTTGCTTCAACGGCAGCTGTTCACACGATTGTGAAATTAAGGGAATTATTTAGTAGGTATGGTATTGTAGACCACATAGTGTCCGACAACGGACCACCTTTTACCAGTCAAGAGTTTTAAAGAATTTTTTGATGTCAAATGGTATCAAACACACGTTTTCACCACCATACCACCCAGAAACAAATGGTTTGGCAGAACGGTCAGTCAGAACTATTAAAAATAAATTGAAAACAGCTCTTCATAATTCCAAGGATTTAGAATTAGCTTTGAGTAACTTCCTGTTCACTTATAGAAATACAGTGCATTCTACTACCAATCTATCGCCAGCTCAATTAATGTTTGGGCAGATCGCTAAAGTCTAGGTTAGATTTAATTCGCCCAAATGTTAAAGCAATAATGTCAGATAATCAAGAAAAACAACGATTGTACTATAGGGGTAGTAAAAACTAGACAGTTAGCTATTGGACAACCAATCATAGCCAGAGATTACAGAGGTAGAAATAAGTGGATACCAGGTGTGGTAGTTTCACGATTAGGACCAGTCACGTATTTAGTTGAAACTGAATACGGGCATGAGGTGGAAACGACATATCGACCAGTTTGGTAGGTTTACAGTGTAGTCCGGAAATGTCTGAGTTGACAACAATGCCTAGACTCCCAGACGCAAGCGTGGCAACAGAGCACACGCAGGAAACGATCGATATACAGTCGCGGGACAGAGCGAGCGCAAGGTCGCCAGTACTTTTAGCAACGACCTTGCCCCCCTCTCTCCGCAAAACCATAACAATAACAGAAACGCTCAGGGGCAAAGCCCCAGTCCACGTACAAATGTAAACAATAACAGTTCCAGCGTTTCACCCAAACAAATGACACCTGTTAGACGATACCCACTAAGGGATCGTAAACCTTTAGTCAAAATGGACTTGTAAATACAACCCAATTGTGACTTGTATATAATTAATATTGTTTTAAGCATTATTATTATCGATTTGTTAATTGTGTTCATTTCAATGTGTTATTAATTGCTATATTCTGATTTATTGGTTTTGATTGAAGTGTTTGTGGATTTGTGTTAAATGATTATATTGAGTTTGTATTTTGTTCTCTATAATCTATACTTACAAAAATAAAAGAGTATAATGTCAATTTTCTTATTCATTGTAAATTGATTTAAAATTGGAGAATTGTAAAACAAATTGTAATTGATAAATTTCTAAATTGTAGGGGACTTATGTATTTTAAGGGGGAGGATTGTAGTGTATTTAGTGTGAGAAGTACTAAGTTGGTAGGTATCCATAGTGATATTTAATGTCTGCACCAGTGATGTTGGCAGTATGTATTGTCAGGCGATGTAACATACGATGTGGTCTAAAAGAATAAAGAATGCTCATAGGCTGCTCTCCTGTGACGTCACATCACGCCACTACCCTACAACCAACGGTCCAAGCTGGCCAGCCAGCAGTCCACCCAGAGTCCACCACCAGACCACCGTCATGTAACCTCCGCGTCCCGTCCGTTCCTTTACGAGCGGTTCCTAGAGCAATGTTACTCTAAATGTGTAGTTTTAATTATTCTTCCCGACCCATAGAGAGTACAGTGTCGACCCGCATACATTACAATTTCTGTCAGACTATTCTGTATTAGGATTTGTTAAAAACTATTTGTCTAAATCTACGTAAGTTTTTTGGTGGACCTCTGCAGGGTCGTGGATAAGAATTTTATAGCTATAGATATGAAAAATACTTGATTTCCCGTTTGTTCTTACTTATCATTTGAAAGGAAAAAAACCTTAACCTTCCTTTACATTTTGTAAAATAAGATTGTATTTCCTTCTTACTATCACCAACATTTACTGACGTTAGAAAAAATATCGACCGAAGTGCAGTAACCAGGCAAAATAAAGGATTTAGAATCACTGTTTGGCGAAAGACAAAGATCCTGCACCTAATGTTAAGCCGGGAGCTGCGTGTTGGGAAGGCGTTAGCGTTCACTAACAAGGCCACAGATGAGATAGCACACAGGCAGTTTACTGTAACAGCGTCGCACCGCGCAAACATGATATTTTTTATTGCAGATTTATTGTTCTCCATTTAATTCCGAACAAGAAAAACAATAGTTTCAATAGTTGCAGCAAAATTTATTTCACCTTAAAAATTATTGTTTTTTTACAAATGCACGTTTCTGAATTTGAACCAAGCAGACCGCGCATTATGTTATAATATGTAATCTGTGATAAAAATATTTCCATATAGTAAACTAATGACTTTTTCTGTATAATTTTCTGAATACCTTTTACTTCTGTGTTTCCCTATCCTATGTACTCTATGGTATTCTTCAGGCTTCCGTATGACACCTAAAATAACTGTTATTTTATTGTGGGAAATCAAACCTGGTTTCTGCTGATTACTTTAGTAGTTTGTTACATATAGTAGTTAATGTATAATAATACTTTAGTAGTGGTGTATTGTGGGGGGAAAGAAGAATAATAAGAAGAGTTTGAGTGAGAGGAATAGACAAGTATGTTAGCAAAGGTAGGTAACAATAACTGAACATACACATAAGTCTTCTTCACAGACTAGGCCTAGCCTACAGCGTTGTTTTTATTTATTTCTCAAATAAATATTTTAAAACTTACTCTGCTGTTTAAAAATCCTCTAGTAAGTTATATAGTAAGGCATAATAAATAGTATCAGAGCGTAAGATCAACTAAAACTATGAGACTGCAATTTTACAATGATTGACACTGTGTTATTCTCTTGCGAGTATTTGGATTTTGTGTTTTCTGAAATAAAAATGAATATTACAAAAAAATTATAAAAGGTATAAGAGTTAAATTTTTACTACTTATTCATAATAACAATATTAAAAATCCTATGCATTTTAATGATTCTATACATAATACATAAACATAAATTATATACGAGTAAAATAAAATACTTTTTATTTACTTGTTTATAAAAATTTGTAGAAAATGGTAAGACATTAAAAATGCATACAGTTTTAGTAATTGTAACTGGATATAAAATCATTAAAAATCCATGAAAGTTATTGTTTTTTCTGTATAGAATACCTAGTTTTCAAATGTATTTTTATGCTAAGAAGACATGGTTTGTTTTTTTATTGCATAGAAGCAAAAAATAAATATGGCAAAACATTTCTTAAATTAATGATATTTTTGTGGACAATATAACAAAATAATAAAAGTAGAAAAGCAGTTAATAAAATAAAATAACACTTCTAGATGCAGAATTCCCTTAAATTTCAAATATCTTATATCAGTTGACTGATTAATGGAATACTTTGGGTGTTGCTCTGTTTATATTCAGTGACAATGACGTACTTCAATTATATTTTAATTGAAGAGTCCTAACCTTTCAGACTATTCATATTCTAATTACACACTGTGTTTAACTTTATTCCTTCCACCATCTCTTGTTCTACAAATTGTACTTGATCTTGAAGACTCGAATATTTTAATTAATTATTCAAAGTTTAATATTTAAAAATAATGGATACTGTATGTATTTGAGTCTCTGACGTATTATATTATGTCTCGTAATAATCGCTTGCAGTAAGGCTATAAATATAATGTAAAAAAATTATGTAGTGTTCTGAAAGGCTACATGTTACATTAAACCACATTGAAATTTCGGACTAAGCCACTTAACTGAGAAAGTAAAACTACTAAATTTTCTTTCCTAGCAGTTTCTTCTGTTGCATGCTATATTAAACTCACTCTGGCTAATCTGTAGCCATTTGTTTCTTTACGGATTATACAGTTTAAAACGTGTTTATCCATTGAAATATGGTAATGCAATTAATAAACTTTATTTAGTGGAAAAGTTTTTCGCAGTAAAAGTGTTTTATGTTGTATTTTATAGCATATATTTTAATAACATACTTAAACCATGGAAGATAAAATTATAATTTTTAGTTCAACAAAAGATTTTAACTTGCGTCTGGGAATTTAATTTGATATCGTCCGTGTGCCTGATCGAAGTTAAACAAATTAGTAACATTTTTGCTTAGCAATTCATGTAACAGATTCCATTGTGTCTTTGATTATTCACTCGTGCTATAGAGGAAGGGGCGACACCGCTAAGACGTTGGTATGACGTATAGTATGACGTATAGTCGACAGTGGCGCTTCTCTTGGTGGCAACATGAACTAGCGCCCAACAAGTCGACCCAGCCGTGCCATATAGGTGTTCTATGTATTCGTATGTAATAAAAGCCTGTGTAATACAATTTTTGGTAGTATCCTAATAGCAGCTGTGGTACTGTTGGAGGGAGCAATAATCGAAACCAAAACAGAAAGATTTCTATTAGGCGATTCTCGCGCAGGAATGGTAACACAAAATCCCACTTCTGCGACAAAGCGTTTAAACTTTTGGTTTTGTGGTTTTTCGATTATAGATTACGAGTTGCGGCCGTCTACCTTTTTGCAACTGTTAGTAATTGTTTGTTTTAGTACTTAATACAATGCTAGCAATATGCTTGGCCGCATATAAAAAGGTTGTATGAATAATTCGTATGTTGCTTAAGGGTATGAGAGACATAAATCTGTATGAGAGGCCTTGCCAAATCCGTGTCGAACCGTGTTATTAACATACCCCCTATTAGGGACGGGGAGAAGAGTAATAATTGTTTTTATATAATCATATTTTTCAGCACATTTTAAGAAAAATAATAACGCTTTGACTCTTCCTTTCGAGTGGAATATGCGCTCGGTCTCCGGTTATACGTGATGACAGATAGCTTTTATAACTCAAAGAGTTTTGTTGTTTGATAAAACTGGGTGTTCCCGAATCGATGCTGTTGTATTAATTATAAATTATTTGTGTATCCTTTACAAGAAACGGCACGAAAAAATCAGGTGATATCTGGGGCATTGTTGACATATCGCTGCTGACCACCAACTGCCCCTGTGGCTATTTTAGCACATTATATGTCTTATGTACAGTTTATCTGCAAAACAGATTATTGCAATCTAATGTACATATGTTCTTTAAGGGAACAGTCGATAATTTTTGTTCATTGCAGCAGATGTTGAGACGGATTATTAATTTTCCATACACGTAAAACTGGCAACAGTGTATGTTGAGTGGTGTAAATAGGGGTTCAAATGCACCAGCCAGCAATACACGTAAAAACTGGCAACAGTGTATGTTGAGAGGTGTAAAGGGGGGATAGAGATGTACCAGCCACTATCGGATTATTTTCATTGGGTTTGCTTTAGCGTTCGGCTTGGACTGGTGACTGGTGGGTTCTTGAGGCGAGGGCCGTTTTCATGCACATGATAACGACTATCTTGGGGCTGCATGCCAGATCAAGGATGGACTTGTATGTTATAAGGGTATTAGACGAAGGATTCTAGAATTAAACTCAATAAGTGGAAACCCCAACTTTGGAACATTGCTCGGGGTACTTGGTAATATAATGTACTAAATGTCCTCAACCAAAGGGATGGTTGAAGAGAAAAGATGGGGGGCTTTCAAAGGTGTTTTAATCCTATATCTCAGTATGGGTTGGTCATACAGTAAATTACACATACATAACATTAAAGAACTGTTCGCCACAGGTAATTATGGATTTACTACTTTTGATGGCAATTAAAACAATTCCGGATTTTTTTTTTATTTTACAATTATCCCTCCTTGTCATATTCCTCCATTCTCTCTCACTCCACTCCCCCACTCTCTTCTGATCATAATTGTATATTAAGTAATATTACGTACATGGAGTTGAGAGTGTAGAGATAATAACGTTTTACTAAATGCTGGTCCCTACAAAACCCGAAACCACTAATTTCGATAACATTTGTAAAACCCTTTAACTTTCGATTAACCCCCACAGGGCTCTTTTTTGGCTGGTTGAACCTACTCTGGGTACGGCAAAACCCGATTTGACAATAAAATCTGAGCAACCTTATGGATGTCCAGGAAATTACATCACTAACCGAAAATTTCGAGATATTGGGGTGCAAGGAAAGGTAATTATGTCTAGTCTACTGCGGGAGATGACTATTGGGGTCGGCGGAGATCCCTATGGGTTAAGGACTACTGCTCGCCTAGACATAAGGGCGTGCTTCCTCCTACCTACTTTTACTCGAGATCTGGTACAGAGCTGGCTTCAAAAAGAGGCAACCTCTACCCCTCCCCAAATGTACCCATCCCAAAATCTGGCTCTTTTAGAACTAAGTACAGTTTTGAACTTCTTGTCGTAAACAACACCTTAAATTAAATTCATAAATTCACTTTCGATTAAATTCATATAAAATTATAAAACAAAAACTTATGTTGAAGTACTTTTTTCTTTACAACACCTTCTTTGACAAATTTTCTTTGGAATCAACAGTTGAGGCACTGGAGTTAGGGGTTTAGAAAAAATTGTCATAAATGGTTTTCCGAAAGTTTCCAAGTTACGGGAGCTTACATTTCATTAACGCTAACATATTTCAAAAAAGGAAGAAAAGAAAAATGAATGAATAACAGTAAACGATAGAAAACTGGACTATATGATTCAAGTTCACATATATGTATAGAGTAATCCAACCATGAAGTCACTTATTGGAAATGCGCTTGTACAAGTCATTATAATAAAACGCATTACCGTTCATTAAATTGTTGTATTGGAAATTATTATAGGTAATTTTCTACTGCCATTGTAATTTTCTACGAAGAGAATAGTTAATAAAATAACATTACTGCTAAAAGCTACAAACTGAGTTTGGACTAAAATAATTTCCAATAATTTTACCTCGACTCACTCATGCTTGGAACTTGTTAGTAAGAATTTCTGTACAGAGACAGTTAATTATTCAAAGAGCTTGATACTGGGAGACAAAGATAGTTAGCAACTCTAATTGGTGAAGCTAACGGCATTAATAGTCGGACAGCAGTTTTGATTACAACAAACTTACACAAATCGTCCCTTTTAACATGAAGGTATCACACGCGTTTGCGTTAGTGGAGTTGAGGTGTCTTTAATGTTTGGTGTAAATTAAGTCCTTATACACCTGGATACGTTCCAAATGGATTGATATATCGATATACCACCTTCAACATACTTATTAAAATACGTTTTTCGATTTTCTTAGTGATAAAACAAATTCTCCCCTCCTTTTCAAAAGTACTAGTGGTAACTTTAAATTTTAAAATTGCAACCCCTATCTTATACCATATTATTTTAATGGACTAGTTAATAGAAACACAATGACATGAATAAAAAATCTCTACGACGTTCCTAGCAAAAGTTATGGACAAATCTCTCCCCCCTTACATCCCAGGGTGTAAATTAAGTACTGATACGCCTGGATATAATCCAAACAAATTGAGATATCGATGTACATCATTCACCATACTTACTAAAATACTTCTCCCCCCTTTTCAAAGTTACGTATAGGGTTAACTTTAAATTTTCAAACTCCAACCCCTATCTCCCTATGTCTTTTTAAAAGTCATGTGATGCCTTATGTCCTAAGATATGGCTTGCAATTTTAAAATTTAAAGTTTTCCTCCAGTACCCCCCTTTGAAAGAGGAGGAAATTTTTCTCATTAAAAATCTAAAAAGCAGAAGGTTGTACTCAATATCTCAATCCCTTTGGAATATATCCAGGCGTATCAAGATAATTTACACCCTGTGTAAATTAGCTTGGATTACTGAACAATCAGTCCTATGTTTATGAAATCAATGTTCAATATTTGTAACCAATTACATCATTCAAGGTTTTTGGAAAACTTATGCCAACAATATTGGTAATTGTACAAGTGTTGACTTAATAAATTGACTTTTTTATTATGTGCAAAATGACCAATTAAAACAGTAAGATATATTCAATCAAGTACCAAAACAATTGCCGAAACAATAATTTATACTTGAATCCTTCAGATCGTTTAACTATGATAACATGTAACAGTATGATATAAAATTGTTATTAATTTACTAACTAAGCGTACTATAAATATATTACAAATTATATTAGCAATAAACTACACATAAACTACAATAGCCTTTAATGTTTTTATTTTATTACTTGGTTATTTTTGGGACTGAGCCTATGATCACAGTGGTAGTAATACCCTCAAAATATAATGAAAAATATAAAAAACAAACAAAATAATATATTCTGTATATATATATTATGTATATATATATATATATATATATATATATATATATATATATATATAGAAGGTCTTTTAAAAAAAACCGTGGAATACTTTTTAGAAATGAGTCTGTCAGTTGAGAATTTTGAAGAATTTTGTAAGCTACTTTAAAAATGTTGTTAATTTTGTAGAGACCAGGATGGTATTGTGTTATTAATTTAGGCTCATCATAATATTTCTTTTTGGCATAATTATTATTAAGGTTACTTTCATTGAGCTGTAGCTTTTCATTTAATAGCTTCTCAGGATATCCTCGTTTTAAAAAAGCATCATATATGTTACTAACGTAATTTTTAAGATCTTCACTCTCACTGCATAATTTGGTTGCTCGTGTAACCAAGCTTTTGGGAATTGATCTTTTTACATATACAGGGTGACAACTGTTGTAGTGTAGATATTGAAAAGTGTTAGTAGGTTTTACATTAATTTTGTGTTTCAAGTAACCTTTCTTGATGTAAACGTCAATATCCAGAAATGTAACTGACTCTGTTGAAATTTTCCAAGTAAATTTTAAATTGTTATCGAAGGAGTTTCAATGCGTTTAAGAAATCTAAAAGTTTTTCATTACTCTCTGTCCATAACATAAAAATGTCATCTATGTATCTAGACCAGAATAAAGGTTTTAATGTTTGAGAATGTAGAAAATCTTGTTCAAATTTTGCCATAAAAAGATTTGCGTATGATGGGGCCATTCGGGTACCCATGGCTGTTCCTTTCTTTTGTAAATAAAATTTGTTTTGAAATCGAAAACAGTTGGAAGATAATATAAAATTTATGAGAGCAATGATGAAGTTAGTGCTTGGTTTTGAATTTCCAGGTCTTTTATTTAAAAAGTGTTTCACAGCTTCCATACCTTTATTGTGGTCAATATTAGTATATAAGGAAGTCACATCAATCGTAACTAATGTCACATTTGTTGCAATAGGTTGGGGTATTTCTTTTAATCTTTCAATAAAATGATCAGTGTTTTTCAAGTAGGATGGTACATTTTTTAAAAACTCCTGTAGGTGTACATCTACAAACCCTGATATTCTTTCTGTGGGAGATGATATTGAGGCGACTATGGGACGGCCAGGTGGTGATATCTTTGTTTTGTGTACTTTCGGTAACAGGTAGAAAACTGGTGTTTGAGGATTTATGTTTATTAAAATATCAATTAGCTCTTTTGGCAATCCCTCTTTAATAGAATTTTCTTTCAAATATTTCGTTATTTCTTTATTGAAGTGGTTTGTCATATCAGATTTTAATAACTGATAAGTGTCTTCATGTTCTAATTGACGATTGGCTTCTCTAATATAGTCTGAAATGTTCATGATTACTGTTACATCACCTTTGTCAGCAGGCAAAATTACAATATTTTTGTTATTTTTCAGTGATGAAATGGCTTTAGATATATATACAGAATAAAACAAACCCCAATAGATTAAATATTTGTAAAAATAGAATGAAACATGTTTTATTAATGTTTAATGACGTTTTTTCAGGATTATTGTCATAGAATTTGAAGGGTAGCGCGAAGTCTAAGCGATTATTATTTTAAGATCGTTTATTGATTAATATAAAGGTCGACCGACAGAAAGATGGTGAGAGAATTCACTAAATCCGGAAGATGGCGGCAATTTCCCTTCAGTGAGTTTTAGTGTCAAACACGGCTTAGTAGTTTTGACAAATTGTTGCCATCATTCAAGCCCGCGATAATTAACCCATCTCTAGTGTTTGCTTCTCAATGTTAATCGTCTTTTAATTTGATTTTAGCTCATGTATCAGTGAGATGTGTGTTCATTAAATTGTTTCATTCCTACAGATTAAACTGGATTTTTATAATTCATGAAGAAGAGTACGTTTATAATTATTTAGGTTTCATCTCTTCAAGAACTTCTCATTGACGTTTTTTTCTGTTGTGGGAGTTTTAAAAGGCTATAAAATAGTGTGACTTTTTAGTTGTGTCGATAAACCTCTGTAATGAAACCGATTGAGAAGTATTATTCTACGAGTATTTATTACATTTTTGTACAAAAATGTTGAATTCCAAAATTGTAGTATTTTTTTTTCTAGGTAAAATAGCTACACGATTTTTTGCAGGGAGTTGGTAAGAACAGTGATGAAGTAACAGCAATTCATGAATAAACTTTCTGATTTCAAATTATATCCCTTCTAAAACCAAAATATCACTTTTGACTGTTCTATGTCACTTTTATTTCCCGAGTTGTTAATTTTTATGCAGTTTTAACTGCTTGTTTTCAGTTTTCAAAGTGAACAATAGAGGCAGTTCTAATTGTAAAAACTCATTCGCGAATCATCGTTGTCAATAATTTTTTATATCTCTCAACAAAATAAAGTTTATTCTAGTATGCCTCTTTTCAATATTTTCATAATAAAATTCTAAGTGGAGTAGGTTTAGTTTTATCATAATTTAGTTAGTATTAGTTTAAATACTATGTAGATAAATTATAAAAATGAAATTTTAAGATCTTTAAAAAGAATTCCGTTATATTTCGATATTCCGACGATTCGATGTACATGTTTAAAAAATAAATTATTATTTACTGACTGTTAAAAATGTAATGCATTAAAACACGCTACAATGTTGCAAAATAAAATGACAGCTAAATGGTTTATAGAATGCTGCAATGTGGGGAACAAAGCGGTGATGTTTCCAGTACAGATATAACCGTAGTCGTCAGGCCCCAGACTGCTGTGAGTGGCTGTTTGTGGAATATGTTGTTCCTTTCTAAGAAAAGGTCCTCAATATAGATAAATTCTTTAGCAAAATCCTCCCCTTTTGCAATATGATCGTCTATTGCATTAAGATTATACAGTTAATTTATATTTAAGCCAAAAAACTTGTAACATTATACAGCTTTAAATTGATCTACGTAATATTTCTCGAAATTTGAAACAGAATATATAAAAATAGCGCCGCTACAGTAGTGTAGGATAATTCGTGTTATGACGTCACTGCTCAGGCGTGCCAATCAATCGCCGGATTTGGGTTCTGCCTTTCCATCACGTAGGCTAGTAGTACCCTTGATTGTAAAACCTTCTGACAAGATAAACTATCCAATGCTATATATAATCTGATTCCGTTTGAAACCCATCGATGTACATGCCATCTAGCGGTTGAACGACAGAAACGCACGCCATCAGCGACCGGCGGAGCTGCGCTAAGCGTAGTTTCGTGGAACTAATGCTGCACGCCCAGCTTATAATTGTTTTTTTGTTATGTTAAACACACCCACGCTTACGCGCGCACTTACCATAGTTGTCCAACGCAAACTTTAATGCCTGCTACCATAGACAAAGGTGCTTCATGATTCTGAACCTGGGTGCCATCAGGCCTGCAGCAAAATAATTCATGATGTAAGGTATCATATTCATGGCTACTACCACAAAACCGAATATATACGACACACTCTGGAACGCTTCAAATTGTGTGCGTTTGAGAGAAATAAGGGAGGGAAGGGCAGTTGCTGCAAGTGATATTTGCAGCTTTGTGGCAAGTACGTGAACCACATCAAATCGCGTACACTGGATGTCCACACTCGTCCCGGTCTCTTCAGGATGGTATCTTCAGAAGGTTTCACGAGTATGGGTTATAGATCTTGTCGGTTATGGCAGTAATGGTTTCTTATCCCTAAAAATTGTCAATAGTTAAAAATGTAACGAACGCTAAATCCATAAATATTATTTTTATCTTTAAAATTTTCACGTATTATTGCATTTAATATTGCAAGTTTGAGCGGTTTACTTGCCTTGGTATTTTATCTTGATGTCATAACCTAATTTATTTTGGTTTGTGTCAGGTACGGATCCGTAAAACTTGTGATTGACTCTCCTCGGTAAGTACCGCTCCCTATTATCTAAACTACAGAACGTTGTCATACGTGTTTGTAATTGTCTCCCATCTGATATAACAATATTTGTGTACTCGTACTTTCCTAGGTAAAAGTACGCTGTCATGATTTACTACGTCCGTTCTACGTAATAGTAAGCAGCCAAATACCCAATTTATATTTTGTTGACTGTAAATAAATCACCCATTTAAAAGATTAACAATTTAAAACTTTTTATGTTAGCCTTTAATTATATTTTAAATAACCTCTAAAAGCAGCAATCCGAGTAAAATATTTGTCTTTTATTTTGTTGTCTGACATTTTTAAGTTTCATTATCGTACCCGATAGTCATTTTTCAGTGTGTCAATTCAAATATTACTTCCCATCGAATATTCCTTTTTTTGGTTCCATAAAAAGTAGTGCAGATGGTTTCTTTCATTCTTAGGAGTAATTTTCATATCCAATATGAAATATACGTGTTCCTTGGCGACTCTTTCTATTGCCCCTTTTCTCCAACATTCGTGTTAGAAGAAATGGAGCCTTTGTTACAGGTATTCGTTGGAACTGCAGACAATGTTCACTTAGCCTGAATATAACGGGTTACAGATATTGTTATTGTTATAGCTTTACAGAGCTCTGTAATCTTTGTGTTTTGTTAGTGTATGTTTGATCTCATTCAAATAATAAAATTGTAAATTTACGTTGGAAATTTTAGTTTGATATGAATATAATCATTTTACTTGTCATTTGAATTCTTCTAAAAATAAATAAGTACTAACTTCCAACTATCTATCTAACTAACAAACCCTTAGATTTAGACCAAATTTTGATAGTGTGGCACGTTTATTTAGTCATTATACAAAGGTTTTAGATGAAAAAAGGATAAACATTTGAAATTTTTTGAAAATTTTTGTTAAACTTATATAATAAATTGATTTTTAATACGATATAGAAAGAAGTCGAAAGAAGAAATTCCAAAAACCAGTAACGAATACGGAGTGAATGAGTACAGTATAGTAAGGAGCTATTTGTATTTCTCATGCCCTTATATTAAGTGTCGTTAAAAAGATATAAAGTATGCATTTTACGTTAAATTATTCAAGAATGTCAGTGTCTTTTATGACAATTCATAAAGTTTAATGTTTTTAAAATATTACTTGTTTTTTGAACATTATCAACTGTTCTAAAAGTTTTCAATATTGGGTTCCAACGACCATCCACCTAATTTGCAAAAATTAAGCTTTTCTCTTTTACTTTGCAAAGTAGGTTATGTTATGTAGATTTCATAATATTTGAGTAATTTATGATCAAGATCGTTTTAAAAGGGCTTTTTATTAAATTCTTGGTGGTTGACGAGCAAATATTTTTAGTATATTATCACTCATCGTTTCGTGTGAAAAATACTTTGAATTTTGAAAGTAATTCTCAAGGTAATTCTCTGGATTTTTAATATAAAAAATCGGATTGTAGAGATTATTTCAATGAAGTAAAACTTATCCAGGTGATTGATCAACAGCGAACAACAACAATCATCACTTGGGTACAACACAATAACAGAATGAATATTTATCAAGCGCTCCGACACAATGCATTAACAATAATCGACTGATCACACAGTTGTCCTCCTTGCTGAAGAGCTCATTACCAGGCGATTACCATTACCATTAGTACCTTTGTTTATTTGTGTACCGTTAGTAGACCAATCAGAATTTGGTTCAGCACAAATTTGCATCCATAAATAGTTGTGAATTGAAATAAAGCACTCAGTAAACATTTCAGTAGATATTCAAAATTATTAAATTTTGCTAAATAATTACAATAGAGCAACTATATGAAATTGTGTTTGTGAGTAAATTTGAAAATGGACCATCAAGTCTAATTTTAAATGAGAATTATATTTTGTTATTTTAAGTCTTTGTTTGTTGCATCATGCACGCTTTGGATTAGATCATATTCTATCAATAAGTAAAAATCGGATAATTCATAGTTAAAAATAAATCAAAAATATTTTGTATTTTGTTGTAAAGGTTTAAATTGTGTCATTAACTAGTGATATTATCATAATTTAGACAAAAACTTTAATCTACTAGTGTTCTAATAATCTACTGTACATCTTCGAATCCAACTAGACCCTTCCAGTAATGTACTATCTAAAATTAAGTACTCAATTAAATAAAAATTACCAAGTACTTAATTAAATAAATATTATCAATGGTGCTTTACCCCAAATGCACAGTGTTCTTTTTTATTTTATTGTCTAAAATGCAATATTAATAGTATTATATTGATTTATAATCCTCGTTATTGTTTTAAAAACTAGGTTACGGATACATTAATTTTAAATTAACAAGTACAATGTGATGAGTTAAGAATTAAATATAAGAAAATTTCATCATATCATGCACATAAATTATGATAAAGTAAATGATTAATTATATGTACAGCTCCACCGAACCGTACGCAAAGGACATACAGATACAATGTAACAGAAATTGATTGGGTTTAGCAAACAATAGGCACTACTGTTCATTAGTAGGTTAAACACAATTATGGAACAATTAGCACAATTGGATACTCACAGTTGACCAAACAATCGACAACAAAACAGTTTAACGCTTTGCGTATTACGGCCCAATTGTTCACCATTGGTCTTTGTTAGTGTTAAATCAAATATTTAGTAATAATAACAATGTTATTCGATGTGAAAATATGTTCTAGTCTAGTTTTGGAGAATTGACTCGGGACACGGATTATTTATTTTATTTTAACTTATAAATTATTTTTTTATGTAAATATTTTTTTAATTGCCATAAACATTAGCAATTATCGCGAAGAGAAAAATTCAGAAGAGAATAAATATTTTTGTTTAAACGAGAAAATCATCAAAATCGATCTGTATTTGCCAGTATCAGTGTGTAAATTACCAAACCGACAACTCGTTGACGCCCTAAACCATACACCTTCATACAAAGATTTCCAACAATAACAACCCTATCTTATTAATGTTCTTTTAAAACTGCATTGTATAAAGTTATAAAAAAGTTCTTAATTTCTTATACCACTTGCATGTGATATAAATCTTGAAATACATGATGAGAATAGAGTTCCGTGGTAACTAAACTATTACTCCTCAACATATAAATATAGATACAATCCACCTAGAGAACGTCTGTACATGAGGCTTAACGTGAAGACTTGTTGTGAAGTTTGAAGTTAACAAGAGATGTAAGTAAATAGCGTTAGAACTATTCTAACCCTGGGTGGTACGTGTTGTTCATCACTGATGCACTTAGTTCAGTGATTTTGTTGCTCGGTGTCATTTCATACCTCGACTCAGAAATAACATTTTTCAGTAATAAAAAACATTTCTCCATAATGAATAATTATTTTATGATGGTGTTCATTCTCCAAATACGGTCTCATAATGATTATTATTTGTTGCAATGGTAAAGTATGCTCTCTTGGCGACTAACATTGCTTTAAGCTTTTAATAATATACATTAAAAAAACTGAAAATATGAAAACGTAAAATACGAAAAAAAATTATTGAATTACCGATATTTTTAAGTCTATCTGTAGTAAAAAAAACTTATACAGTTTATATAACCCAGAATATTTCTGCAAAGCTACGCTAAGCAATTATAAATGCTACAAACTCTGATTGGTGGGAGTTAGGCATTACGTTCTGTATTCACCATTGAGTGTTAAATATTTTAGAATGGATTCTATATTCTGAAACCCTATGACTCTTTTGAAGAATATGATTAAATAGACCAAACGCATTATTTATTGATATGGCCTATGCAACCCGTGCATCCCATTTGTTTCCCAAAAACTTGAAGTACAATAATACATTGAATAGTGAGTCAGGCATCGCGATATTCTTAAGTTGTTTGTAACAAAGAAAGTAGTCGCAATTAATTAACCTGCTAAATTTCCATACCATGGCGTGTGGCAGGCAATAGACGGGAAGCTTTGACTTAATTGATGAATGCAATAAAGTTTCTATAGGGTAACTGCAAGAATCATACAATATAATGATACTTGCAGACTATAAAATACTAGCTGAATTAGTTGTATTAGCTTTTGCTGAATAAATCGTGAGAGTTTGAATTAATGTTTTAATATAGTAATCAAAATCAACCATATAGACAATAAGCATTTTGCTGAAAATGGAGCAACTCAGGCTGCCGGTTCGTTGGCTAGCAACCATCATGTCTAATACATATATATATATATATATATATATATATATATATATATATATATATATATATATATATATATATAAATTGGTAAGTTTTCAATGTTTCACTGTAAAAATATTTGAGAAAAACATCGTTTATATTTGTAATGAATCTCATACTCTTTGATTTCAACACAAAATCTACGGTAAACAAAACGCTTACCAAGATGACAATACCGAGAAGCTAGCTACTAAGATGTAAGGAACAAAACCACAAAACTATGTAGATATAAATTTTTCTGTTAATGAAAAAATGTATCCTCAAAACAAACAGTTATTCTACGTAATACTGTTTTAACATTTATCCTTCACCTCAGTGACTTATACAAGAATAAACAAGAATATTGTACATTATATGAGCCAATTATTTTGTCACATGAATTACATACTTTTACGAAAATTTGCTATTAAACCACTACTGCCAGTAATACATTTCCACTATATCGTTTCCATACTCATTATTATAGACTCGTCCATGTCAAACGTTATTATACTAACTGGCATTTGTCTAAGTATTTGTCAAGTTTTATAAGTATAATTGTATTATTATATTATTAAGACATTACTAAATAAAGGGTGCAGAAAAATAAAAAAGTAAAACAAATTATATTGCAAAAATGTTACCTTTCCATATAATATCATAAGAAAGTTTAATAACGTCCAAACTAAAAAAAATTTAAATCATGTAAATATTTTATTATAATAAGGTGATTGTGCTCATCAGCTTCGTGATACGGTTGTAGGAGAAAAATCAACCTCCATTCCATGTAAGAGCGTAAGGAGGTTTAGTCATACAGGGGAATAGTGATCAAACTCCTTACCTGTCACAACAGGAAAGCATCGTTCCCGCTAGACCTCATGCAGCTCCCTGTATTCGTCTTGTGAGCGTCGTGTGGTATTTTCTTCATTGTTTAACCCTCCATCGGTCGCACTGTATCAATTTGATACGCATGCATGTTTCTCCTCCGTGCTATTTCACGATGCGCGCGCGCATACTGCCATCCCCTTCCTAATGGGCTTCCCTCTCCTTATCCCTGAACTGGCAGTACTACGCCTGACCTTGAACAGAGGGTGGTTTACGGAGCTGTATCAATTAGATACAGTGCGACCATTTCCCGTTTCAGATTTACGGTACCAATTTTTATGCAGTGCGACCGTTTACGTATCATATTTTACAGTATCATTGTGATGCAGTGCGATCGTTTCTGTTGCGCTTTTTAGGTAAAAAAATGTCAAAAACGCAGTTTGAACTTATAAACCGATGACGGTCAGGAAACTGTCCATCGCCTCTTATTTTCTGATACAAGTGAAGAAGAGAATGAAAGGTTAGGAATACATTGATGGTGATAATAACAATATAGACGGTGAAGAAGTGGTTGAAGAAAGAGAAGAACACACTCCGATACAGAACAGAGAGTGCTGATGACGAACTAATGATGTTGGATGAACCACAGGCGCAGGTGATCGACCAGCCACAGCCGCAGGTGATCGACCAGTTACAGCCGCAGGTGATCGACAAGCCACAGCCGCAGGTGATCGACCAGCCACTGCCGCAGGTGATCGACAAGCCACAGCCGCAGGTGATCGACCAGCCCACTGCCGCAGGTGATCGACCAGCCACAGACGCAGGTGATCGACCAGCCACAGCCGCAGGTGATCGACAAGCCAAAGCCGCAGGTGATCAACCAGCCCACCACCTCTACAACGTCAGGTTCGCGAAGAACATGCACAAGACAACTTGTTTTTGACAGCTAAATGGGGTAAGAATGATACAATTAAGTGGTTCTTAAGACCTAGGCAGTACAATCAAAGAACACAGCCACAAAGCATTTTGCGACGTCTGCCTGGCGTGATTGGGTCTGCACGTCAAAGCAAATCCGAATTAGATTGTTAGTCCAACTTTTTCACAGATTTAATGTTTAGAAACATTGTTTTGCATACAAATCAGTATATTACCCTTGTACAGCTAAAGTACACTAGACTTCGTGATGCCAAAAACCACTGACTTGATCGAAATAACGGCGTTCATAGGCATACTTTAACTTTTAGGAGTTTTTAAGTCAAACAGGCAAAGTCTGGATGAGATATTTTCTACCGATGGTTTCGGCATAGAAAAATGCAGAATGACCTTTAGTCTCAGACGGTTTAAATTTCTCCTAAGATGCTTTACGATTTGATGATAGAAGTATTCGAGACGAGCGTTTAAAGAGATTGATAACTTAACCGCTATCAGAGAGATATTTACAGACTTCATAGGTAACTGTAAAAGATGTTACTCTCACGGAGAAAATGTAACTATCGATGAAAAACTGGAAGCCTTTCGTGGTGGTTGCCACTTTAAACAGTATATTCCTTCAAAAACCAGCATAATATGGCATCAAAATCTTTGCTCTTTGTGACCACTAAAACATTTTACACTAGCAATCTTGAAGTGTACTGCGCTCTTAAAACAGCCAGACGGCCCTTTTTGGTTCAAGCAATAAGTTGGACGATGTTGTTAAGCGATTGGTTGAACCAATACATAACAGCGGCAGGAACATTACTGCCGATAATTGGTTCAGTTTCGGTAAGCCTTGTTGACCATTTGAAAGAAAAAAAATTATCATTTGTTGGTACGATTAAAAAAAACCGGACTGGTATTCCTTCTGAGGCTGACATGTACAAAAAGGAAGACCTTTGCAGTCAAGCTATTTCGTGTATGGTGAAAATTCAAACAATGGTATCATATGTACAAAAAAAAACAAAAAATGTTTTGTTGATATCAAGCTTACATTTCAGTGACGAAATTGATGCTCACACAAATAAGCCTGAATTGTCTTGCACTACACTAACACAAAGTCTGGTGTAGACTGTGTTGACAAGTTATGTGGTTCGTACAACGTTGCCAGAGGTACCCGCCGATGGCCGATGGTAATTTTTTATGCCTTGTTGAATGTAGCAGGCATCAATTGCTCAAGTAGTTTCATTTGGAAATGACGTTGTCACCAAAATTAGAAGATTGTTTCTACGAGAACTCAGTAACTCCCTTGTAGCTGAACACATTCAACGAAGGTGTGAGACCATACCAGTTGGAGGGATTCCCTTGCACATTCAACATGGACTGAAGAAAATATGCCAATGCTGACCGGGATGGAAATGATGTAAATAGAGAGAGGCCACAATTAGAGAAGCGGACAAGGTGTGAGTTCTGCAAGCTTGATAAGAGAACCCGACTTACAAAAACACTTTTGCAGAAAGTGTAAGAAAAAACCATCTGCAATGAACATACACAGGTTGTGTGCGTACGCTGCTATCCGAACATGTAAAACAGTGTTCCTTCGTACATAAGTTCTTGGGTTCATTGTACATTGGTATTACTGTATTTTACTTTTGACAGAAATATCTTATATTTTTAGCGACAGAAACAACTACTTTTTGTACTGCAATTGTTTGGCTAAAACAATGGCAAAATATATATAACTAGTTTTCAATATAAATATATTCCATTATTCCTGATCGTTATTTGCGTGTTATTTCTTCTCAAATCCATGTAATTTACTAAATGTGTATCAAATAGAAACAGTGCGACCATTCCAGTTTCAATAACAATTTGGTTTGAGTGCACACTTTTTGTAAAATATTTTTAATATTTTTTAAACTAGATTATGTTTAAACTACAAACTATGATATTTGAAAAGCATAAGACATATTTTTAGAACCTATAAATATAATATATTATATGATTATATTGGAGTAAATACCACTGAAATTAGTTTAAATACAAAATGTATCAATTTGATACAGTGCGGACCTGTCATGTAACGTTTCAGGTGCGACCGAAGGAGGGTTAAAGCACTTTAAATACATTTTAATTTTTCAACCGTGTTAAGCGTTAAAATGTATTCTCATGAACTTTCTTCTTCTAGGAGAATTATTTTTTTATATTTAGTTAATTCTAAGTTGACGTAAGTAAATAAACAATAGTGTATAATTATGTGATTTCCAAGGAAATTTGGGTTTCACAAAGGGAAAACGATCAAAATTCGGGTAAAGTTCAATGTTGAATAAATTAAAATATTTATGTTAGTCTTTTAACTTTAATCTACAAGCGACACCATAAGGAAAATATGTAAAATAATTCAAATAGATAAACTTAGTTGCTTTAACAGTGTTCTGTACAATAAGTCTATAAACTTTAAATACGCTTTCTTGTTTTGTAACTTGTAAGTAGTAAAATATCGTACTTGTTGGAGTATTTACTGAAGCGCTTCTGTTCTCAGTGGATTATAATTAAACTGTCCTTATATTTCCAAGTTATCGGGTTACGAGCTACCAAAACTATTTCCTGTATCGAACTTCAGACATCTCTGAAGATGTGAGATGTTCATTTAGAAATCCGAGTATTTAAAAATTTACATTTCTTTATACTAAACTAGCAAATTTTATGTACAAAAATTGATATTTTAATCATTTGACGATAGTATTAAACCGAAAACACGTCTACATGTAACGCCTTAATTTTTGTATTAAGACCTAAATACTGCTTGGACGTAATGTTACCTTCTTAAGTACAAGAATATTATTAGAAGTGACTAAATAGTTGTAAGCTAATAAGGGAGTGAAAGAGTCTCTGTTCAGTCGTAGCTTTGCTGTTTGAATTTATAAATTCCCATACTCTTTCGGCCATAAAGCTGCAATTATCGTACATTGAAATTACCAATTTTACAAATTTTATTTCAAATGTCCCAAGTTTTGTTTTTGCACTTAAACAAACTGAAATCATGTTGAAAAATCATAGTAAAATTAATTTAGAATGGATTGTTTGTTCGTCTGTAATTGGATTATCGCCAGATTTATTATGTTCGTAAGTATGGATACTTATTAACCTTTATAAAGCTCGAATTAAAATTGGTAAATGTGTAAAAAATTAAAAGAATATTTTAAAACGTCTTCTTAAATTGATCTAATTCAAAAATAACAATTGAAGACCAAAACATTGTAATAAACGATAAAACAGTTGGTTAATGAATCCACAATTGTGTGATTCACACTTGATGAATGTGTACAAATCTTGCGACGCGGACTGTGGTTTGTGTGGGCTCAAATTGTATATGCACTTTAAAATACCAAGCGGTGTTTATAAACAAACGACATATGATACATGTAATATAAAATAGAATGAGAGGAGAGAAAGCCAAGTAACAGAGGTAAATAAGTGCGAGCTAATCTGACGGGAATAGACAGTATGTCCTGATGTTTCTCCTGCTCGCTTTTTCTAGATATTGTGCGTCTGAGATTTCAAAAGCTTACGCAAAGTCCTTTGCTCCTTCAGTTGTTTATTGGATACTAGTAACGCTTGTGGCAATTTTGTTACTTTTTGTACTAGAACATAGGTCGTCGTTTAATGTGGATGTTTACTGTTTTCTTTTTACCAGGAATATAACATTGTGGCTACGGTTATCTAGTTGTGTCGGTTATGACGGGATGTGGTTTTATAACCTGCTTGTGTAATACATCACAATACATGACTTATGATTTAAAAGTGGTGATGTGCGTTAAGTTGACCTATTTCACTCAACATGAGAACGCAATAAAGAAGAGGACAGTAATTACACAATATACTCCCATTCAGATCGATATGTGTTGGAGCCTCTTTTATAGTAACATTATATGCATACATATTTCATCAATACAGTCCTTACTAAACCTAAACGTCTAAGTCAGTAACTGAGATCATTCTATAGGGTTCTCGAATGGTACTGTAAAAAGTTGTTGCAGTGAGACTGCTAAGGTTTTCTGTGTTTTCTATGGAGCTCGTGCGGGGATCGTCTACCCATCACACTTTGTCCGGTAAATGTTATGAGGCCATTGTAGTGGGTACACGTATCCACTACAATAAACACTAGGATTAGAGAGTGTAACACTTTCCTCACTTTTTTCTCTACTTTTTCTTGTTTGCTTCTGTTTATGGTTACCGAAATAGGAATTTAAATATTACTAAATTTATAATAAGCGATTTTATGATCCAACGGGCATTCATATTTTGATGTCAAATGATAAAACAATACGATGTAATTTGGTGATATGATATTGTGAATTTAACACCTTTGAAGAATTTAATTTTCTAGAAAGCGTAGAAGTGCCAAATTTGTTAATTATAAACAAGCTTATCGATAGTCAAAAGTGAATATGTAACTAGCTAACAAGAGTCAAGCACAAGTCAAGCACAACAAACGAAAGATCGAATAAATTGGTAGGCAGATTGAGGGCGGTGTTATTGACACATCTTTATACTAAGTGTAGATATCGCCAAGTGTAGGCTATGATGTAGTGGCCTCGAGTGTCATTGATACAATGGTCCTCAAATAGAGTGCGCTGATTGTTCTACAAACCACTGAATGATGCAGAGACATGATTGAGTCGCTGAGTAGTGAATTCTTGTTATTTTTTTGGTCGATGGACGACCACGGAATATATAATAGTCATATGTCCTAAGTACATTTCTATTTCTAAAGTGGACATTAAATAATGTATATTCTTTTGCTTTTAAGGTACAATGGAAAAGTTTTGAAGTTTTGAAAGGTTTTTTTTAAATTTACAAACCATTAATCAATCAATTCATTTATTGCCAAAAACATAACATGCATAGGCATTCGTCAAGAAAATTATAATATCCCAACTTAAAGTATACACTACTGACAGATCAAACACAACAAGACCAAATCAATATAACATGAGTGACCTACAATTTTATTATCCTCAACGTATTCCCGGACACTGTAATATTCTCTCAAAATAAGAAATTTTTTCAGACGATTTTGAAATTCCTTATCGTCCACAACAATTTTCAAGCAGGATGGCAAAGAGTTAAAAAGGCGGATGCAGGAGTAAAGGCTTTGTTTTTCAAAAAAAGATGTTTTTATGGCAGGGTAGGATTAGGTTGTTTCTTTTTCTTAAGGAGTAAATATGGGTTGGATTAACGTTGACTGAAAAAAGGTGGGAATACTTTTTGTAAAAAGAAAGACACTGAAGGATATAAATGGATGGGAACGTAAGGATATTATTACTGCGAAAGAAGTAATATGTAACATTTTAATGTACATTTTAATCTGTTACATTTATTAACATTACAAATAATATTAAAAAACAACACTAAGGTATACAAATAACAAAAGGTAGCTTATATATCCTTAATCCCTCGTTGTTTGGAGTTTTTATTTCAATTCAAATATCCTTGTTCTATATGGTTTAAAATTTATATTTTTAAATTTTTTTTTAATTAGTTTCTCCGAGTACGAGTGTATACACGTATCGAGGAATAGTTGAAGTAAAAAGTATTTACATATCAAAAACATTATTATTAAAGCTCTCTATAGACCAAAGGATTGTTGGTGTGAATGGCTGAGTCGCATTACCGTACAATAACGGTAAGTGGCCTGTTTCGTGCACTCAGTTGAATACTTGGCTTTGTTTTGTAACTATCTAAATTCCTTAAATGCTTTTGAAACAGATTGTTTCTCCGGCAATTCTCTTCAAAGTTCTTTAAATAATTAAGTTTTATAAACATTTATTTGACTTTTTGTTTAAGTAAGGTAAATAAATAACATATTCTAATGTAAAAATATATCATAATATCATTTATGTGCAAGGTTTGTTAGATTTTTGTGTGAGCAAATACGAACAGGCTTTGCTCTAGTATTTAATAGTGAATATTTTATACTTGACATATATCAATTGCTTTATGAAATGTTATCGTATGTATTGTTTTTCATTAGTAAACAAGACATCGAAGTAGTCTTTCTTACAGATCAGAGTAATATACAGTCAGTGATGCAAGACTGTAATGTAAGACATTTCCACGCAGAATACAACCTCAGTAGGCTGTATCTCAGACACAACAATTATACTTGGAGCGGTTCCTTTAATACATTTTAATTGTGGAATGTTAATGGCAGTGAAGAAGGCTGCAGGTTTATAAGGACGTGTTTATTTTGGCGCCTAGTGGAAAAGTAGTTGAAGTTTGTGAGACTACCTTCGGAGATTTTAACACTTTCATCGTAATTGGGGTATTTCTTTATTTTTAATATCTACAACTTTGGAATTTATATGATAAAAACATATATTTGTATAATACCGTAGCCTAGCAATATGTAATTGAGTAGGGTATTGATTTAAAAGAAGTTTATTGGTCGTTTTGAAACATTCCTCTGCAAAGTCCAAAATGTGGTTAAAAAGAGCACTTTTCAATAATTAAATAATTATGATTTTAGTGATTATGAAATATACTAACGGTGCTGTGATATATGTAGATATATATACTCGTATATTTAGCTAAGGCTTATTCCCTTAGTTATTTTAAAGTTATATTAATTTTTAATTCCTTTTGTTTTAGTAAAATTTAGCATATTAATTAACCGCAGTGTTTATAAAACTTGTATAATCTATATTTTTGCTTTGCTGAGTATTAGGCCTTCATAACACAAGAAGCGGTTTTTAATTTTGCAATGAGTTGAATTATGAAATTTCAAGTGCAATCATATGCATAAAAATCAAAACCAAAAGTTCTATACATTATGTATAGCGATGTGTTTGTTATATTTATTAACATAGAGAAATTAACATCAATTAAAAAATACCATTCGTGCACATCTTGTATACTACATCTTGTTCTACATAAATTCATATATATTAAATATATATGATAATGTATTTCTCAATGTTCAAAAGAGAGATTAATGTGATTTTGGTGATATCAAAAATATTATCAAAACAGAAATCCAAGTCACAGTTGACATTTAAGTAGTTTTTAGTCCATGCACTCTATGTAGTAATTGGAGCGAATTGTGATGTATAGTGAAGTGTAAAGAGGGAGTTCCTTTAATGAACATGTAAAGAATTCTATACTCCACAATCGTAACATACAACACTTGTACAATCACATTACACGCGTGTTTATACAAGGGTGAGCTTTATACTGTTGTGTACTGGGCCCTCCAATGCAATTCAGTTAACGATGAAACTTCAACATCACTCATGGTCTGGTTGCTTTAACGAATTTGTTAATCGTTATAATTTAATATAGTATCGTCAATTTAAATAACTGAATATATAACATTGTTTTATTAAAATTTAAGTATGATATCCAATATTAAGACTGATTTATAGTTCATAATTTGTTTTAGCCCGTATCAGTCCATTTTAGGGACACACACACGGTGCGTGTGTGTGTGTGTGTGTGTGTGTGTGTGTGTGTGTGTGTGTGTGTGTGTGTGTGTGTGTGTGTTTGTGGGTGTATTTGGGCTGATACGGGTTAAAACCAATTATAAACTATAAATAAATCTGTCTTAATATAGTGTATATATACAAGAAATAAAATATTTCTAACAGGGTGAAGAACTTTCATTTTAAAATTTAGACGTTTAAGGGTTAAAGTTAATGTTTTCTTAGTAAAAACAAAATGCAAGTGAACCTTATGTCTGTGACTGCATTGCTTCTAAGTATCTTTAGTATTGACTCAACAGCGTGTAGTACACGGACAACACAAACGTTTACATTAATATGAAATCCAAACCCATAATAAAATCAGAAACTTTCGAAAACTATAGCAGTGACTATATTGTAATGTATAATTATGTTAAGGTTTGTCAATGGAATATGTGATTGCCTTTTGGTATGTTGCCAACAGCGTAAAACTAATCAAATTTGTGAATATCAAATCGTTGATATCAATAGTGTGACGTACATTTGGCATCGTCAGATGAGATTACGTCTATAGGTGGTATCTGCCCTTTCCTTTAGTTAAAAAACTTTAATACTAAATATTGAGCATCCAATTATAATGAAACATGGCTCTGATCACGTCAAGGTCTCGTCTATCTCATCACGTAATAATAGTCCATGAGGCGGAATTGATTTGCGCTGTACAAGAACTTGACCTAGTTTTTCATTAAATTGGAGTGCAGTTCCTTCTATTAACCCGTTGTCATTCACAAGAGTCTTTCTTAATGGAACTTTATCTATCGATTTGATGGAAAACTAGATTTTTTTCTTTTACAATTCAGACAGCCCGGATTGCAAAACACACTTTTCCCAAAGCTACACAATACTGTATTTAATATGTTGATTTTAATCTCTTGTTGCTGGTGTTTGTAGTAAAACTGAAATACTTTCATGATGTATGTTTTATGATCTTTTCGACAAGGATAGTTTGAGACAGCAGTATAATATAATTGACTGAGATTTATTGTTTATGTTATCTTTAGTTGCCTGTTGTACTTGTAGCTGTAATTTTGGACGTGTCTTACTTTACAATAAGTTCACCACGACTTATTGTAAAGATAACTTAATTTATCTTTTCAATAAGTCCTGTATTTACGTGGAACCTTCTTTGGTTATCAGCTACATATTATATGTGTATTCGCCTGGTGGAACGAATTGTCCATATTCTAGAAACAGAACGCTCGTAAATGCTGTATAGACACAGTTAATTATACAAAGAGCTTGCTCCTAAACACAAAGATAATTAATTATTGTTAATAGTCAAGTATTTATTGCATTGAACAAATACATTCATATAGCAAAGTCAATATTCTAACGTTTAGACACTCATACAACACCGAACACTAATTCAGAGATATATTTAAACTTTCATTCTGCCCCTTTCGTCTCCAATGTTCCTATTTTAATTATTGTAGTGATTGTACAGATTATCAGTCCTACGCCAGAAACTAGTTTACGCCATAAAATGCATAGAAGTGAAACATAGTTTTAAACCAGTTTTTGATCGCTTTGAGCGTAGTCACATTGTTATTTCATTCGGCAAACTGTTATCGAAATAAACATCTGCTAATTAAACTAATTGTTGGAGCATACACGGTGATCTACATTTTTGCCAATTAATTTGCTTTTAGCGGACGGTATTGCAACAAAAATTTATTCTTTTTAATGCTTGACGAGGTAAAGAACGGCAGAGAACCTTAGGTTTTAACTGAAAACCCCCGAAAAGAAAAGTTTTAAAGCCCTTTATAAAATACTTATGTCATAATTTCATGGAGTATTAATTTTCTAGAAATAATCCCGTTCATAAAGTAGTAACAGAATTTCACAATATTATGTATTTATTGACCCTATTAAAATATTTCACTTTGTCGTAACGGCGCTAACTTTCTTCTCCATTAGCTGGTGACCTATGTTAAAGAGCTTGCTTCCGAGAGACAAAGATAATTAACAAGTCTAATTGGTAGAGCTTACGGGCATTAATAGTCGGACGACAGTTTTGCCAATTAACTCACACAACACTTCCCTTTTAACATGAATGTACCGCACGCATTCACGTCAGTGGAGTGTAGGTGTTTTGAATATTTAACAAGGTAATGGACGGAAGAGAACTTCAATAATGTTAATATTAGTTAGGCACCTACGAAAAATATGGCCTAGGTACGTAGTCAATAAAACCAGCAAATATTTATAACTACATGTATATATACAGGGTGTTAATTAAGTCCAGATACGCCTGGATATATTCCAAATGGATTTAGATATCGATGTATAACCTTCACCATACTTTTTGGAATTTTTTTAATGATAAAAAATTCCTCCTCTCCTTCTCAAACGGGAGTACGGGAGATAACTTTTAAATTTTCAAATTGCAACCCATCTTGTGACGTATCATTTAAATGCCTTAATTAAAACCCAAAGACATTAGCAATAAACTATAGTAGTCTTAATTTTTTTAAATTTTATTACTGACTATTTTCGTGACTGAGCCTATGATCACATTGATAGTAATAACCTCAGAATATAATAATAACAAATATAATAAACAAACAAAATTAATCCATATACAGGATAAAACTAAACCAAATAGATGAAATATTTGTAGACATAGAATGAAACATGAATGGCATTATTTAAGTAATGTTTAATGACGTTTTATCAGGATTGTTGCCATGGAATTTGAAGGGTAGCGCGAAGTCTAAGCGGTTATTCTTTTAAGATCGTTTATCGATAAGATAAATTAACAGGTCGACCGACAGCAAGGTGGTGAGAGAATTCACTAAACCCCAACGATGGCGGCAATTTCTTTTCAGAGACTTTCAGTGTCAAACACGGTTGAGTGAATTGTACAAATTGTTTGGATCATTCGAGCCAGCGATATTTAATTCATCTCTAATGTTTGGTTCTTAATGTTAATCCTCTTTTTATTTCGTTTTTAGCATGTGTATCCATGTGCTCATGAAGAAGAATACGTTCATTATTATGTTATGTTAGGTTTCTTCTCTTGAAGAACTTCTAATTAACTTTTTTGTCTATGATGAGAGTTTTAAAAGGCTATAAAATAGTGTGGCTTTTTATTTGTGTCGATAAAGCTCTGTAATGGAACCGATAGTGAAGTATTATTCCACGAGTATTTATTTTATTTTTTTTGTAGTACAATTCTGAATTAAAAGTTGTATTATTTTTGTTTCCAGGTAAAATATCCATAAGATTTTGTGCAGGAAGTACGATTCGAGTAACAAAACGAGTTATGAAGCAACTATAATTCATTCAGTACCGTTTAAAACAAAAATATCAAGTTTGCCTTTTCTGCGTTGCTTGTCTTCATCAGGCCGAGAGTAGTATTTACCGAGTTGTTAATTTTTATGTAGTGTTAACTGCTTGTTTTCAGTTTGCCAAAGTGAATAAAACAGCCAATTTTATAATAAATGTTATTTAGTTTGAACCACCATCATAAATTTAGTTCGTATTAGTTTAAATACTTTGTAAATAATTATAGGAATGAAAATTTAGATCTTTAAAAAGAATTCAGTTATGTTTCGATATTCCGACGATTTGATGTACATGTTAAAAAAATAAATTATTATTTTATAATTATGAAAATGTAATACAATAAAACACGCTACAATGTTGCAAAATAAAATGACAGATAAATGGTTTCTAGAATTCTGTGGCAAACAAAGCGGTGATGTTTACAGTGTGGATATAACCGCAGTCGTCAGGCACCAGACTGCTGTAAGTGCCAGTTTGTGGAATATGTTGTTCCTATTCTAAGATCAAGTCCTCAATATAGATAAATTCTTTAGCAAAATCCTCCCCTTTTGCAATATGATCTTCTATTGCATTACAATTATACAGTTAAGTTTTATTTAAGCCAAGAAATTTGTAAGTTATTATACAGCTTTAAATTGCTTTACATAATATTTCTCTAAATTTGAAACAGAAAATATAAAAATAGCAACGCTACAGTAGCATAGGATATTTAGTGTTATACCGTCACTACTTAGGCGTGCCAACCAATCGCCGGTTTTTTGTTCCGCCTTTCCATCACGTAGGCTACTAGTACCCTTGATTATAAAACTTTCTGACAAGATAAACTATCCAATGCTATATATAATCTGATTCCGTTTAAAACCCATCGATGTACATGCCATCTAGCGGTTGAACAACAGGAACACACGCCATCAGCGACCGGCGGAGCTGCGCTAAGCGTATTTTCGTGGAACTAATGCTGAGCGCACAGGTTGTAATTTTACACACCCACGCTTAGGCGCGCACACTCGCCATTGCTGCCCGACGTAACTTTTATTGCCTGCTACCACATACAAAACGTTTTATCTCTCTGCTGCTTGACTCTGAACCTTGGTGCCGACAGGCTTGTGAAGTTGACGTAACCTAGCCAAAACAGCTTTCCCACATTTTCTATATTTGTAGTTAAATTATTCTTCTAGTTCTTATGAAGTTACAAAAGCGATAATTAGCAATTAATAAATAATTCAATTGCAATATTAAACAGCCTTAATTCAACAAGTTACAATTTAAATACCAGCATAAAAGTTTAAAAAATTATAGTTATAGGGGTCTTATAGTAAAAAGGTTTGTCTTTATTTCATTACGTAATTTATTTTATGTAATGTCAGGTACAGATCCGTCAAATCTCCGTGATAATCGAAGCCTTCGGTAAGTACCATTCCCCATTATCTAAAGTACAGTACGTTGTCATTAGTTGTTCTATTTTACTCACTTCTGATACCATAATGGCTGTTTTACTCGTACTTCCCTAGGTTGAAAATACAATGATTTACTGATGTACGCTCTACGTAATAGTAAGCCGCCGAATACTTAATATTTATTACGTTTCCTGAAACTGATTAAACATTTATATTTAAAAAATACCATCCATATAAAAGTTCACCATTTAACACTTTTTTATGTTATCAGTGAATGATATTTTAAATAACCACTGAAAGCCGCAATCCGAGCAAATTATTTGTCTCTTATTTTGTTTTCTGACATTTTTAAGTTTCGTTTTACGTATGCGACAATTAGTTTTAATTGTGTCAGTTCAAAAAAATTATGCGTGGAAAAGTTTATCATTTCAATTTTTTTTTGCTCCCGTAAAAATAGTGTGGTTGGTTTTTTTTTCATTCTTAGGGGTAACTTTCATATCCAATATAAAATATACGTGTTCCTTGGTGACACTTTCTATAGCCCATTTTCTCCAAAATACGTGTAAGAAGAAATGGAGCCTTTGTCACAGGTACTCGTTGGAACTGCAGACAATATTCACTTAGCCTGAACATAACATGTTATAGATATTGTTATTGTTACGGCTGTGGGATACTGTGCTCTGTAATCTTTGTGTTTTGGTAGTGTTTGTTCGATCTCATTTAAACAATTAAATTGTAAATTTTGGAAACATTGGAAATTTTGTTGTTGTATTTATGTATGCATTTTATTTCCCTAATTCGAACTTTTCTAAAAATAAAAAAATACTAACTTCTAAATAAATTATTAATTTATTGTATATCTCTAAGAGATAGACCAAATTTTTATAGTGACCCGACTTTTATTTAGCCATTATTCAACATTTTTAGTTCAACGTAGGGTACACTTTTGAAAATATTTTTTTAACATATATAATAAATTTATTGTAACACGATACAGAAAGGAGTTGACGAGAAATTCACAAAACCAATAACGTGTAAGGAGTGAGTATGTACAGAATAATAAGTAGTTATACTGTGTTTCTCACACACTTATACTAATTGTCGTTAACAAGGTCTAAAGCAAGTATCATACATTAATTTCTTCAAAAATATCAGTGTTTTGATGAAAATTCATAAAGTTTAATATTTTTAAACATTGCTTGTTTATTGAACATTCTCAACTATTCTAAATCTCTTCAATATTAGATTTAACGACCATCCGCCTAATTTGTCAAAATTAAGCTTTTCTCTTTTACTTTACAAAGTACCTTATGTGATGTATATTTCATCAAATTTCAGCAAATATTTTTAGTATATTATCATTCATCGTTACGTTCGTGAACAATACGTGGAATTTTGAAAATACTTCTCAAGGTAACTCTTTGGATTTTTAATTATAAAAAAACGGATTGCAGAGATTATTTCATTGAAGGAAAACTTATTCACGTGGTTGATCAACAGCGAACAACAATAATCGTCACTTTGGTACAACACAATGACAGAATGAATATTTATCAAGCGCTCCGACACAATGCATTAACAATAATCGACTGATCACACAGTTGTCCTCCTGGCTGAAGAGTTCATTACCAGGCGATTACCATTACCATTAGTACCTTTGTTTTGGTAGACCAATCAGTATTTGCTTTAACACAAATTTGGATCCATAAATAGTTGTGAATTGAAATAAAGCACTCAGTAAACATTTCAGTAGATATTCAAAATTATTAAATTTTGCTAAACAATTACAATAGAGTAACTATATGAAATTTTGTTTGGAAGTAAATTTGAAAAAGGATCACCAAGTCTAATTTGAAATGAGAATTTTATTTTTTTATTTTAAAAGTTTTTGTTTGTTGCATCATGCACGCTTTGGATTAGAACGTATTCTATCGTAAAAATAAATAATTACATTATATAGTATATATATTTATATAAAAAATTGAACGTAATAATCTGGTAATTCATTGTTAAAAATTAATCTAAAATATTTTGTATTTTCTTTTAGAGGAAAATAAAGGATTTAATTCAGCAAACTGTATTATTAACTAGTGATATTATCATAATTTAGACAAAAATTAAAATCTACTGATGTTCTAATAATCTACTGTACATCTTCGAATCCAACTAGGAACTTTCAGTAATTTACTATCTAATATTAAGTACTTAATTAAATAAAACTTACCAATGGTGCTTTACCCCAAACTGACAGTTTTCGTTTTTATTTAATTGTCTAAAAATACAATATTAATAATATTATATTGGTTTAAAATCCTCGTTATTGTTTTTAAAACTAGGTTGAGGATCAATTAATTTTAAATTAACAAATAAAATGTGATGAGTTAAAAATTAAGTATAAGGACTTTCGTCGTATTATGTACATACATTATAATAAAGCAAATGAATAATTGGTACTTTGGGATTATACCGACCACAACCAGACATGAATCGTTATTTGACATTTTGCTTCTACTGATTACTAGATTAGCGTAGAACAATATTTCGTCAATATAAAACAGGAATTGTCTTATCGCAAACCCCTCCCCACCCTCAGACAGAGGTCAAAGTCGAGCGGTCTAGTAGATAACGTGATTGCAGAGTCTCGCCGCCCGTTCAGCTGGTGCGTCGCTTTGTTATACTTCCGTGTTTTACCTCTACATTTCTCCAAACACAAAAATTCTACAAAAACAAACATTACCAAACTAAAACTAAACTCTTTATTGAATAAACACTCAAAACTTGTTTTTATTCTTGATCACACTTCGCCACCCAAAATGCGAGAGCCTCCGGCCATCAGCGCGGGCTTCGGCAGCACCTTGGGGGGCTGCCGAAGCCCGCGCTGATGTCGACGAAAGATAAACATCCCTCGGGATAGTACCTATCAGTAAAATATCAAATTCTAGAGGGGCTGATCAGAAATATAAATTGAATTGTAATGGAAAGGCAATTATGTACCGTGCAAATCATGTGATGCCGCGCCCTGCCCTAATCGGGATTATCGAGAAAGATAAGATAACAGCGACAACAATACCGATCACAATACCTGGAAATGCTTGTAATTTTGTAATTAAACAGTTGTTTTTTCGTTTCTACTTCTATCATGTTTGTTTCTATAAATTTATATTTTTGTGTTCTTCATACTGGTGTGGTCGGTATAATCCCAAAGTACCGAATAATTATATGTATAGTTCGACCAAATCGTACGCAAATGACATACAGTTGCAATTTAATCGAAATTGATTAGGTTTAGCAAACAATAGGCACTACTGTTCATTAGTACATTGTTCCGAGTTAGCGAAAAAGACAGGAGGTCTCGGAAGCACGCCCCTCCCAAACTCTGAGCAAATCATAAAAAAAACAATCACATGCCACTAGTGGGAAGAGACACAAAGCGAGACAAAATTTCCAGTACAAGATATAATTATTAGATGGCAAACATCTTTACACAAAAGTACAATGAACTGCAGCACCACGGTGCACCGTGTAACTTAAGAACTAAATAACAACAGATAAAATTCCAATATAGACAATAACATAATAAATAGAAATAAATAACATAATAAATAAATAATATAATATAATATAATATAGAAATTTGATATATAAATAACAATTTCAGGTACGGCGGTAGTAAATATAAAATTTTTAACAGGTACATTTTTTATGAACTGAGGGGAGGAAAAAAGTTGTAGAATTTCTAGGCCCACTATTTTTGAAAAGTAATTTTGTTTCAAGTTTGTAGCCGAAAATTAAAAAAATATATATTTAAAGCCAATTTTCGAAGGAGGCGGGGGCTTAGTTGCCTCCACGAATCCGAATTAAAGATGAAATCCTCCCCTTCAGGTCATGTAACTAACTAAATAAATACTGGCTAGGTACTGGCCCTCCTCCAGATCTAACGTCTGGCAGCGCTCCCTGCACCCCAGTCCTCGCAGGTTCAGTATAAGAAGTAAAAAAACATTTTTGATCCAACCTTGTTCCAGAAGAAATGAATGGGAGCACTACACTCCGGTTGGATGCCGGTCCAATAGCGCTGGCAGGGCGCGGGCATTCAGTTGGCTTCAGTGCTGTGGGCAGACTCGCCGCATCAGTCCCGCTGACGGCACTCACGGGGACCCTATAGAATCCCAACATAACCAGTAGATATTCAGAACAACTTTACTACAACCCGAGAAATAATAAAAACTGAATTATGTTTGCCACAAAGTATAATAAAATATTTAAATTTAACAATTAAAAAAAATAACAATCTGTAACTAACAGTACCTTTTAAGTATCAGAAGACTATTTCCCAAAATTACCTTAAGACACCAAGTATTTTAAGATACACTACTTGGTGACAATATTAAATATTACATAGGCTAGAACAGCCATACTAAATGATTAAGCGTGATAACATTTACTGGTAACTATAATTCGCTGGATTTTAATCATTCTGTTATAATATTATAATAATTTACATTTCATTATTAAATATTAATTTTAAGGTAGGCCTAATAATAATTATATAATTTACAAATAATAACAATACATTATTTCCCAAATAACAATAATTAAATTCTAATCAGTTCACGCTACTATAAAGGCAATAATTAAATAATAAAATTGAAATCATGAATGTTGCCACCCAATTTTGCACGCAACACAAAACACGAGGTAACAAAAATTTGCAAAGTCTGTACCGTCTCGCTTACACTAAAAAAAAACAAAGTGTGTACACGGAATAAATAATTTCCGTTCGCCGAACGGATCAGTTAGAAAGCACTAGAGCAAAATAAAAAAACTTAACTTGCATAGTAAATAAATTAACAAATTTAGAACGTACGAAAGACAGGATAGAACACTTTGCGACACGAACAACGTACACGAGGAACAAAAGTTACAAAATAATATATATAAACTACTTATAACTAATCTACGATAATATATGTCTGGGTGGGAGAGAAAACCCGCCAACTAATTAAGTAAAGAGAGTGAAAAAGACAATTACCTGCCGAAAGTCGGTGAATTAGCCAGCCATGTGGAACGGGACGAGCAGTGAACAGACAGCAACGCAGTAGCTTCTCCGAACGTGTCTGACCGCTCCGAACAGTAGCCGGTGCCGGTGCCGGTGCCGGTGAACAGCTGGTCGGTAAACTAGTCAAGGTCAACCAGCTGACCTCAACCAATCAGTCCAACCAGGCAGAAAATCAATACTCTGACGGAGTGACTCCCCCACCGACTGACAAGAGTGGCCGAGGTGGGAAAATAATAGACAAAAATAAATTGTCCAAACTGAGCCCCGGCTCAACCTCCCCCACTAAAAAGGGAGCAACCCCAAACAAAACCTCTCCCCCACTGAAAGAAGAACCAACAAGCTCTGGCACAGGAAACGGGAAGTCGAGAACCCTAACAGGAAACGAAGTCCTGAGCAGGAGGCAGACAAAACACGATCCTCCTGAAATATTGAGAGGCGCCTCTCTTGGAGAAAGAAGAAAACAGAAAGAGAGTAAAACGACACTACAGAGAAAACCAGGGTGATCAGTCCCCGGACATCCCCGCAGTCGCACCAGTATCCAGAGCATGACCAGAGGTATCACCACGGAAGGCCTTCAGATGAGAAACGTGGGCCTTCCGCCACAACCTCCCCGATACGGGATCAACCAACTCAGCAGTAACTGGGGAGAGAAAAACGAAGAATCCGGTGAGGACCTCTCCACCGATAGCAAAGTTTGGCTGCCCGTTTATCAACGGCCGAACTGACCGGATGGGCCTTACAAAAGACAAGATCCCCCACCTGGAAGGGGTTAGCAATACGTCCCTTATTGAATTTTCTCCTCACCCTTTCCCTAGACTGTAGGAGCTTAACCCTGACTGCTTCCCAAGTGTCACTCACATTGGGAGTACCAGGTACTGGTAGAAGACTATCCAGACTCCAGAGATTAGACAAGGGATCAGAAGGAGGACGACTAAACATGACCTGAAAAGGCGTGGAATCATGACTTTCGTGAAGAGCGGAATTGAAGGCTAACTGAAGCCAGCTCAGGTTTTCATCTCAGGTAGTTTGTTTCTCAGCGTGATAAGCGATGAGGGCGGCTCTGAGATTGCGGTTGAACCGCTCAGCATGAGAAGGCTGGGGGTAGTAAGGAGATGTCGTAACATGTTTGATTCCATGCCCAAAACAGAAGCGATGAAACTCCCTCGACACGAATTGTGTGCCGTTGTCTGAGACGAAAGTGGCGGGCACTCCAAAATTCTGTAGAAGGCGGGACTTGAGTGCCTTGACGGTGAGCGACGCCGTGGCACTCCTAAGAGGAATAAACCAGCAAAACTTAGAGAAAGCCTCCACAGCGACAAGCAGGGAGGTGTTCCCTGACTTGCTACGGGGAAAGGGTCCCACATAGTCAATGAACACCTTTTTCAAGAGGCCGCTCCGCCACCTCGGAGGAAAGAAGTCCTAATTTGGTATTTTGTGCTGGTTTACTGACCGAGCAAAGATGACAAGCTCGTACTCTACCAGCAATGTCTCTGTCCATACTCTTCCAGATAAACTTATCTCTGATTTTAGCGATGGTCTTGTGAATCCCTAAATGACCGCCCACGGGAGAAACATGAAAGTAGTAAAAGACCATCGGTATGAGGGCACTCGGCAGAACAATCTTGGGACCACCTCCGCGTCGGGCACGACAGCAGAGGACACCCTTGGACAAGAAGTAAGGAGAGTGGGCTTCTCCCTCCTGGAGCTCACCAATGATGTTTGACAACTCGGGGTCTTGAAGTTGGTGAGAGCCAAAACTCTCAAAGGCAGCAGGGAAATCCAACATCACAGTCCCACACAACGGTGCTTGAGAATCAACAGGATCGCTGGGTAGATGATACATTCTAGAAAGAGCATCGGCGACGACGTTTTGGGTGCCGCGAATGTGCTGCACACTGAATTTAAAGGCCGCAATTTTGACAACCCAGCGACCAATCTTCCCGACTTGTCGAGGATGGGCCAATAGCCAGGAAAGAGCCTGATTGTCAGTTTCCAGCAGAAATTCGGAATGCTCTAGGAACCTCCGAAACTTATCCATGCCGAAAACGACCGCCAGACACTCCAGCTCATAAATAGAAGATTTATTTTCCTGAAGGGTCAAAGTCCTAGACGCAAAAGCTATAGGTTGCCGAGCGCCGTCGAATTCTTGAGAAAGCACAGCTCCTACAGCACAGGATGAGGAGTCAGTCTGCAAGATGAAGGGCCTACTAAATTCCGGTATACGCAGCACAGGAGGATGGATAATGGCCTCCCTAAGCAATTGAAAAGCACGTTCTTGATCTTCACCCCAAACGAACTTTGCGTCTTTCCTTCTTAAGGCGTTCAGAGGGGCGGCCACCTGGGCAAAGTCAGGAATAAACCTACGGTAGAAATTAACCATGCCGATGAATCTGGCAACACCCTTGGCATCCTTCGGAGGAGGGAAATCCCGAATGCCTTGTGTCCTGGCAGGGTCTATAGATACACCCCTAGAAGACACGAGGTGACCGAGAAACGATATTTCAGACTGGGCGTAAGACACCTTCTCCGGATTGACTGTAAGGCCAGCCCTACCCAACCTAACCAAGACCTCCTCAAGATGTGTAACGTGTTCCGTGAAAGACTCACTGTAGACCAGAAGGTCATCAAGATAATTAAAGACATACCTGAACTTCACATCGTGGAAGATGGAGTCAAGCAACCTAGTTAACGTTTGGGCCCCCACAGCTAGCCCCATAGGCACAGATCGGTACTGATACAAATTCCACGGAACACAGAAGGCCGTGAGAGGACGTGATTCCTTCTTCAACAGAATCTGATGATATGCTTGGTTCAAATCAAATATAGTGAAAAATTTGGCCTTACCGAACCAATCAAAAGCAGAATGGAGATCGGGGAGAGGCACTGAGTCTATTTCAATTTTGGCATTAAGTTTTCTTAGGTCAACCACCATACGATGTTTTCCATTAGGCTTTGGAACCAAGAACGCTGGACTGGCATACGATGAGTTTGAGGGCTCAATAACTCCTTGATCCAAGAGATCCTTGATGATACCACGCATAACCTCCATCTTTGGAGGAGCCAACTTGTATGGGTGGGAGCGTACTGGCTGAGTGTCAGTCAGACGAATTTCATATTCAATAAGATGGGTATAACTGAGCTTGGGTGTGAGGACATCCAGAAATCTTGAGCAAAGCTCACGGATAACCCCAGCTTGCTCCTCATCTAAGTGACCGAACGGGTCCCCAGGGGCAGAACCTTCCTCACACTCCACCTCACCAACCTGCGGTGTCGATTTGAAATTATCGGAAAAGGGGACTGCCACTCGCCGATTGAATTTGAAATAAGACTGGCCCGCCTGAAGATCCAGCACCAAACCAGTCTTTTGAATAAAATCCGCCCCCAAAATACAATCCATACTCAGGTCCTGGGCCACAAGGAAGCTCCACACCCATGAAAAACATTCAACCAAACTTGATTGAAGCCTTCCTCGAAATTAGAAGAGGGGAATTAGAAGCAGTCCAGCAAGTTAAAGAAGACTCCTCGGTGTGCTTCACCAAACCTAACCTTGAAATGGCTTCAAAAAAAACGGGAAGAGATGAGGCTACAGGCTGACCCGGAATCAACTAGGGCCTTATGCACAGAGTCTCCCACTAAGATATTGATATAAGGGCACACCGAAGATGCTGTCCTAAGCCGTAGGTTTCCCTTTTCTGCTAGGCTCGTAGTGTCCAAACTATTAATCAAATTTTTCGCACAGGTACTATTTTTTGAAATTTTTTCTTAGACCTCGGGGGAACTTCAGATAAAACCCCCCTTTGATCTAGTTTTTTGGACCAGTGCGATATCTCCTAGGACACTCCCGACGAGTATGACCTCGTTCACCACAGGCATAGCAGATGGGTAGACGAAGCCCACCTGAGTGGTGTGGCCCATCCACGGGATTCTGTACGGCCGTGACAGCCCTGGAGGGCTGGATGGAACGATGATTGTTCCTCTCCGCCCTCTGCCGGTCAGCAAACTGCACGCTGCGCGAAGCAATGCACAGACGGTCCAGTTCAGAAAAGGTGGAAGGGCGACCAGCAAAAATCAGACGGGACCTCTCTTCAGGATTGAGACCCTCAATAATGGTGGTGACCACAGTACTTTCGGGGATATCGAGCCTTAAAACCCTATCAGTGTCCCTCACCTCGGCCACAAACTTAGCCAAACTCTCTCCGTTGCCCTGAGGCCTAAAGAATTTCTCCACACGGAGACGTTCCCTCAACGGACCAGGAACAAAGAAATCCAATGCCTCCCTATGAAAATCATCCAGGATACCACCCCTCTGGAGAACTCGAACCAGACAGTCACCCAAAGGTGGCCTACAAAACGGAGAGATGACATGCAGGAAGCTCGCTCCCTGAAGACCAGGCAAGTCATGCAGTCGCAGGATCTCAGATAGAAACCGCAGCAAAGCTTCAGTATCCAGACCATCCACCGTTGGTAGTCGCTGCAGCAACGGGGTAAGTGGGTTTGGGAGCTTGTGATACTGAACAAAGGATCCCGTCATCACAGCTCCCAGTCCTCCAGATCCAGCAGGCAGGGTCCCGTCCACACCAGACACCCCCGACGCCACGCCCACTTTAAAGTCTGCAACAACTGACCCAGGGATCCGGCATTCACCCTTAACAGCCGCAGCAGAGTCAACCGCAGACAAGGTTTTTTCAGGAGCCTTTGCCCCCTCGTCCCTCTCGAGTACAGTCAGCAGGCTGTCCACCAAGGTGATGCGTTCCTCCAACCACTCCCTATCACCAGAACTGGTAAGCTTGGATCTAAGTAGCGACAGCCTCATATGTAGATGGGTAAGCCGGGACAAATACCTAGCCCTCTCTCGGCCAGTAGGCGGCGACTCCAACCAGTCCTCCTGACTATTTTCAAAAGTCTCCAACTTAGCCTCCAAAATAGGCCTCTGCTTCTGGAACGCCAAATTCCTAGGCCAGGTAGTGTCCAGGTCCATGTTATCCCGCAGTTGCTTCCGCATGGACTCGCAGTCGGAACCCGGAGTAAGCCCACGAGCCAACAACTCAAAATGGAGATCCTCCTTCAACAAGTATTCAGGCACCAGAGAGACAGGCATGATAAATAAATAGAAGACACAGACTAACAAGCAACACACTGACTCGAAGTCAACAACTAACAAATCAAAATTAGTAAGGCGACAAGAGAATAACTTAGAGAGTCAACACTCTCAGCAGGGTCCCCAGAATTCCTGCCGTCCACGAAACACGGCAGCGAAACCAAAAATACCACAGCAAAACACTACGCCGTACCAGAACAAAAACCAGGAAGAAAAACAACGAAGACAAGATATAACAAAAACACAGAAGTAACAATAATCCGAAAATAATAAACAAGTTTACACACTTCCTGTAGATCGGCGATAAATAGCTCAGCAAGACGGCACAGGCGCAGGAAGTCACAAACTAACTTCAACTCATCCCTCTCACCACCAGTGGCAAAACAAAACCCCGGGCCCGCAGAGGGTAAAAAACACGTAACCACGCTCTGCTACCATTTTGTTCCGAGTTAGCGAAAAAGACAGGAGGTCTCGGAAGCGCGCCCCTCCCAAACTCTGAGCAAATCATAAAAAAAACAATCACATGCCACTAGTGGGAAGAGACACAAAGCGAGACAAAATTTCCAGTACAAGATATAATTATTAGGTGGCAAACATCTTTACACAAAAGTACAATGAACTGCAGCACCACGGTGCACCGTGTAACTTAAGAACTAAATAACAACAGATAAAATTCCAATATAGACAATAACATAATAAATAGAAATAAATAACATAATAAATAAATAATATAATATAATATAATATAGAAATTTGATATATAAATAACAATTTCAGGTACGGCGGTAGTAAATATAAAATTTTTAACAGGTACATTTTTTATGAACTGAGGGGAGGAAAAAGGTTGTAGAATTTCTAGGCCCACTATTTTTGAAAAGTAATTTTGTTTCAAGTTTGTAGCCGAAAATTAAAAAAATATATATTTAAAGCCAATTTTCGAAGGAGGCGGGGGCTTAGTTGCCTCCACGAATCCGAATTAAAGATGAAATCCTCCCCTTCAGGTCATGTAACTAACTAAATAAATACTGGCTAGGTACTGGCCCTCCTCCAGATCTAACGTCTGGCAGCGCTCCCTGCACCCCAGTCCTCGCAGGTTCAGTATAAGAAGTAAAAAAACATTTTTGATCCAACCTTGTTCCAGAAGAAATGAATGGGAGCACTACACTCCGGTTGGATGCCGGTCCAATAGCGCTGGCAGGGCGCGGGCATTCAGTTGGCTTCAGTGCTGTGGGCAGACTCGCTGCATCAGTCCCGCTGACGGCACTCACGGGGACCCTATAGAATCCCAACATAACCAGTAGATATTCAGAACAACTTTACTACAACCCGAGAAATAATAAAAACTGAATTATGTTTGCCACAAAGTATAATAAAATATTTAAATTTAACAATTAAAAAAAATAACAATCTGTAACTAACAGTACCTTTTAAGTATCGGAAGACTATTTCCCAAAAATACCTTAAGACACCAAGTATTTTAAGATACACTACTTGGTGACAATATTAAATATTACATAGGCTAGAACAGCCATACTAAATGATTAAGCGTGATAACATTTACTGGTAACTATAATTCGCTGGATTTTAATCATTCTATTATAATATTATAATAATTTACATTTCATTATTAAATATTAATTTTAAGGTAGGCCTAATAATAATTATATAATTTACAAATAATAACAATACATTATTTCCCAAATAACAATAATTAAATTCTAATCAGTTCACGCTACTATAAAGGCAATAATTAAATAATAAAATTGAAATCATGAATGTTGCCACCCAATTTTGCACGCAACACAAAACACGAGGTAACAAAAATTTGCAAAGTCTGTACCGTCTCGCTTACACTAAAAAAAACAAAGTGTGTACACGGAATAAATAATTTCCGTTCGCCGAACGGATCAGTTAGAAAAGCACTAGAGCAAAATAAAAAACTTAACTTGCATAGTAAATAAATTAACAAATTTAGAACGTACGAAAGACAGGATAGAACACTTTGCGACACGAACAACGTACACGAGGAACAAAAGTTACAAAATAATATATATAAACTACTTATAACTAATCTACGATAATATATGTCTGGGTGGGAGAGAAAAACCGCCAACTAATTAAGTAAAGAGAGTGAAAAAGACAATTACCTGCCGAAAGTCGGTGAATTAGCCAGCCATGTGGAACGGGACGAGCAGTGAACAGACAGCAACGCAGTAGCTTCTCCGAACGTGTCTGACCGCTCCGAACAGTAGCCGGTGCTGGTGCCGGTGCCGGTGAACAGCTGGTCGGTAAACTAGTCAAGGTCAACCAGCTGACCTCAACCAATCAGTCCAACCAGGCAGAAAATCAATACTGACGGAGTGACTCCCCCACCGACTGACAAGAGTGGCCGAGGTGGGAAAATAATAGACAAAAATAAATTGTCCAAACTGAGCCCCGGCTCAACATTAAACACAATTATGGAACAATTAGCACAATTGGAAATGCACAGTTGACCAAACACTGGACAACAAAACAGATTAATGCCTTGCGTTTTTACGCCCCAATTGTTCACAATTGGTCTATGTTAGTGGTAATACAAATATTTAGCAACAATAACAGGGTTATTCGATGTGAATAACCCATACAGGGCGTTCTAGTATAGTTTGGTGTATTGACTTGGGACACGGATTGATTATCTATTTAATTTTAACCCATTAGTAAATATTTTATACAAAGTTTTTTTTTAATTGCCATGAGTGTTAGCAATGATCGTGAGGATAAAAATTCAGAACGGAATAAAGATATATCGTTTCAAATGAGACTTTCATCAAAACTGATCTGTGTATGCTAGAAGGAGCGTATGAGTTGATGCCCTAGTTTATCGGGTTATACGTATAACATTATCTATCTCGTATTCATGCAAATATGTCCTAGAATATTAACCTTCAAAACTGCATTTTATACAGTTATAGAAGAGTCCTAAATTCGTGTACCACCTGTATGTGGTATAAATCTTTAGTGGTGAGGATAGAGTTCCGTAGTAACTAAATTGTTATTCTTCAATACATAAGTAGAGATACATTCCACTGAGAACGTCTTTACAGAAGGCTTAACGTGAAGACTTATTGTGAAGGTTGAACTAAGTTATCAAGAGTTGTAAGTAAATAGTGTTAGAATTATTCTAACTCTAGGTGATACATGTCGTTCATTAGTGTTGCATTTAGTTTAGTGATTTTGATGCCCAGTGTCATTTCATAACTCAATTCAGGAGTTTTTCATGAATAAATAACACTTGTACAGAATGAGTAATTGTTTTATGACGGTTTTCATTCTCCAATTACGTTCTAAAAATGGTATTGTTGTGTGGCAATGATAAATTATGCTCTTTTAGTGACTAACATTGTTTCAAGCATTTTAATAAATTTAAAAAACTGAAAATAGGAAACCGCAAAATTCGAACAATTATTGAAGTACTAATATTGTTAAGATTATATTTAGTAAAAAACTTACAGTTTATATAACCCAGAATAGTTTTGCAAAGATGCGCTAACAAATGCTAAATGCTACAAACACTGATCGGTAGGAGTTAGACATCACGTACAGTATTCACCAATTATTCTTAATTATTTTAGAAAGGGTAGTATATTCTAGAATGGTATGACCCTTTTTTCTAAAGATGATTAAAATAGGCCAAATTCGTTATTATTTTATTGATGTGGCATTTGCAACCCGTGCATCGCATTTGTTTCCCAAAACCTTTAGAAGTATAATAACACGTTGAGTAGTGAATCAGGCATCGCGATATTCTTAAGTTGTTTGTAACAAAGAAAGTAGTTACATTTAGTTAAACTGATAAAATTTCCATAGCATGGCGTGTAGCAGCCAATAGACGGGAAGCTTTGACCTAATTAATGAACGCAATAGAATCTGTCGCCGATGTAACTTGACGTCACATTAAGGCGTGTAGGGTAACTGTCAGTCATACAATTTAATAGCACTTACAGAGTATTAAATATTAGCTGAGTTAGTTATATTAGGTTTTGCTGAAAATTTTACAGTTTGAATTAATGTTTTTATATAGTTAATCAGTACCAGTAACATATAACCAAACATTATTTCTAATATATCTAATTGTAGGTTTTCAGTATTTAAGTGTAAAAATATTATGATTGAGAAAAAATATCGTTTATATATATTTTTTTAATGCATACACAAACAATAACGTAAATACAATCTCTTGCTTGTAAATACATATTTTTCTATAGATTCAAAAAATCTATTTGTCCTCATAAACAAACATTTTTCAATGTAATAATTTAGTAATATTTATCCTGCTTCTCAATAAAAATAACTGTAAACACAAGAATACAGTACATTATGTATTATATATATATATATATATATATATATATATATATATACTGTTCATTATTACATATGTGTGTGTGTGTGTGTGTGTGTGTGTGTGTGTGTGTGTTTTATTTTGTCAAATGCCCAACTTTTAAATAACTAGTACCGTACTACATTTCTACTATATCGTTTCTATACTCAGTATTGTAGCCCTCATCCATTTCTAGGCATACAGAAAAACTATCAAAGTATAAAATTTGGAAAAATTAGATAAGTATTTCATTTTAACGAGTTTATTGTGTGAGCATATTTAAAGGAAAAACGATCAACCTTTAAGAACAATTTTATGATGAATTAAATTGTATGTTGGTATTTTAAGTTTAATCTACAAGCAACACTCTAGGGAAAAAATAGGTAAAATAATTCAGATGAAAAAATTTACTTATTTTATGAGTGTTCTTTACAGTGAGTCTATAAACTTTAAATACAGCCTCCTATAAAACGCACGTTTTTAAGTTGTAAGTAGTACAATACTTACTGTATTGTACTGTACTTAAGTTGGAGTATTTGCTAAAGCACTTCAGTATTTCTGTGGATTATTATCAAACTGTCCTTATATTTCCAAGTTGTCAAAATGCGAGTTACCAAAACTACTTCATATATCAATCTTTAGACAAGTCTGAAAATTTGAGATGTTCATTTTCCAATGCGAGTATTTAAAAATTTATATTTCTTTATACTAAACTAGCAAAAATTATGTACTAAAATTGATATTTTCATCATTTGACAATAGTATTAACCCGAAAACACTTCTACATATAACGCCTTAATTTTTGTATTATGAACCAAATTCTACTTGTTCTTAATGTTATCTTCTCAGGTACAAGCATATTTTAAAATATGTTTAGTTTTAAGTTGAGATGTGAGTGAAGGAGTCTTAGTTCAGTCAGAGTTTTGCTGTAAATCCATAAATTCCCATATTCTTTCGAGTGTACAATGCAGGTATTGTACATTGAAATTACAAACAGCTAGTTTGTCAAATGTTGGCTGTTATTACACAGAAATTTATTTCACATGTCCCAAGTTTCTTTTTTGCACTTCGACAAACTGGAGCATGTTGAAAGATCGAAGGAAAATTAATTTAAAATAGAGTCTTCATTCGTTTTAAATTGGGTATTCAACGAATATATTATGTTAAAAATGTTTTTCAATAAATGTTGCAAGTGTGGATTCTTTTATATTAAATTAATTTTGTGTGATTTTTAAATATGAAATTACAGAATTTCTTACTCATATTAACCTTTGTAAAGCACGAATGCAATTTGGTAAATATGTAAAAAATAAGGAAATTTCTTAAATGGCTCTTTAAATTCATTTAGTGCCAAAATAACAATTTAAGAACATAAAGAAGATCATGCACGACAAACAGTTGGAAAATGAATCCACAATTGTGAAATTCCCACCGGATGAATGTGTGCAATACCTGGCGCCGCGGACTGTGGTTGTTTGAGCTCTAATTGGATAAGCACATCAGAATACCGAGCGGTGTTTATAAACAAACGACATACGATACATGTACGATAAAATAGAATGAGGGGAGAGGAAAAGTAACCGAGGTAAACAAGTGCGAACAAATCTGACGGGAATAGACAGTATGTCTCTCATTCTGTCTCTCCTGCTCGCCTGCTCTGCTTATTGCGCGTATGAGATTTTATAATCTTAGGCAAAATCCTTTGCTCCTTCAGTTGTTTATTGGTTACTAGTAACGCATGTGGCAATTTATTTACTTTCTGTACTATAAAATAGGTCGTAGTTTAATGTGTACGAGTGTTTTCTTTTTACCAGGAAGTTAGTGACAATATTTTAGCGACGGTTTTTTTATTGTGTCGGCTATGACGCGATATAGTTTTATAACATGATTGTGTAACTAACATACATAAATTATGATTTAAAGGTGGTGATGTGTTTATTTCACCTACTTCACTTGACGTGAGTACGCAATAATTACATAATATACTCCCGTTCTGATTGTTATGATTTGGAGCCTTCTTCATTGTAACATAATATTAATACAGTTTTCATCAAATACAGTCCTTACTAAACCTCCACGTCTAAGTCAATAACTGAGATCAGTCTATAGGGTTCTTAAATGTTGCTGTAAAAGTTTTTCCAGTGAGACTGGCATTGTTTTCTGTATTTTCTATAGATCTAGTGCGAGGACCGTCTACTCACCAAACTGGCGTCAGGTAAATTTTATGAGGCCACTGTCGTGCTTACACTTATCATTAATTATTTCCTCACTTTTTTCTTTATTTCTTCACGTTTGCTTATGTTAATAATTACCGAAATGAGAATTTAAATATTAGTCGATTATAAGAGATTTTATGTCTCAACAGGCATTCACGTTTTGATAACAAATGATGACATTACGTTGCAACTTGGTTGTAGGATTTTAATAATGTAACACCTTTAAAGAAGTTAGTTTGCTTCAAGCGTAAAAATGATCAATTTGTTAATTATAAACAAGCTTATCAATAAGCATATCGAACAAGAAGAACAAGGTCAAACACAACAAATGAAAGATCGAATATATCGTAGGCACATTGAAGACGTTGTTGTGCTTATTGACATATCTTTATACTAAGTGCTGATATTGCCAAGTGTAGGCTATGATGTAGTGGCCTCGAGTGTCATCGATACAATGGTCCTCAAAATAGAGTGCGCAGATTGTTCTACATACCACTGAATGATGCAGATATCGCCAAGTGTAGGCTATGATGTAGTGGCCTCGAGTGTCATCGATACAATGGTCCTCAAAATAGAGTGCGCAGATTGTTCTACATACCACTGAATGATGCAGATATCGCCAAGTGTAGGCTATGATGTAGTGGCCTCGAGTGTCATCGATACAATGGTCCTCAAAATAGAGTGCGCAGATTGTTCTACATACCACTGAATGATGCAGATATCGCCAAGTGTAGGCTATGATGTAGTGGCCTCGAGTGTCATCGATACAATGGTCCTCAAAATAGAGTGCGCCGATTGTTCTACATACCACTGAATGATGCAGATATCGCCAAGTGTAGGCTATGATGTAGTGGCCTCGAGTGTCATCGATACAATGGTCCTCAAAATAGAGTGCGCAGATTGTTCTACATACCACTGAATGATGCAGATATCGCCAAGTGTAGGCTATGATGTAGTGGCCTCGAGTGTCATCGATACAATGGTCCTCAAAATAGAGTGCGCAGATTGTTCTACATACCACTGAATGATGCAGATATCGCCAAGTGTAGGCTATGATGTAGTGGCCTCGAGTGTCATCGATACAATGGTCCTCAAAATAGAGTGCGCAGATTGTTCTACATACCACTGAATGATGCAGATATCGCCAAGTGTAGGCTATGATGTAGTGGCCTCGAGTGTCATCGATACAATGGTCCTCAAAATAGAGTGCGCAGATTGTTCTACATACCACTGAATGATGCAGATATCGCCAAGTGTAGGCTATGATGTAGTGGCCTCGAGTGTCATCGATACAATGGTCCTCAAAATAGAGTGCGCAGATTGTTCTACATTCCACCATGTATAAACATGATAGAGTCGTTGAGTAGTGAATTATTATTAATATCCTTTTATTTTTTAGTCGATGGACGACCACTGAAGATATATTTTCGATATATCTTCGTAGGATGTCCTAATTACATTTATATTTCTAAGTAAACGTTAAATAATGTATATTCTTTTGCCCTTGATGTACATTTGAAAAGCTTTGAATTTGTGAGAGGCCTTATGAATTTCTAAACCGTTAGAAATAATATTAAAAAACAACAACTACGGTATAGAAATATAAAACTAAATTCCTTTTTGTTTAGAGAGGTTTTCCTAAATTCCTAAATATCTTTGTTCTACATGGTTTGAGATTTACATTTTTAATTTGTTTACAGGAAGATTTTTCAATCGGTACGAGTTTTGTCTCCGAGCACGAGTGAAGTACCGAAGAAGAGTTGAAGTAAAAAGTATTGATTAAATACGGCGATTTAGTTTTTTTTTTTTTTTTTTTTATTTAAAAAACCGAAATCTTAGTTTCACAACTACATACTAAAAAACATTGTATAAAGCTCTCTACAGACCAAAGAGTAGAATGACTAGATCACGTAACTGTACAATAACGTTAAGTGGCCTGTTGTAATACTTGGCTTTGTTCTGCAACTATATATCTAAAATGCTTTTGAAACAGATTGTTTCAACTGCAATTCTCTTCAAAGTTCTTCACGTAATTAAGTTTTAAAAACTATTTATTTTTCTGTTTGTTTAGGTAAGGTAAATTAATAACCTTATTTATGTAAAAATATCTTATCTATAAAATAGCATATCCTGTGACACTATTTATCTGCAAGGTTTGTTAGACTTTATATGTGCAAATACAAGCAGATTTTACCCTAGTGTTTTTCAATAGTGATTAAAATCATTTTATACTTGACAGATATTAATTAATTTATGTAATTGTATCGTATATATTGTTTTTGATTGTTAAATAAGACATCAACATAGTCTCTCTCACAGATCAGGATAATAGACAGTCAGTGTAATAATTAAGAATCTAGTGTAACCAATTTACATGTAGTATACTCTCGCAGTTATTCCCACAAGGCTGTATCTTAAGCACAACAAGTATACTTAGAGCGGTTCCTTGAATACATTTTAATTGTGGAATGTTAATGGCAGTGAATAAGGCTGTAGGTTTATAAGTACTCGCTTTATTTTAACTCCTTGTGGAAATGGAATTGAAGTTTTTTTTAGTTCTACCTTCGGATATTTTAACACTTTCATCGTAAATACGGTCTATGTTTACTGTAAATATCTACAACTTAGAACTTTTTTAGATGATAAAAACATTTATTTTTATAATACCTTGACCCAGTAAACCTTTATTGAGTAGGGTATTGAGGTAAAAGAAGTTTAATGAGCGTTTTGAAAACATTTCATTGCCAAAGTCCAAAATACGGTTATAAAGAGCATTATATAATAATTTACATCGTATTTTTACTGATTATCAAATATAATAAAAGTGCTTTAATCTATTTGTTTATACCCTTAGTTATTTTAAGATTATATTAATTTTTAATCCCTTTGGTTTTAGTAAAACGTGGCATTTTACTTAACCACCGCCCTTATGAAACGTCTAGAACCTATATGTTTTAGTTAGCTTAGTATTAGGTTTTGATAATACAAGTGGTTTGCAATTTTACAATGAGTTGGATTGTGAAATATTAAGTGCAAACATAATGCAAACAAGTGCAAACATACATGTGTGTGTGTGTGTGTGTGTGTGTGTGTGTGTGTGTGTGTGTGTGTGTGTGTGTGTGTGTGTGTGTGTGTGTGTGTGTGTGTGTGTGTTTGTTATATTTATTAACATCGAGAAATTAATACCAATTAAAAATACCACTCGGGTACACCTTGTATAGCCTTACCAGCAGGGAAACAGGTCTACATAAATTGAATGAACATAGATTTCTTAATGATATAAGTAATAAGGGTTATTAGCGTGATTTTGGTGATATCGAAAATATTATAAAAAAAGAAATCCAAGTAACAGTTGACAGTTAAGAAGTTTATAGTCCATGCACTGTATGTAGTAATTGGAGCGTACTGTGATGTATAGTGAAGTGTAACAGAGGTTAACTTTAATGAACATGTAAAGTATTCTATACTCCAGAATCATAACATACGACACGTGTACAATCACAGTACACGCGTGTTTATACAAGGGTGGGCTTTACACTGTTGTGTGTAGGGGCCCTCCAATGCAATTCAGTTAACGACGAAACTTCAGCAACGCTCATGTTCTTGTTGCTTTAACGAATTTGTCAATGGTTTGATTTAGTAGCATTCATTTTCTGTAAAATATGTGAATAATTAACATATAGTACGTACATTATTTATAATAGGGTGAAGTACTTTCATTTTAAAATCTGGGCTTTAAAGTTAATTTATTCTTAGTGAAAAAACAATATGCAAGTTATCTCCTCACGTCTGTGGCGCACCGTGTCTAAGTTTTTTTTTTTTTTTTTTTTTTTTTTTTACCAACGTGTAGTATTTACATTGATAGGAAATCCAAACTCATAATCAAATTAGAAACTTTCTAAAACTGTAGACTAAAAAAGTGACTAGATTGAAATGTATGATTATGTAAAATATATTATGTCAATAGGATGTGTGAGTGATTTTTTAACACAGTGCAATAAAAATCAAGGTTGTTAATATACTTTGATTAAAAAGTGGATATCAGGAGGTTGACGTTCATTTGCTACCGTCAGGAGAGAAAACATCCATCTGCCTTTTCCTTTAGTTAAAAAAAGCTTAATACAAAATACTGAGCACCCATGTTATTGTGGAACATGGCGATGACCATGCCAAGGTCTCGTCTATCACATCACGTAATAATAGTCGGAGGCGGGAACTGAGTTGTGCTGTACAAGAACTCAACCTAGTGTTTTATTAAATTGGAGTGTAGTTCTCTCTATTAAGTAATCGCTCGTTATTCATAGGAATCTTCCTTATGGACCTTTATGTACTGATGTGATGAAAAACTAGATTGTTTTCTTTTAGAATTAAGACTGTCCGAATTTTGTCAAAGGTACGCAATATATAATAAATTTATTTTACAACGTAATTCATTGTATATTATTTCAGGTTAAGGGCATCGGATCATTTAAACCCTTAGTACATTTTCCCTCTTTCAGGTACTACTTCGCATCAGTTCTCACTGCATTACTTACATGTAATGTACTATTTTACTACTTATGTGCGTGCACATATCATTTTTTTATTTCCTCACTTTTTTCTTAATTTCTTCTCGTTTGCTTATGTTAATAGTTACCGAAATGAGAATTTAAATATTAGTCGAATATAACCGATTTTATGTCCCAACAGGCATTCACATTTTGATAACAAATCATGACATTACGTTGCAACTTGGTTGTAGGATTTTAATAATGTAACACCTTTCAAGAAGTTAGTTTGCTTCAAGCGTAAAAATGACCAATTTGTTAATTATAAACAAGCTTATCAATAAGCATATCGAACAAGAAGAACAAGGTCAAACATAACAAATGAAAGATCGAATATATCGTAGGCACATTGAAGACGTTGTTGTGCTTATTGACATATCTTTATACTAAGTGCTGATATCGCCAAGTGTAGGCTATGATGTAGTGGCCTCGAGTGTCATCGATACAATGATCCTCAAAATAGAGTGCGCTGATAGTTCTACATACCTCCATGAATAAACATGATTGAGTTGCTGAGTAGTCAATTCTTGTTAGTATCTTTTTATTTTATGGTCGATGGACGACCACCGAAGACATATTTTCGATATATCTTCGTAGGATGTCCTAATTACATTTATATTTCTAAGTCAACATTAAATAATGTATATTATTTTACCCTTAATGTACATTTGAACAGTTTTGAATTTGTGAGAGGCCTTCTGAATTTCTAAACCGTTAGAAATAATATTAAAAAAACAACTATGGTATAGAAATATAAAACTAAATTCGTTTTTGTTTAGAGAGGTTTTCCTAAATTCCTAAATATATTTGTTCTACATGGTTTGAGATTTGAATTTTTAAATTTGTTTACAGGAAGATTTTTCAATCGGTACGAGTTTTGTCTCCGAGCACGAGTGAAGTACCGAAGAAGAGTTGAAGTAAAAAGTATTGATTAAATACGGCGATTTAGTTTTTTTTTTTTTTTCATTTAAAAAACAGAAATCTTAGTTTCACAACTACATACTAAAAACATTGTATAAAGCTCTCTACAGACTAAAGAGTAGAATGACTGGATCACGTAACTGTACAATAACGTTAAGTGGCCTGTTGTAATACTTGGCTTTGTTCTGTAGCTATCTATATGTCTGAAATGCTTTTGAAACAGATTGTTTCATCTGCAATTCTCTTCAAAGTTATTGACATAATTATGTTTCAAAAACTATTTATTTTTCTGTTTGTTTAGGTAAGGTAAATTAATAACCTTATTTATGTAAAAATATCTTAATAGCATATCCTGTGACACTATTTACCTGCAAGGTTTGTTAGACTTTATATGTGCAAATACAAGCGGGTTTTACTCTAGTGTTTTTCAATAGTGATTAAAATCATTTTATACTTGACAGATATTAATTAATTTATGTAATTGTATCGTATATATTGTTTTTGATTGGTAAATAAGACATCGACATAGTCTCTCTCACAGATCAGGATGATAGACAGTCAGTGTAACCAATTAAGAATCTAGTGTAACCAATTTACATGTAGTATACTCTCGCAGTTATTCCCACAAGGCTGTATCTTAAGCATCTTAAGCACAACAAGTATACTTAGAGCGGTTCCTTGAATACATTTTAATTGTGGAATGTTAATGGCAGTGAAGAAGGCTGTAGGTTTATAAGTATGTGCTTTATTTTAACTCCTTGTGGAAATGGAATTGAAGTTTTTTTAGTTCTACCTTCGGAGATTCTAACACTTTCATCGTAAATACGGTCTATGTTTACTGTAAATATCTACAACTTAGGACTTTTTTATATGATAAAAACATTTATTTTTATAATACCCTAAACCCAGTAAACCGTTATTGCGTAGGGTCTTGAGGTAAAAGAAGTTTAATGAGCGTTTTGAAAACATTTCATTGCCAAAGTCCAAAATACGGTTAGAAAGAGCACTATATAATAATTTACATCATATTTTTACTGATTATCAAATATAATAAGGGTGCTTTAATCTATTTGTTTATACCCTTAGTTATTTTAAGATTATATTAATTTTTAATCCCTTTGGTTTTAGTAAAACGTGGAATATTATTTAACCACCGCCCTTATGAAACGTCTAGAACCTATTTGTTTTAGTTAGCTTAGTATTAGGTTTTGATAATACAAGTGGTTTGCAATTTTACAATGAGTTGAATTGTGAAGTATTAAGTGCAAACATAATGCAAACAAGTGCAAACATACATACGTGTGTGTGTGTGTTTTTTATATATTTATTAACATCGAAAAATTAATACCAATTAAAAATACCACTCGGGTACACCTTGTGTAGCCTTACCAGCAGGGAAACAGGTCTACATAAATTGAATGAACATAGATTTCTTAATGATATAAGTAATAAGGGTTATTAGCGTGATTTTGGTGATATCAAAAATATGATAAAAAAGAAATCCGAGTAACAGTTGACTTCCGATTTAAGAAGTTTATAGTCCATGCACTGTATGTAGTAATTGGAGCGAACTGTGATGTATAGTGAAGTGTAACAGAGGTTAACTTTAATGAACATGTAAAGTATTCTATACTCCAGAATCATAATATACGACACGTGTACAATCCCATTACACGCGTGTTTATACAAGGGTGGGCTTTACAGTGTTGTGTGTGGGGCCCTCCAATGCAATTCAGTTAACGACGAAACTTCAGCAACGCTCATGTTCTTGTTGCTTTAACGAATTTGTCAATGGTTTGATTTAGTAGCATTCATTTTCTGTAAAATATATGAATAATTAACATATAGTACGTACATTATTTATAATAGGGTGAAGTACTTTCATTTTAAAATCTGGGCTTTAAAGTTAATTTATTCTTAGTGAAAAAACAATATGCAAGTTATCTCCTCACGTCTGTGGCGCACCGTGTCTAAGTTTTTTTTTTTTTACCAACGTGTAGTATTTTACATTGATAGGAAATCCAAACTCATAATCAAATTAGAAACTTTCTAAAACTGTAGAAAGTGACTAGATTGAAATGTATGATTATGTAAAATATATTATGTCAATAGGATGTGTGAGTGCTTTTGTAACACAGTGCAATAAAAATCAAGGTTGTTAATATACTTTGATTAAAAAGTGGATATCAGGAGGTTGACGTTCATTTGCTACCGTCAGGAGAGAAAACATCCATAAGTGGTATCTGCCCTTTCCTTTAGTTAAAAAAAGCTTAATACAAAATACTGAGCACCCATGTTATTGTGGAACATGGCGATGACCATGCCAAGGTCTCGTCTATCACATCACGTATTGATAATCTAGGTGTCGGGAACCAGATTGTGCTGTAAAGAACTCGACCTTGTATTTCATTTAATTGTGGAGTGTAGTTCCCTCTAATAATTAATCGCTCGTCATTCATAGGAGCCTTTCTTAATGGACCTTTATGTACTGATGTGATGAAAAACTAGATTGTTTTCTTTTACAATTAAGACTGTCCGAATTTTGTCAAAGGTACGCAAGATATAATAAATTGATTGTACAACGTAATTGATTGTATATTATTTCAGGTTAAGGGCATCGGATTATTTAAACCCTTGGTAAGATTTCCCGCTTTCAGGTTCTACTTCGCATCAGTTCTCACTGTATTACTTACATCTAATGTATTATTTTACTCGTTCTTCCCTAGATTAAAAATAATCAGTGATTCTGTTCAAAGTTAGTATAAGCTTTCATTTTCGGACAAATATTCGATCTCTATTACGTTTGTAAACTGATTTAACTGTGATTTATGTACCTGACAGATAGTTGTAAGTGTCCTTTTAAAAGAATATGACCCATTAAAAAGATCTTTACTTTTTTGGTAACCTACAATTTCTAACCCCACCATAACTAACGCTCTGATGATCGGCTTTCGGTCAAGGGGAATTTCTTTATTGTGTTCTCTAAAATGTAGATTGTGTGATTATAAATTGAAATTTTTATTTCCGCCCCTGGACCATGTATGTCTGTTCAGTTTACAATTTGCGAACTAATTTTATCTCTTATATAACATGATATATTCACAATAGTTTGTTCTAAGCCAAACGGAATACCTGTGTAGTTTATATTCTTATTACCTTTTCTCCTCGTGTAAGAAGAAAGTGATCATTTCGTCACAGGTCTATGGTGGGACAGCTGAGAATATCCACTTAGTCTCAGCATAAACGTGTTATTGATATTGATATTGTCACAGCTGTGGGATAGCTGTGGTCCACGATATTTTTGTGTGTGCTACTGTATGTTTGGTCTGTTTCTAACGATAACACTTTTAACATCGAATTATATTAGTTCCGACTAGTCTATAAGATGATCTTATCCTAGGTACATTCTTCATAACAATCACCATCTTATATTTTTATTGGAGAAGTATATTGTTTCGTCATCTTTAACTTACTTTTTTAACTTAATCTTTGGTATTTTGCACATTTAAAATTTTATATTACACTTACAGAATAAACATTTATTTTAATGCGATCTACAAAAGAGTTTTAAGGATGAAAATTTTAAAACCCCATAAGGTGTATAATATTTACGAGTAGAATAATATTCACTCTATATCCAGCTTCCTGAAGGAAAATTTTCTGTGTTCAGTTTCTCAAAAAGGATCGGTTGTTCTACATTTTCTGCTACTTTTTCATTAGAGAAAAATGGTTTAGTCTAAGAAAAGATCACGTCCCAATGTTTGTCAGGATGAGTAATTTTTTTTTGTACTACTCTATAGAGTAAGTTGTCGTACATTACACTGAATTCAAGAACTGATAGGGTAATGTAACAGAGTTTTGGTGACATTTTTTGGATACTAAAAGTTTAGAGCAAAAGTCATTAATTTATAACATTATTTTTCAAATTTTACATGATCAATAGTAGGAACACTAATTTGAAAAATATTCCTCAAAATTGCTTATAAGAGCCGTAATTATTTATAATGCAGTGGAGGAAGTAAATAGCAAACATGATTTCAGTGGAAGGAAACTAACACTTCACCATATGTTCACTCGATTGCTTAATACCAAACAACAGCAGCAATCGTCACTTGGGTACATTTACTTTAAATTCTTCAAGGATGTCAGTGTCTTGTATGACAAATCATAAAGTTTATTGTTTTCAAAATATTACTTATTTTTGAACATTATCAACTGCTCTAAAAGTTTTTAATATTGGGTTCCAACGATCATCCACCTAATTTGACAAAATTAAGCTTTTCTCTTTTATTTTACAAAGTAGCTTACGTTGTGTAGATTTCATAATATTTGAGTAATTTATGATCAAGATCGTTTTACAAAGGCGTTTTAGTCAATTTTTGGCGGTTGAGGACCAAATATTTTTATTATATTATCATTAATTGCTTTGTGTGAACAATACTTTGAATTTTGAAAGTAATTCTCAAGGTAATTCTCTGGATTTTTAATTATAAAAAATCGGATTGCAGAGATTATTTCAATGAAAGAAAACTTATCCAGGTGATTGATCAACAGCGAACAACAACAATCATCACTTGGGTACAACACAATGACAGAATGAATATTTATCAAGCGCTCCGACACAATGCATTAACAATAATCGACTGATCACACAGTTGTCCTCCTTGCTGAAGAGTTCATTACCAGGCGATTACCATTACCATTACTACCTTTGTTTGTCTCCAGGTGATAGACCAATCTGTATATACTTCAGCACAAATTTGCATCCACAAATAGTTGTAAATGGAAACAGAGCACTCAGTAAACATTACACTAAATTTACTAAAGACTAATCTTAATATCTACTGTACGAAATCTACATAAGAGCATATTTTTTATACCATTGAAAAGGGGGTAACAAATACTGTTTAAATATGTATACACTCCTTGGAAAAAATTTTCGCACCACCCCTATAATTAACAATTACGATTGTGCCGGGCCTGTTATAATGTATTATAAACTAACCAAAGAGCATCGTCCAAAAGAAGATAATCTACCTCTGATTAAAAACTACTTAATTATCATATTTTCAATTTTGTATCTAATCTACAGTCTACATTTCAAATCATACTTGGAGTTTTCATCGTATTTTATTCTTCACTTTTGTGATCAAGCTTGAATTGTAAAGAGCACTATTATTTTTTGCAAATAATAATTTGTTCATTAAGTAGGCAGTAATGGATTCTCACCATCGTTTGATTTCTGCCACGTCACATAGAGGGAGAATATTGGTTCAACAGGGCGCTCTCTTGCGCTCGCAAAGAGAAATGACTATAATATTTAATTTGGAGTACACCATTCAACGGTTGAGATAACAAGACGATGTCTAGAATCTACACATGACAACAGAAGGCCAGTTCAGGGCTGGCCAAGAGCGACAGGCAGAACAGATGATCGATATCTTATAGTAAATAGTATATGAAGGATAACGAGTGCCAGTACTCAGATGCAGGACCTGTTCAGGCAGGTACGTAAAGTACACATTTCAAGTCGTACAGTACGTAGGTGTACTAGAGAAGGTGCTTGAATAGTGGAAAGTAATACCGCAAGCACATATTCAATATCATTTTACTGGAATGAGAAAGAATAAGAGGTAATAACAGCAAAAGGTGAAGACACAAGATACTATTATAAAAACTTTGAATCAGTAAACCAGATAATAAAACTCTTTGTGGTCCTACTAAACATGATTTATCACAATTTCCTTATTTGCTGTACACATTTTTTATTTGGAAAACAGCATTTTTAATTAATTTTTGTTCAATATAATTTTCTTAGTATAAAATCAAATAGAAAAATTAATAAATAAATAGTAAAAAAACTTTATTTAAAAATATAGCGGTGCGAAACTTTTGTCCAGGTGTAAGTATTAAACCAGAACGGCACATTACTTCCTCGGAAATTGATTAAACCAAATCCATCGTTTTCCCAAGTATCGATGCAACCCTTATTTCACTTTTGCCCCCAAAACGTTTAAAAGTGTAATAACGTTCAGTAGTGAGCGAGATACCGCGGCGTTCTTAAGTGGTTTGTTACTAACAAGAAGGTCGCAATTAATTAAACTGCTAATTTGCTTGGCGTGGCAGGTGGCAACAGACGGGGAGCTTTTCTTCACTAAAGGCTATAGTAATGTTTGTGACCGATAAAATGTGACGTCTTATAGAGGCTTAGTAAAAAGTAATAGTTTTAATTGAACAAACATTTAGTGCAGTTTCGTAAAATTTGTATTTGGTTTGCGAAAAGGTTTCTAAATATTTGGTTTTAAATTAATGAGATAAATTAATATTTTTACTCCTTCTCTATTTTCTGATTCTCTATTCAATAATGTAAACGTCAAATCTCGGTTATAAATTTTAAATGTATAAAAAAACTTATATGGAACAGTTTAACTTACTTGACACAGTAGTTTTAAACTACTCTCAAAATTGATAGTTTTAGACCATTGATGGGGCAACTGCAAGCAAGAGGCATAACATTTAATGATACCTTCAGGAAATAAAATATTACCTAAGTTAGGTAAGTTGTTGAACATTTGTTTGATTGAGCTAAGGTTTTAAAATACGCATAATTAATTCAGGCAGCCATATGAAGTCTAAGTGTTACGCTTAAATTATCGAAATCCATTTACTTTGTCTCGTTGGCTCATAATAATGTAACCATTATGTATAACTTCCTTTTAACGGTTTATTTTAAACATTTTCACTACAAAAATGTACAGCGTGAGAAATAATATCGATTATATTTGTAGCGATTTTAATACCCACCGACTTCTAACCTCCAACGGCGTGTGCTTATACAATTTAAATTAGTTCTCGGTCCCTAGACTTAAGAATATTTTACAATGGTTTATTTCAAAACAAATTGTAGTTTAAGTTAGCAGTAGGTCCCCATACAAATTTTTAAGTGATTTTGTTGTTTTGAATTTGGTTATGTTTTATATTTTTTTTTTTTTCAATGACGACAAAAGTGTTGAAGAAGTGTTATTTCCTTGAAAAAATAGTTAATTTTGCTAATAATAGTATTTAGAAACCTTATTTACTAAAATTATTCATTCTTATATATTTATGATGACAATTTTAAATACTGTAATAAAGTTCTCTTTAAGACAGACATTTTAAATTGGTTAAAAATATGGAGTTAACAGCAAACGGGTATATTTGTCAAACAGGTACATAAGTTTAAGCACGAACAGTTTATATTATGTGAATCTCTAGAGATACTGTAAACAGACTTCAAGTCAAGATGTGGATTCTCCAATGTGTTTAAAGGTTTGTATTTAGTTCTCTAATATAACAAATGCTGAAATCAATACTCCTCAGGAATGTTTATAAAGTTCAGTTCTTGTTTAATAATGACTGCTGAGGTTTTAATTTTCCTCAGTTGCTCTGACCGAGGATTAAACTTGTTCAGCCCGTTAGAGACGGAAATATATTACTTGTTTACATGAAATTTTGTTTTGTTGGTTGTTCCTAAATTTAGTTGTTACATTAAGAAAATGAATTCACACTTTGTAAATTACTTTAATTTAAATATGTAATATGAATTACAACATATATTATAAGAACGTTACTTCTGTTTAAATCCAAATACAAAAATAAAGTATAAAACACCCTAATAATAATAATTAAAAATCAGTTTTATATTTGATTAGTTAATGTACAATAATTTGACATATGTTCATCAATAGAGTTATCTATAAGGACATTCATGACAAAAATCTTGGTTTTATTCAAATAAATTCTTTTCATAAAAAAATAGGTTTCTTATACACACATAAATAATTGCTTAAATAATATATATAGTTTTGGGTGGATTTTATACAGAATAAATGTATGCAAGGATAATATTTTGACTAAAAATCTTTTAAAAATCAGATAAATTTGCTAGTAATTCATATTTATGTGTATTTTAACACTTACAACACTATAGGAATAAACCTTTGAAATTGACAAGTGAAGTCCTCATTATTTCAAATTTAGATTCCTGCAGTGATTGCCGAAGGGTGGAAGTTTACAGTAGGCAGTGTTAATATTAATCACGAGTCGACGGCAAAGTATTGGAAGAAATCACTAAACCCCGACGGTGGCGGCAATTTCCTCTCAGCGGCTTACAGAGCGTCAAACACAGTTGAGTTGCTTTGAGAAAGTAATTTCTATCGCTCAAGCACGCAATATTTAATCCATATCTCGTGTTTTGTTTCTGCTATAATTCTCTATGTATTCCGTTTTATCTGTCAAATGTTTTTGCTACATTTGGTGTTTTCTCCACATTGAACTGGATTTATAGGTTACGAGCAAAAATAAGGGTAAGTTTATTTCATGTTAGATGTTTTCTCAAGAAGCCTTTTGAAAAAACGCGATTGAAGTTTTTTCAAATTTAGCGCAAATTTATTATTAAAAATTTTAAAAGAGCGTTGGTTTTTTTGCATTGGTTTCGGCTATCAATTTATGTGGTTGTTAGTGGGATTTCTATATAAATTTGATTTTTTGTACTAAAACTTTGAAGTTCAATGGGTTCAATTTTTTCAAGTGAAATAACCCAAAGATTTGGTGCAGGAAATTATTTAAATAATGACAGTGGTGAATTGAAACCAAAGCTTCAACACTTTGTGCATGAAAATCCTAATTTCAATTCAAATCCCTCAGAAGACCAAAATTGAAACAACACTTCCCCAAGTACAATACTATCACATCTCGTCTATGCTAAAAATCAATCACATTTAGTTTTAATTGGAAAAAATATGGAATACGAGTAAAAAAGTAGTAGACCTCGTCATGTACACATTGTCTTTCATATTCTTATAACACGTTACAATCGCCAATAATCTTTTAACAGGTTTGTGATCCTGGTAGATAGCATTGTTGATGGTACATGTTTATATCTAGGCTTTTAGTATTGTGATAATAGGTTTGGCACACAACTATATCCATGTGATTGTTTTCATCACATCGAGGCCTGAACTGATTTGTTCAACTTCTTTTCTCCAATCAATTTTTACATTGATTAGTTTACATACCACGTACATAGTATAAATAGTGACAAATTTAAGCTATTTCAGAAATTCAATTATTTCTATTGATATGATTCGATGTACACGTTAAAATTACACATTTACTAGGAATTATATAAAATAACATAATGATATTAATGAGAAAAAAAATCATAAGGGAAGAGACATGGCTTATGTATCCAATTATACATCAATAGTTGGAATAAGCAAAACCTAGCCAACTGGCTTATTATGAGCCAGCAGCAGCGTATGAATTGCCAACCTGACAATTCGTTAATGTCACAAACTTTTTCCGAGCTATGCTTAAGTAACAAAATCCACCTTATCCTCATACAAAAGGTTTCCTATTATTTCAAATCTATCTAATTTCAAAACTGGATTGGATAATATTGTAGAAGAGTTGAAATTCATATGCCACTTGTATTTGATTTAAATATTGACACACATGTTGAGCGTAGACTATTGTTACCAAATAGTATTTATTCAATACATAAGTAGAGTTAAAATAAACTTCGAGAACGTCCTTAGGCGAGCCTTAATTTGAACATGAAGACTTGCTGTGAAGATTGAACAAATTTAATAAGAGTTATAAGTAAATATATCGTTAACTTATTCAACTGTGTGATATGTGTCATTCATCACTGTTGAACATAGTTTAGTGATTGTTAGAGCCGTTTTTTATGTTTTATTTTGGGTGTGCTGGAAACGATATCCTAATAATAGGCATAGCATTGTTTTAGATTTAAAATTATTTATACTTTAAAATTTAAATATGATAAGTTAAATATGTACTATAATTTCTTTCTGGTGCATAGAGACGCGCAAATTTTGTAAAATATTTCGTTGCTCGGTGACATTTTCTTACTAGATCTATAAATATTTTGGCAAAACTCAGTTCTTTAGAATTAATACTTATTTTCAATGACATTGCTTCTCCATAAACAATCTCCAAAACTATGTTTCTGTAGAAAATTAAGCTTTTGTGGTAACAAATATTGTTTTAAGTATTTTTAATAATGTGCCACTAAGATACTGAATTTATGCAAATTATTTTCCGAATTAAATTAAATATTTATAATTATTATATCATTATGCGAATTAAATTAAATTAAATATTTTCCTATATATATATATATATAGGAAAATATTTAAATACTAATTATCTTAATAAGTACCTATATCTCAGAATATTTTTTAAAGACACGCTAAGCAACCTCTGTTAGTTATGTGTTAGACATTATATATGTTGCATTCAACAAACAGTAGTAGTTTAAGTAGGAATGGTATATACAATATAACAGGAAGATATAATCCTTTTTCCGAAGAGGGTTAAACGGACAGAAAGAACATAGAAAGTAACACGTTACTCCCCTTTATTCTTAGAAGTAACATTGCAATTCTTACATAACCTTTATTCTTCAAGACAAGTTTACAAGTACAGTAACACGCTCAGTAACGAACCAGGCACCACGACATTCGTAAATGGATTGTAGCCAAGAAGACGGTCGCAATTAATTAAACTGCTAATTTGTGGTAGCGTGACTGGTGGCAACAGACGGGAAGCTTTTACTTAATTAATTGTGCAATAAAATTATCGGCGATTTAACGTGACGTCACTTAAGTGCGTGTAATTAGTTTGAATTATATCAGCATCGGGAGCGTCTTCGTGAAATTTTTATATGGTTAGGGTGGAAGTATTTTAACAGTAGGCTACTTATAAATAATGAATAATGTCTGGCAGCATTTTCATCAATACCATTTCTTGATTCTCTAGTCAATAATTTAAATGTCAATAATATAAATAATAAGTCAGGGAAAATAATAACTATTAATAAATCTAAAATAGTAGTAAAACATTTGTTTTTAAGAGCCCTTTGTAAACCAAAGGTTTAATCATAAAAGTGATATATAATAAACTAAGTAGTAAATCGGTGAAAGGAATCCAATTTGCAGTCCTTCATTTTAAGAGTAAATGAATAGATTCGTTACCAACTTGGTCATTGAGAGTAGCATGGACGAATCTCTATGATAAGTGTCGGTGCCGGCAAGTATATCGGCGTAGTGGCCTCGATTGTACTTGTTACAGTGGCCCTCCAACAGAGTGCGCTGACTGTCACACATACCACTCAGTGATGCATAAGTATCATTGAGTCGCCGAGTAGTGAATTCTTGTCACTATCTTGTACTTTGTCGTCTATGTCCTAATTACAAATTTTAGTTTTCTATAGTGGGAATTCAATAAAGAGTATCGTAGCGTCTTTATGTTCGATTTGAACATTTTTAATTTATATGCCTTCCATATATATGAAGTATTAAAACACATTCTTCAAAAATCGAATGTTGAATACCTAAATGAAGAAAACATTAAGTAAGGTATTTACAGCAATGGGCATGTATATTTTTTACTTCCTTATGATAATTTGATTGTTTAACATAGTTTAAAATTTATTCTCTTTCTAATTTTGTTCACAAGAAGTTTTTAATCAGTCTGTAGACTGGTAGTTTAAACTGAGGCATAGAATATTTTACAAAGAAATTTAACAATTTATCCAATATTTTAAATAATATTCTGAAGAATCATAACTAAAAATCATAAACCATCATTTAAAGCTGTCTATAGACGAAAGGACTGTTGGTGTAAATGGATGGGTCGCGTGACCGTACAATAACGTTAAGTGGCCTGTTCCGTGCACTCAGTTGAATACTTGGCTTTGTTCCGTAAATATCTAATCATCTGAAATGATTTTTTAAGAGATTGCTTCATGTGTATTCCTCATCAAAATTTACTTGTTAAAGTTATCTTCAGATTATTTACTTGTATACATTTTTGTAAGCATGTATTTTTAAATGGGGAAAATAACGTATTTGTTACGTAAAAATATTTTAGTAGCCTGTCGTATGGTAATATTTTCGTAAAGTGTGTGTTAGGGTGAAAGATAGCAATGATTTGCACAGATTGCTTTTGGGTAGTTTTATGAAAGATTAGTCCCTCCCACACGTAAGAATGACATAGTGAAGTGAGACACCCTAAATGTGGAATACACCCTTAATCACTCCCAGAAGGCTGTATCTGGGGGTATAAGAATTATAATTCGAGTGGCTTCTTGAATATGTTTTAATTGTAGGTTAGTATTAAGGAAGGCTTAAGAGTTATAGGGGCGTACTTCATTTTGCCGCCTTGTGGAAGTGGAATTGCTTCGATGTTCACCTTCGGGGGTTCTAACAGTTTCATCGTAAAAATCGTAAATCGCGATCTTTTTAATGTAGTGTCCGTTTCTAATCCTTAAACTTTAGATGAAAGACACATTTTATGTGTTTTATAACTTAATTCAACAAAGTATAATTAAGCTGGACGCTTCAGGTTAAAGAATTTTACTGCAGTTTTTGAAAAAAAGTAAATCCTGTGTATTGTATTAAAGCTATACAAACTAATTATATCAAATAAGAAACATATGATTAGGTCTTTTGAGATATATTTTTTACATTTATTTTAGCTTCTTTTCTTAATTTAATTGGTTTTAGTGACATATTACCTAATTGACATTTTTTTCAAACCTGTACAACATATTTTGGTAACTAATTGTTAGTGCTTGATAATTCAAGCTTGCTAATTCGTTTATACTTTTACAACGAGTTGAATATGAACATTTAGGATAAAGACATATACTCAACCATGAAAACTAAGCTTTGTAGGCATTATGTGTAATATGTGTCATACTTATTGGTTTTAAAACTGAACAAAAATCAAAAATATCAGACAAGAATCGGGTCCACTTTTGTATAACTGGTAGTGAAATGTCTTCAAAAAATGAATAACAGTTACGTTATGATACTTCTTAATTTTGCAAGTACCTTGAGATTTCGGTAAGATTCAAAATATAAAAAAATAATAATCTGAACATGAATCAGCACAATATTACACTGAATGGGTCTATACACTGTAAGGTTGGTTTTGTTTGGATTAAGGTTGTGAAATATTATAAAGTATTATGAGCAAGGGCTCTTGTGAGAGGATTTAAATAATAGGTTCGATTGGCAATACAACACCCTCAAATGAACTAAAACATATTTTATTTATAATAGCATCTCATTATATTGATTACAATTTTAAATAACAATGGATATCATCAACCGATAAATTGAACACAACTTTCATACCAATTATGTTTAATATTATTCATTACAATTTATGTTGTGTTGCAATAAATATGTGTTCATGAACTAACGTGAGAAAACTTATTTTAAATATCTAAACATTTACATGAATTTGCATGATTAAAACAAATGAGTGACTTTTCCAAATTGACTTTTCCAATAGTTTAATATTGAACTATTCATTTGGTTTCTACACATTATAATCTTTTCTTTTCATTACTTTAGGTACAGGTACCTTGGAATTGTAAATGACGTATTAAAATGATTAATGAACCCTGATATATAATACTACGTTCCTAAAATTAAATACAAGATTTTCTTAACTTAGATTTTGTTTGCACTTGACACTTATTACGCCTAAAAGATTTTTCCCCGCACACAAACACAAGCACTGGCACTCCCGAACGTCGCTTTTCGAATCCAGTTCTCGACTTCTTGCCTCTCCCTCGTTGTTCCTGATTTCTGATGTTGTTGCCCCCGCCAGCTCTCCTGACCACGCCTATGCCGAATCTCTCCATCATAATTGGTGAGTACCAATTTTTCATATCAGCATGGCTGTCCCTTACATCGTCGCATGATTTTTATAAATAAGCATTTCCGCTGCTTAAACAAGCATTTCCTGTTTGTTCATCATCGGTTTCTGGGCGGATGTGCGTATCCACTTACATCCGGAGGATGTTTGTTTCGAATTGTAATACAAGACTTCCTTTCCAGCAACTATCTGTACATTTATTCTATGAATTTTGTTATACTAATAATTACGTTCGTCTTACAACACTGTGTATGATAATTGTAGCGAACTGTGATGAAAGTGTGAAGTATACAAAGTAGGTTCCTGTAATGGATATGTACCGTTATTATAGTGCATATATTAATTGACTTTGGAGCTAATATTCTATAAATCAGAACAACCTTTCGGAAATACTTAATTTATTCCGAATTAAAGTTTACCCAAAAATTTAACAAAGTTTACAAACTTTAGATTTGATTTTCTTCAAAAACTTCTCACAATCGGTCAAATCTAATTAAGAGTCTGATCGAAATTAAAATGAAACTAAAAATGTATACTTCTCCAAAATGATTTAAATTAACAAAGTAAAAATAAAAAAGTTCTCTTCTCAAAATATTCAAAATCAAAATAACACAAAACTTGATATTAACTTTACGACCAAAATCTAATTTACAATACTTCAAAAATTGAATTAATTCTCAGACTCTGTAATATGGGAAACTTTAGAAATTTAATCACAACAGAATAAAATAAAAGATATTAACTAAACGCTGGTACGGGACTTACTACTTTGAAGACTATGGAGGCTGAAAGGAAACTATTACGCACTTAAAGAAATCTAAAAACTTGATTTAAATTACACCCGGTAAAAAAATTTACTCTAGATCCCAAAAGTAAAGGATTAGAGGAAGAACTACTGCTTCTCAACTGGACGTCTGTACGCTGTCCTCGACACTCCAAGACTGCTCCCCTCTCTCAAGCCAACCGGCTCGGGAAAGTATCACCGATGACATCTCGATCAGCTGATTTCCTGGTCTAACCAACAAACAATGTCTACGCACCGCGTCTATTTAACAAGGAGCCTACTTCCTACCGCGATTCAGCATAATAACTATAACTATGGTACAAATATATGAGTTGTTATATACTCCAGAATCGTAACATGCAACACATGTACCATTACAATTACTGTACACGTGAGTTTATTTAAGGGCAGGTTATATACAGTTTAGAACGTGCAATATTTACACATAACACACTCAATAGCTTACATTTTAAGGGTTCAAGTTCATTTATTTTTTATGAGAACAAAGTGCAGGTGAACGTTATGTCTATGTGTTTATAGTTTTGATAGAACAATGTGTAGTATTTACATTGATAGCAAATCCAGTCTTATAACCCGAGCGGAAACTTACGACAACTTTAGGAATGGCTGACTTGAAATTTATATTTATGCTGATATTTGCCAGTCTATTGTATGTTTATGTTTTTCATATAATGGTAAAAGTGTAATAGAGATCAAAATTTTTAGTATATTAGCACCAGTCAACTGATATCAGGAATGTAACAGACGTTGATCATCGTTAAGCATAATACAATCATTTAAATAACTAGTATCTATTTTTGTCTTTATTTGGGAAAATTACAAAGGTGATCACCCAAGTTACAGTGAAACATGGCGATGACTAAGCCAAGGTCTCGTCTATCTCATCAAGTAATGATAGTCAGGGAGGCGGGAACCAATTTACACTCTACAAATCACGACCTAATTTTAAAAAACCCAATAGAGCAATTTACCGACCCATAATGAAATTGTTTGTTATACACACTCTTCGTAGGGGAAATTCCTCTATCGATGAGAAATAGTATTATTTTATATATAATTAAAGTAGGCTTATTTTATGGTGAATTTATCTATTTATAATTGTGTTTGTAATTGCGTTTTAGTTATCGTTCTATTGTTATGTGAACGCTTTTCAACTCTTTATGGCCACCGTTCTTATATTCTTTTGGCCAAAAATAGTTTAAAATGTCAGTCTAAAATAATTAACTCTGTTTATGATAATTAATAATTTCTAGTTTATGATATCTTTAGTAGTTGATTTTAGTAGTAGTTATTGTTTTGCATGTATAATAATAAATAATAATCCCACATCGACTTGTAATAGGAACCTTGTTTGGTTATCATCCTTGAAGGTGAGACTAATTAATTACCCATTCCAGCTATCCTAAAATAACCTAACCAAAACCAACCTATTTCAACATAGCCTAACCCAACCAAACCTTACCAAACTTATCCTAACTCAACCTAAGCCAACTCTACCCAACCCAAGCCAACCCAACCTATCCTTGGAATTTGTTAGTCAACATGTAATGTACAAAAATGGTTAATTGAAAATGACTATTAAAAATGAAAAAGATTATTATATACGTGTATGAACACTAATTAGAATGAAAATTTGAACGTTGAGCCTAGCTCCAGTTCATCTTCCTTTTATTGCAGCGTCTGGTATCTGACGTTGTTTCAGATGACTCCTGGAATGTCTGAAACAGTCTTGTTCGTCTAAAGAGATCCAAAAAAGACGACGATGAAGAAGCTCAAAACGAATCTTTTACATAGTTGCGACATAATAGACACCTATCAATAGGTGAAGTGTCTCATTAGGTGCACAATGGAGTGCACTACAATGTTTCTGACACGGTCTCTAAGAACGGTGGAGCAACTGAGTTTTCAGCACAAAACGAAGCTATTAGTAAACGTAACTAATTAGTAGGTCTCACAGGTGTTAATAGCCGGACGACAGGTAACACAATTACTCATTTAAACTTAAATTTAGCAGAAAGTTCTTCTGCAGAATAGTGGCTGTTTAATGTTGAACAAGGTAAAGAATTAAAAAGAAATTCATTAGTTATTTTGCGACCTAAACACCTACGAAAAAGCTTATAATTCCTTAATGAAATATTTTTTCTTTAGTTGATAAAGTTTTTTATTAGTAGGACTTTTAAAAAACATCCCTCACATGATGAAATAGTTAAACAAGTGAATGAATCAGATTATTTCGGACATTTTCCAACGTTCAGTGACAAAAAATACTTCATACAAACGAGTACAAATTACCACATAATCACATATTTATCTACACTACTATAATATTGTTATGCGTTACTCTTATATTATGAAAATATGTAGATTTGTGGTTGCTGCGGTTTTCCTGAATGTGTTTATTGAATTTAAGTAAGTAACCCAATACTATAATGTTTATACAGGGTTTCTATGTTCTTATAAAATTCCAAAAAGAAGACAGAATTTTCAGTAATATTATTCATATTCTGGATATGTTTATAATTGTTCAAATATAGATATTCTAGTGAACAGGATTTTTGAAGTAGGGCTAAAGTATAATAGACATTATAAAAATGTTCTTTATTTGTACAATTTACATTTCAATGATCATATAACAATGTGATGAGAGACACTTTTTGAAATATAAAATTGTGTATTTTAAAGCCACCATGCTAGTAACTTTGTATTACGTTAAGAACAGAATGTTATTGATAATTCAATAAGCAGCATTCAGAGGATTAGATTGTTTGGTTGAATTATATGGTAAGCATTTTTCCGAATAAAGTAAAATCCTTTATCTTGAGCTCAGTGATAGCAGCAAACTAGTAAAGTTATCAAACTGGATAATATTTTAAGTGTTGACTCTAGAGGGAACGTAAACAGAGTTCAAGGCAAGATGTGAATGTTCCAGTTTTTTATTTGTGTGTCTGAGATGTGACAATAACCTTTCAAGAATTTTAATAAACTTTCTTTCTCTGTTAACGGTTTAGTACTGATTTATCTTCCTTATCTTCTCTGGCCGAGAAATAAATTTATGTAGGACACTGTAGAAGATTACTGCATTGCGTGTATTGCTTTGTTTATTGTCGTTGTGTGTGTGTGTGTGTGTGTGTGTGTGTGTGTGTGTGTGTGTGTGTGTGTGTGTGTGTGTGTGTGTGTGTGTGTGTGTGTGTGTGTGTGTGTGTGTGATCTCCAGACGCATAAGGGATTTAATCGCTATGTAAAAAATTGTATTTGCATTCTGTAATGCACTTCAATGCAAGCATATTATAACGGATATCATACGAGTATTGGTAGTTTTTTTTAATATACAAATATTATAGTACAGTTATAAAACGTTGAATTACAGAACTCAAAATAAATCTTACATTTGAGTAACCAATGTTCCATAATTCCAACCTCGTTAATAAATAAATCCAGTTATCTTCTAGGAATAATCTGTAATCCTTTTTGAACCCTTATGTCTCGATCTCCACCAAAATTAGTGCTGGATTTTCTTTCTTAAGACAATTTTCTCTATTGATTTCAGTAAAAACCAGATTGTTTTCTTACACAATGCAATATGACATATGGCTCTTGGACTAGAACATTCATGACAATAATCTTGGTTTTATTCAATGATTATATCAAGAAAATGTCTTTAAAAATGTTTAATCTTAAATGTACATTGATTCTTGTTAAAATAAACATGTGGCTCCTTTTAATACAGTGTAAAGGTATGTGGCAATAATTAGTTGCTTGGCTTAACATAGCTTACGCTAATAATGATTTAGCAATTAATTCTCACCCTAGTACAATAAAATATCTTCTTGGAGTTAAAGATTAAATCGACAAGTAACATCATGTTTAAACACTGTTTAATTGCAGTATCGAATTTTGAAGAGTAGGAGTGTACAGTATAGGGTTAAGATTAATCAACAAGTCGACGGCAAGGTATTGAGGAAATCACTAAACCCCGGCGATGGCGGCAATTTCCTCTCAGCGACTTACAGTGCACAAAACTCGGTTGAGTTGCTTTGGTAAAATTGTTTCCATCCCTCGAGCTCGCGGTAAGTAATCCATCTAGAGTATTTGTGTTTCAATATTAATTCTATTTTTATAGAATTTTACTACTTAAAAATCTGAAACGTATACTTTAGATTGATATTTTTTCTTTTACTGAGCTGGATTTATAGCTCGTGAGCAAAAAGAGAATTAAGTTTACAATTATATTGATTTTTCTGATTGAGTTTTTTTTTATTTAGACGTGTTTTCTCAATTTAATAAGTACTTTGTTCAAAGTAAAATTGTGTGTGACATCCATGGTTATTAACGAAGCCATAACGAAGTATTAATACTTTAATAAAATACTAAACATTTATATGTAACATGACGTTGTTCAAAATTCGTTTTTTTTTTTAGTTTTTTGGTAAAAAAAACTGAAATCTTTTTGAACTAAAGATATAAAAGAATTTGTATATCAAACTTCTCATTCCAAACCAAATTTCTCATGAATATCAAGATTGCGTTACGTACGATAGCACGAATATCACAAGAAGATTAAGCTAGACATTAACCAACAGATGGGAGAAGAGAACATTGTCGGCCTAGTTCTGTAAACATAGCTTTGTAATTGTTTCTATCACGTGTCAGTATCAAACGATTACAATCAAGTTATTCTTAACGTTGTTGCCCTGTCAATCGACCTTTGGCAAAGTTTAAGCACAACAGGTTCGTGTTCTGTGCAAATGGCATTGCCGATACTTTGTGCTTTATATTTAACCTTAATAATCAGTGTTGAGTTAAGGAGCAAACTGTAAAAAAAACCAATTCTTTAAATTGCATATTTTATGAATTTTTCAAAACCCGAAACACTGTTACCAATTTATTTATTTATATAAATAAATCGACGAATTATAACTTCTATATAATTTATCGAATTTGTAAATGATAACTTCGTTTTGTTACGAAGTTATCATTTTTTAATTTATTAAATTTTTAAATACAAGTTTAGCTTGTTTAGACAGTTAAGTAGTTTATACAATGCTGGAATGTGGTGAGCAAAGAGGGATGTTCACACAAAGGATATAACCGTAGTGGTCCAGACTGCACCAGACTGCTATAAGTGGCTGTTTTTAGAATATGTTACATTTCAGGAAAATTTCACATCATATAGGTAACTGATTTAGCCCTCACATCCACATTGTCATTTTGAGTATATGGCGGTTATAACGTAAAAGCCTGTTTAACCCAACAAATTTCTAAATAGATGTTTAATTTTTGTACTTGCATGGCACAGTATTTGAAGTAAATAATAACTAAATAGATAATATAAAAACTGCCGTTATAGTGGGGCGACCTAAATTGAAGATTAATGCAGAATAATTAGGATTGTGATTGTATACTCGGCTCAGGCGGTGACAGCCAGTAGGCGGCATCTGCTAATGGTCTCGTGTCTTATTTAAGATTAGTGCAGAATATTTAGGATTGTGATTGTATACACGGCTCAGGTGGTGACAGCCAATAGGCGACCTCTACTAATGGTCTCGTGTCTTATTTAAGCTTAATGTAGAATATTTAGGATTGTGATTGTATACACGGCTCAGGCGGGGACAGCCAATAGGCGACCTCTACTAATAGTCTCGTGTCTTATTTAAGATTAGTGCAGAATATTTAGGATTATGATTGTATACTAGGCTCAGGCGGTGACAGCCAATAGGCGGCATCTACTAATGGGCTCGTGTCTTATTTAAGATTAGTGCAGAATATTTAGGATTAAGATTGTATACTCGGCTCAGGCTCGGTGACAGCCAATAGGCGGCATCTACTAATGGTCTCGTGTCTTATTTAAGATTAGTGCACAATATTTATGATTATGATTGTATACTCGGCTCAGGCGGTGACAGCCAATAGGCGGCATCTTACTAATGGTCTCGTGTCTTATTTAAGATTAGTGCTGAATATTTAGGATTATGTATGTATACTCGGCTCAGGCGATGACAGCCAATAGGCGGCATCTACTAATGGTCTGGTGTCTTATTTACGATTAGTGCTGAATATTTTAGGGATTATGATTGTATACATGGCTCAGGTGGTGACAGCCAATAGGCGGCATCTACTAATGGTCTCGTGTCTTATTTAAGATTAGTGCAGAATATTTTGGATTATGATTGTATACACGGCTCAGGCGGTGACAGCCAATAGGCGGCTTCTACTAATGGTCTCGTGTCTTATTTAAGATTAGTGTAGAATATTTAGGATTACGATTGTATACTCGGCTCAGGCGGTGACAGCCAATAGGCGGCATCTACTAATGGTCTCGTGTCTTATTTAATATTAGTGCTGAATATTTAGGCTCAGGTGGTGACAACCAATAGGCGGCATCTACTAATGGTCTCGTGTCTTATTTAAGATTAGTGCACAATATTTAGGATTATGATTGTATACTCGGCTCAGGCGGTGACAGCCAATAGGCGGCATCTACTAATGGTCTCATGTCTTATTTAAGATTAGTGCAGAATATTTAGGATTATGATTGTATACTAGGCTCAGGCAGCGGTGACAGCCAATAGGCGGCATCTACTAATGGGCTCGTGTCTTATTTAAGGATTAGTGCAGAATATTTAGGATTAAGATTGTATACTCGGCTCAGGCGGTGACAGCCAATATGCGGCATCTACTAATGGCCTCGTGTCTTATTTGAGATTAGTGCACAATATTTATGATTATGATTGTATACTCGGCTCAGGCGGTGACAGCCAATAGGCGGCATCTACTAATGGTCTCGTGTCTTATTTAAGATTTAGTGCTGAATATTTTAGGATTATGATTGTATACTCGGCTCAGGCGATGACAGCCAATAGGCGGCATCTACTAATGGTCTGGTGTCTTATTTAAGATTAGTGCTGAATATTTAGGATTATGATTGTATACATGGCTCAGATGGTGACAGCCAATAGGCGGCATCTACTAATGGTCTCGTGTCTTATTTAAGATTAGTGCAGAATATTTTGGATTATGATTGTATACACGGCTCAGGCGGTGACAGCCAATAGGCGGCTTCTACTAATGGTCTCGTGTCTTATTTAAGATTAAAGCAGAATATTTAGGATTATGATTGTTTACTCGGCTCAGGCTGTGACAGCCAATAGGCGGCATCTACTAATGGTCTCGTGTCTTATTTAAGATTAAAGCAGAATATTTAGGATTATGATTGTATACTCGGCTCAGGTGGTGACAGCCAATAGGCGGCTTCTACTAATGGTCTCGTGTCTTATTTAAGATTAGTGCAGAATATTTTGGATTAAGATTGTATACACGGCTCAGGCGGTGACAGCCAATAGGGCGACCTCTACTAATGGTCTCGTGTCTTATTTAAGATTAGTGCAGAATATTTAGGATTATGATTGTTTACTCGGCTCAGGCGGTGACAGCCAATAGGCGACTCTACTAATGGTCTCGTGTCTTATTTAAGATTAGTGCACAATATTTAGGATTATGATTGTATACTCGGCTCAGGCGGTGACAGCCAATAGGCAGCATCTACTAATGGGCTCGTGTCTTATTTAAGATTAGTGCAGAATATTTAGGATTAAGATTGTATACTCGGCTCAGGCGGTGACAGCCAATAGGCGGGATCTACTAATGGCCTCGTGTCTTATTTGAGATTAGTGCACAATATTTATGATTATGATTGTATACTCGGCTCAGGCGGTGACAGCCAATAGGCGGCATCTACTAATGGTCTCGTGTCTTATTTAAGATTAGTGCTGAATATTTAGGATTATGATTGTATACTCGGCTCAGGCGATGACAGCCAATAGGCGGCATCTACTAATGGTCTGGTGTCTTATTTAAGATTAGTGCTGAATATTTAGGATTATGATTGTATTCATGGCTCAGGTGGTGACAGCCAATAGGCGGCATCTACTAATGGTCTCGTGTCTTATTTAAGATTAGTGCAGAATATTTTGGATTATGATTGTATACACGGCTCAGGCGTTGACAGCCCAATAGGCGGCTTCTACTAATGGTCTCGTGTCTTATTTAAGATTAAAGCAGAATATTTTAGGATTATGATTGTTTTACTCGGCTCAGGCTGTGACAGCCAATAGGCGGCATCTACTAATGGTCTCGTGTCTTATTTAAGATTAGTGCAGAATATTTTGGATTATGATTGTATACACGGCTCAGGCGGTGACAGCCAATAGGCGACCTCTACTAATGGTCTCGTGTCTTATTTAAGATTAGTGCAGAATATTTAGGATTATGATTGTTTACTCGGCTCAGGCGGTGACAGCCAATAGGCGACCTCTACTAATGGTCTCGTGTCTTATTTAAGATTAGTGCACAATATTTAGGATTATGATTGTATACTCGGCTCAGGCGGTGACAGCCAATAGGCGGCATCTACTAATGGTCTCATGTCTTATTTAAGATTAGTGCAGAATATTTATGATTATGATTGTATACTAGGCTCAGGCGGTGACAGCCAATAGGCGGCATGTACTAATGGGCTCGTGTCTTATTTAAGATTAGTGCAGAATATTTAGGATTAAGATTGTATACTCGGCTCAGGCGGTGACAGCCAATAGGCGGCATCTACTATGGTCTCGTGTCTTATTTAAGATTAGTGCACAATATTTATGATTATGATTGTATACTCGGCTCAGGCGGTGACAGCCAATAGGCGGCATCTACTAATGGTCTGGTGTCTTATTTAAGATTAGTGCTGAATATTTAGGATTATGATTGTATACTCGGCTCAGGCGATGACAGCCAATAGGCGGCATCTACTAATGGTCTGGTGTCTTATTTAAGATTAGTGCTGAATATTTAGGATTATGATTGTATACATGGCTCAGGTGGTGGTGACAGCCAATAGGCGGCATCTACTAATGGTCCTCGTGTGTCTTATTTAAGATTAGTGCAGAATATTTTGGATTATGATTGTATACACGGCTCAGGCGGTGACAGCCAATAGGCGGCTTCTACTAATGGTCTCGTGTCTTATTTAAGATTAGTGCAGAATATTTAGGATTATGATTGTTTACTCGGCTCAGGCGGTGACAGCCAATAGGCGGCATCTACTAATGGTCTCGTGTCTTATTTAAGGATTAGTGTAGAATATTTAGGATTAAGATTGTATACTCGGCTCAGGCCGGTGACAGCCAATAGGCGGCATCTACTAATGGTCTCGTGTCTTATTTAAATATTAGTGCTGAATATTTAGGATTATGATTGTATACATGGCTCAGGTGGTGACAAGCCAATAGGCGGCATCTACTAATGGTCTCGTGTCTTATTTAAGATTAGTGCAGAATATTTTGGATTATGATTGTATACACGGCTCAGGCGGTGACAGCCAATAGGCGGCTTCTACTAATGGTCTCGTGTCTTATTTAAGATTAGTGCAGAATATTTTGGATTATGATTGTATACATGGCTCAGGCGGTGACAGCCAATAGGCGGCTTCTACTAATGGTCTTGTGTCTTATTTAAGATTAGTGCTGAATATTTAGGATTGTGATTGTATATGTTACGGCAATGTGTACAATTCAGGCATTGTATGGAATACCTAGGCATTGTATACATTGCCGAGTGAATCCAGGCAAAGTATGAAATAAACTCATTTCTTAACAATTGTACAAACTTTGCCTAGGCATTGTGTATAATGCCTAGATATTATATAGAATGTCGAAAGTTTTGCAGGCAAATGTATAAAATGAAACAACATTGTTAAAAAATTGTTTATTGCAAATAACAAACATAAAATGTATTTAACATAGGATCTGAAGAAAATCCTCATATTTTACTAGAGCAAAATTTTAAAAGTTAAAATATTAATTTAAGAAATTACTTGTTACAGCAGGAAAGAGAAACTATGGAACTTCGAGTTGCATTTTCGATTGCTTTTAACACAAGCACATTGTTTGGTTTGACATTTAGTTTTGCAAGTGCATCTCACAAATCCTTGGCCGCTTCCTGTTGACTGAGCTGTTGCAACGGTACGAAGTCCTGTTTCTTGATCAGGCACGTCTTCTTCTACTCGAACTAGGCTTTTTTGGCAAACTGTAACCTTGCGTACAGTTGTTTCAAAACTCCGTTGGCGGTCCCTAATTTGTAAAAACCCATCTTCTGTCGTATCCATGACCACTGCCAGAATATTTTTCTCAAGTCACCTCTTCCTTTTGTCAACGTCAGGAATTGGAACACGAACAGTGACTCCTTTGGTGACGGGGGGGGAAACTTTTTATCGGAATTAGCTTTCATTTTCTTAGCTTGTTTTTTCAAGACAAGCTTTTGACCTCTTCCTCTCTTTATCAATATTTTCCGAATTAAAACAAGGGACACACAACAGGGTTTTTTCAGTATCATCACACCCCTGAATTGAATGGCCACATGAAATAATGTATGTCCGCTAAACATTTTGTGCAGTTTTGTTTCTCATTAGTTTGCTGCAAACAAAACGCTACACATTTGTAGAAGGCTAGAACTGACCGAGACATCAACGGTTGCCTCATTTAACTTCTGAAGTGTTATGATCGGTTTGGAGTGGATGTTCTAGACTTTACATTGTTTGTGTCTCTGTTGTGTGCATGTTATTAACCACTCTTTCCAAATCTTCTTCGCTCTTAATGGAATCCAAAATGTCTCGAGGCAGAGAAGATGTTGTAAGACCGACCTTTACTTTACAGCCGAAGAGAGCCTCATAGGGCGTTCTTTTGATTCCTGAAATGTAAAGCTCTATTTTTCATAAGTTGCACAAAATCTCAATCCCTCACTCCAACGATCAGTTTTTTCATCTTGCATCCAAGTCGAAAATCATGTTTTTCAATATCTTGGTTTGCACGTTATACACTACCCTGACTTTGAGAATGACGTGGTTTGCCATGAACGATTTTTAAACGTAGGCCAATAATCTTTTAAATTGTAAACTATTTTGTTTGCAAACTCCCTTCCATTGTCTGACTGCAATATACTTGGTGCTCCAATGAGAGTAAAAATATCAACTAGGTGATATGCTACTTCCTCAGCGGGTTTAGTTTTGAGAGGCTTAAGAATCACAAATTTTGTCAAATGATCCTGATAGACCATTATGAACTTAAACTCCCTGTCGGGCTGTGACTGGAAATCAATTAACTCTACTTGACAACGAGAATTAAATTCTGATGAAAATCAGGGGCTTTACTACCACTCCTCTTTTCGAACCTTTTTGTTTCTTCTGACATGGCTCACACAAACTAATATATAGCTCAACATCATGATGTGTAACATTTTTGTACTTAATATCTAGCTCTTTTAACATTCGAAACTCTTCACCTTGACCAATTGCTACATGAGCTTCATGGAGAACAGTAAATAAATCTGAATCGTGGACATAAAATTTTACAAACACTGTCTCCTTGTTTTAATGGGTGTATTAGTTTTTGCACATTTTCTACGATCATTACATCATACCTGTTGAGTAGCCAGTAGTGACGAGGTTCCTTTCTGGGCTTGACCTTGGCATCTTCGACCTCCAACACCAGCTTCTTATAGTCGTCTTCAGTCAAAAAAACACTATTTTTAGCACTTGCATTCCGAATTTTTATAAGTTCGGCACTAAAACGAAGTTTCATTAGCGATAAACGATCACTAGAACTACTGATACTACTGTTCACTTGTGACATTTTTCAAGCAACAATACAGTGGCACGGACAGAACAGAACTGAAGCGTAGGCCTAGCACAATACTGTGGCGTGACGGAACAGAACTGAGAGCAGCGTTATAGCGGGGATGGGCGGGGGGGAGTAGGTGAGGCAAGCACGTTGTAACTTGAAAACAATGGAACAGACAGATTTTTAACTCTGCCTGAACTCCAGCAGGCATTCTATAGAATGCCTAGGCAAAGTATGAAATGTTTTAAAATTTCACACTTTGCCTGCTTACTTTTGGCAATGTATAGAATGCCTAGGTATTCTATACAATGCCTGATTTTACACTTTGCTCGGTAACATATACACGGCTCAGGCGGTGACAGCCAATAGGCGACCTCTACTAATGGTCTCGTGTCTATTTAAGATTAGTGCAGAATTTTTAGGATTAAGATTATAGTAAGTTGGGCCATAATAAGTCGCTCATGCACTGTTGTACGCTCTCTATTTCTAAAAATGATCATGAGTTTTAAAATGTTTAGTTAAAGCTTTAAAAATAATTGTCACATGTTAATAACTAAAACTATTGTGCTATAATACAATAAAATTCTCTTTTAGGAATTTTTTAAATTTAATTTGTTGTATCTTGTTTCAGCCCTTAACACCCTGGATTAATTAAACTCTTGGTAAGATTTTTCTCTTTTTACTTAACTTTTTCTACTTGATAAATGGTCTTATTGTAACCTCTGACGCACTGCTTTACTCATTCTTCTGTAGGTAGAAGGTAAAAGATATTTTATAAGAGATTTTAGTTCTATCGACGATCCTGATAGATAGTTTTATTTTTATTTTTTTTATTTATTTTATTTATAAACAGTTGTTTTACATAGTCTTGGCCTCACCAAGTTCTACAAAACTTGTCGGTGAGGACCACTTGAAAAAGTAAATAGAACACATTGATACAAATATTCAACTTTTAACTTTCTTTTAATTTACTAAACTATAAACTCAAATTCGGCGGTTTAGGGCAGGCACTAGCTTAGATATCTTGGTATGTGTGGTAAATTTGATCGAAACAGTATAATTTTTTTAAATAATACTTAATAGTAATAGTTAAAATCAAACGCATATTTGAGTCCCTAAAAATCCTAATTAATTCTTCCCTCAGCAACGACGAATGGCAACCCTGTCATCAGGAAATCAGGAAATTGAAGTGCGTCATTGCAATATATGACTTTCATAATTACCTATTACTTAATATTTTTAAAGTTTAGATAACCTACCATTTAGAACCCTGCCATAACAAACACTGATGAACTATTTCTTTGTTAGGACAATTTTGAATTGAATTTCTAAAATGTAGATTGTGCGATTGTAAATTGAAAATTATATTTTAACTTCTGGACCACAACACTTCCCATCTCCGAACAAGTTTTATCTATTATACGACATGATATATTCACATTAATTTTGTTGTAGAACAAATTGAATAGTTTATATTCCAATTATGTTTCTGCTCGTATAAGAGGGAACGGAACATTTCGTTGCAGAGAATATCCACTTGGCCTCCAAATAATGTGTTATAGATATTGATATTGCAACAGCTTTGGAATACTGTATTCAATGATATTTGTGTTTCGGTGCTACATGTTCGGTCTCTTTGTAACAATCAAAACGTTAAATATCCAAATATCTTAGTTCTGATTAGTTTTAACGAGGTTCTTATTTTATATGAATCCTTCATTGTAAAATAACCGTCTTCTATGTTAAATTGTACGTGTATCGTTGTTTCGTTGCCTAAAGCCTACATAGTTTGTTTGTTACAGCCTATATATATATATATATATATATATATATATATATATATATATATATATATATCTTTAGTATTAGCACATTTAAAGCCTCGATTAAAGAAGAAAACTTATTTCAATGCGATTTAAAAAAAGAGTTTTAAGGAGGAAACTTGAAAACCTCTTAATGAATATGAAGTATATGTGCATAATTACATTCATTTCATACCCTACTTATTTCTTACCTCTCTTTAAATGCTTGTCTTGTCTTTGCCGTGAATTGTACATACTATTCTTCATCAGATCTTTCATCTGCAGGATAAGTGACAATTTCTGTATATAAATTTATAAAGTCTACATTTTCCAAACGTATCTTATTTTTAATTTTTTGAGCTATATTCTTCATTTTTTAATAAAACATTATATGTATAAGGAATCATATGCCAATTTTTGCCAAAGTAAATAATTTATGCCGTACTATTATGTAGAGTAAGCTTTGGATTTCAACAAATTCCAGAATGTTGCCTAATAAAGCCTAATATAACGGAGTCTTTTTGAAATTGTATACATGAAACATTTAGGATCTAATTAACTTAAAATAATATCATGTATATTTTGCGTTATCAGTACTTTGAACATACATTTTATGAATACTTCTCAAGATTGTTCATAAGAAATGTAATTAATTTAAAATTACTGAAGGAAGTATGTATTGGATATGTTTTCAGTTGTAAGAAATTGAAACCTTCAGCTTACTGAAAAGACACCAATATTCACTCGGTTCTATAACACCAAACAAAAAAAAACATTTTTCACTTGGTACAGTGACAGAATGAATATTTATCAAGCGCTCCGACACAATGCATTAACAATAATCGACTGATCACACAGTTGTCCTCCTTGCTGAAGAATACATTACCATCTGTTAACATTACCATGAGTAGCTTTGCTTGTAGTCTGTTGGTAGACCGATCAGTATTTACATCAGCACAAATTTGCATCCATAAATAGTTGTGTGGAAATAGAGCACTCAGTAAAAAATTGCACTAAATTTACTAAAGATTAACCTCAATATCTATATAAGAGCATATTTTGTTATACCATTGAAAAGGGGTCACCAATACAGTTTTCAATAGTTGTTTTCTGTAAAATAATAATATAATTTTTTATTTTACTAATTATTCCCTTTAATTTAGATGTTAAGTGCCGACCGTATTAATGGTCTGCTTATTCATAATCGTATAAAAACAATGCAAAACGTCCTTTTTTGTATAATAGGTTTGATTTAGGTATAATATTTTAAAACAATATGACACAGTAAACTCCTTAACATAAACAGTTTTATATGTTTTATTATTCTGTTGATTTTTTTTACATTTTCATACATCAATGATCACTAACTTCTAAATATTAAAATAATAAATATTTATGCATCCTCCTTAATAATATTTATTAAAGTTTCTATAATTTGGTCAGTACCATTTTTGCTACAATCTTGTATTTCCGATATATTTACTTCTTTTTCATTGTCATTATATTCTAAAAATAACATTATGGTTGATTATAAATTAAATAAGAAATAACACACATGTAATAAAATCCTGCTAAATATCTTTTATACACAGCATCTACTGTTTTTCTTATGTTTTATTGCTTGATATTGTTAAATTTAATTAAATCTTTTAAAAGGTAAATTCAAAGACGGTTTTGAAGTTTTTCAGCAAAATTTTGATTGAAAACAGTTTTTTGTCATTTATTTTTTAAGTGAATGTAAGGTAAGTTATAATGTAATTGAGTAAAGGTCATAATTATAATGTACAAAAGGACTAATCTTCTAACAGGATTAAATTACACTACGGCTTTGTTAGCTAGCAAATATCTCATCAATTTTCTTGTTATCTTTTAGACACACATGCATAGCCCACCAAAAGTAGTAGTTTCAACACTTCAACAAGTAACGACAATAACCTCTCACTAGAACGGCTGGATGGCCACTGAAAATAACGGTGAAACTCACATTAAAATTGCCGCAATAATCCCGCCCCTGGGTACAAAGCGAGCATTCGTGATACTTTTTCCTCTGCAAAACATAAATCCATGGTCCGCCTAAAGAAGTAGTCACTTCAAAAATTGTAAATTATGATGTTTACTTGGTACGTATTGTATTCAGTTATAAAAAACTATTTTACTAACTAAAAAAATTGTATATCTTATGCAGTATTTTATAAAGTGATTACAGTTAATTAACGGTTCCGTTCAATTATTCAAAATGTCCAACCATTTTCAGTATTACCTGTTATCAAGAACTGATTGGTTTTGGTGAAAAAATCACAACTTGCGTTTATCAGTTGGCTAAACAGGCATGGAACAATTAACTTAATGTGATGTTCACATTTGACAAAACACTCGACACCGAAACAGTTTCAAACGACGCGTGTTACCGCTCACTCTTTACCACAAAATGGTTGGTCAATTTGCACAGATTTAACTGTAAAAGTGCATTCGATGCTATAATGAGTTTAAACAAAGTTTCGATGTACTGAATCGGGTGTTGACATATTTTCAGGGTACTTATGGATCACTTTTTCGTATTAATATTTTCAAAAGTTGTAATGAACGATAGTAGAATTGAGATTAGACGATACTTGACTATATGTCTTAGTACTAGTCTCTAATCAACTATAGTATTGGCAAATAGAGACTGCGCCTGGACACACACACACACACACACACACACACACACACACACACACACACACACACAAGTGCAATTATTACCGCATTTCCGGTCTGTTAGTAACATAGTGGACTTCCCAATCAACAGAAATAAAAAAATTATTATTTTAACCCCAAGTGATTCGTATATATAGGTACTAAATGTCAGAATTAGCAAAATGGTACCAAAAAAACGCAAAATACACTGAAATTGTCACAGAGTATTGCTTTGAATTGAATCTAAGATGCTACTCAATAAGCCGGGACGAAAATTAACAGGGGCTAACTACAAACCTCTGCGCTCGTGAGTGTGAAGGTGCGCGCGCGCGTGCGAGTCGATTACCTGGTCCTCTAGCCACAAACTCTATTCGCTACTAATATATCGTCATGGTCGTGGCTGTCTAGAAGAGAATTGACATGTCTTGTCACGAATCAGAATTTATTAATCTAGTGAATTGATCCAGAAGCGTACGCGTAGAAAAACTCTCTTACCTTATCCATGCCCCAAAAATTGTTATAAAGTTTTACTTATTTATTAAATTATCTTACTCGTTCTCACCCATCGTATTCAGAGTTGAGTGCAATCGGTTGATGCAATTAAATTAGAGATTTAACTCATTGCCTCTTTCTTTTGATTTAAATCCTGAAACAAATATATGGAGCATAGATTCTTGCAACAACAATGTTATTTTTAAACTCATGAATATGTCAGACATCGAGACATGGCGGGGCTGGATACTTTCCAGTTAAATTTGTTAAATTTGAACTAATTAATTAAGAGTTATAAATTCTTTATTAGCATTAGAACTGCTCAAACTTTGGGCTATATATGTTGTAAAACACAAGAGGGAAGTTTCAAGATGGCGACAATAGACCTTTCACATGAGTAATAATTACTTACGAATGCTTTCCAATGTCTAAAAATGTTCTTCAATACAGCAGTATTGCACTATTAACAATAATCATGCGAAGTGAAAAATAATTTGCTTTACAAATTTTATTTTTAAATAATGTGCATTTATATATTATTATCTGTTTAAGTACTACTGTTAGTTTTTCGTGTTCGGCTCATTTTATAGATGGAACCTAAACATTTGGTATGCAATCTTTTCTTCCTTGAATTGTTCTTCATTACTAAAAATAAAATCCAAACAAAATGTTGTGTTTGTGGAGAATTTGTAATAACATTGAGAATGTCCATTATTTTATATTAGAATTCTACTATGTTAGATGGGGAGAGAGTCTCACCGCCACTACGAAAAGCATTGTGTTAGTTCCTTGAAAAACGTTTAGAGGTGCGATAACACGTTCAGCTGCGCACCGCTGTGTTCTCATGTGGCTTGTTACCTGGAAAACGGTCGCAATTAATTTAACTGCTAATTTGTAGCGGCAGGTGGCAACAGTCGGGGCTGTTTACACAATGGCGGCTGTCAATGACGTCACTTACACGAAGTCGGTAATAGTTTATCATTATACAAGAATGCGGTGCGGATTCGAGTTTGGTTTGGGTGAATGTTTTCAAATATTGAGTTAATGCCAAACTTCGAATCTCTCAGTAAATTTAAACCTCACACGTCGGTTGTACAAGCTGTTAATAATAAGTGAGTGAATAAATAGTAGTCCAGCAAGTGGTTTGCCATTTACATTGCAATCGATATTTCCATAATCTTTCAATCCTACTGATTATTATCATATATCATTATTATTAAACAAGGGAATCTACAAAAGCCTTGTTTGCAAAATTTTCCTTATTGTTACTGACCACTATTATTGTATAAAATCCCAAATATTTAGTTATTTAAGCATTGCAATTTTAATGACACGTGTAAAATGTGAAATTTGAAAAGAAGTGACATCTTGGCTAGTTAAAAGCAAGCCAATTAGTAAGAAAAACTGTGTTTGGTAACTAGCTACGGGGGTGCAAAATGCAATGGAACAAAAGAAGAGAGAGCTTAAGGAATAAATATTCTTAAACGAATAGATTCGTGGGCAGATTGGATATTGAGGACGGTGGGGTGTTGATAACAAATCTGTATAATAAGTCGGTATCGGTATATGATGTAGTGGCCTCGAGTGTCATTGATACAATGACCCTTCAATAGAGTGCGCTGACTGTGTTACACGTTCCACTCAGTGATGCATAATCATTGTTGAGTCGCTGAGTAGTGAGTTCTTGTTAGTATCTTGCACTTAGTATCAAAAGATTCAGTTGGTGGTCACTAAAGTTAGATAGCTTTTGTTTTACACGTTGTAAGTCAATTTCCTTAGTTGATTATATTCAAGTGGCATTATTCGAATATTTCATGTAAAAGGTTTTTTAGAAAATCTGTTTAGGTCGGAATTTCTCATCCGCCTGTTTGAGTGTTTATTGTTCTGTCTGTATTTCCGCAGAATATCTCGAGAGTAAATTAAACTATAGATTAAAAATTTTTTGTATGAAATGTCATTTCTACATTAATTTGACATGTTTTTGACCATATTTTTATGGGATCTTTTATATTCTCAATGTAAATCCCAAACTTCTCCACTTCATAGCAATAAACAAAGCCCAGAAAATTAGAGATATATCATATTACTAACCTTTCATTAAATAAAAAGGTTCACATATGTTTCTATAAATTTTTAATGCCATAGGTATTTACTATGGTTTTAACAATTCCGTCTTTTAATCTCGCGGAAATGGATTTTTGTATGAACTTATGTGAGTATGAGTATACCTAGGTCTATAGAAGGTGTATAATCAAGTCTTATTACTAAAGAACCGGCAAGGAAATATATTTATAAGTTTTGTGTAATGTTCAGTATATGTTTAAGTATTATAAATAAAATTTATAACATGCCATTGAATGCTCTTTATACCAAAGGACAAGGTGGGAATGACTGACTCGCGTGACTGTACAATAAGGTCACGTGGTCTGTCCCATGCACTCCCTTGAGATATAATCGTCTGAAATACTTTTGAAACAGATTTTACTGTGTATGGTTGCTTTCAAAGCGTATTTACAACGATTATTGTTTCATAATTTATTTTGCGCCTATATTCTTGAACAAGATAAATAATGTTTATCTTGTAAAAATATATTCCACTTTGGTATCCTTTTGATACTGTTTTGAACAGACTGTTTTATATTTTCATGTAGTGAAGTAGTAAGCAGGTTTTACGCTAAGTTTTGTTAGAGAAACGAAGCGTATCATTTGCTATTAGTAACGTAGTTTTTTTTAGATAGTGTATGTGACTTATGTTTCCCGTAGTGAACAAAGAGAAGCCAATGCGTTTCCCTTGCATATCCAGACAATATACAGTTAGTGAAACAAGACTAACATAACCAATATATAATGCAGAAACCTCTTCTCAAGGACACTCCGAGGGTTGTATTACAGCCGTGAAAATTATGTTTTACGAAAGAGAGGCGTCTTGAGTACATTGTAATTGTAGGAGGCAGTGAGGGAGTTATTAAAGTTTGTGATGCTTACCGTCACCTTTAACAAGTATCTTAACATTTTTTGGTAAATTTAGGAGTTTTAAAAAGTTTACTGTACAGCATTTACGTTTATACTGACAGTGTAATTTGTTCGTTAGCCCTACAGTTTTATTCCTCTGTTAGGTAGGTTATAAACAGTTTAATGTAAAGAATATGAATACGTGCTTTTCGAGATAGCTCAATAACTTACTACGTACTTATTAAAATTGAACTTGTTGAAATGAAAAATATATTGTTTTCGTAAACTATACCCCAGATTGAATTTTTCTAAAAAAACTTTTTAAATATTTTAATAGCGCTTAATGTTTACAGCGTTGTCTGTGTTGAACTAGCGTTCAAATTTACAACGGTATATGAAAAACTATAATCATCCTCTAACATACCTAAAACATAAAAAATTAATTGCGAGGACAATGGCGTATATTAAAATAACTGTAAGCTTTGAAAAAACATATACTGTGTGCATCTCATGATTTGGAACATAACAGTTAAAATTAGTTATATTATCTGTACTAGCAGTTACCCGCCGTTTCACACGCAATTTCGTAGGTTTTGCACCTGTTTGAGGAATTCTGGTTACAATATTTCCGGCGCCTGTGTTTTGCCTTCTTCCCATGATCAATAAAATATGTAAAAAATGTATATTTATGCTCATTTTAATTTACTTCGATGTTAGTATTTTATGTTCCTTAGCTGATTTTGTCTGTTTCCTGATCAAGCAAATATACATACATACGGTATCTAGCTCTGAGACACCTACCTTTGTCAAAAGACAACTAATAGATATGGTACCAGTCTTTAAATGTCAAGTAAATATTAGACTACATCATTTCTGCACTGCTATCAGTTACACGTTCAATTGAAGGCAATTTAGTAGGCGTTGCAAGTGTATGACCACTGCTGGTTCGATTGAATTATGTTTTCGATAGTTCTTTTTTGATAATTGATCACGATCAAGAAATACGTCAAACAGTTTATATTTATGACCATTCTAATTTACAATGTTCTTATTATGTTTTGTTTCATAGTTAATTTTGCCTTTTTCCTTTATTACATTAATATAAATAGATAACCCTATAAGTGGAGTTAATAACATAATATATATATAGTAGAGAGGAAATGTATGTTCTAGAACACTAGGTCACATGACGTCATCACTTAGGAATGCGGAATCAACAATCCCCCCCTTCCACCCCCTCACTCCTCGCCCCACGAGGTCAATGACCTCCCCCTCCACGCCTCTCAACTAGTCGTTGACCCCGCAAGGTCGGTCGTTGACCCCGACAAGGTCGGTCGTTGACCTTGGCCTTAAGGTCACGCGATGACCCTTGACACTTGGCATTCAAGGTCACCTCGATGACCTTGACCTTGGATTTCAAAGTCACCGATTACCTTGACCCTTGGATTTCAAGGTCACCCGATGACCTCGACTTGAGTTGTAATGGACATTTCGTCATTTGGCTTGTGTCGTCAATACAATCTGTGACGTGTTAGCGTAACGATGTAATACTTAGGTGATTTGCGCTCAGTTGTAAAACGCGCATGACTAGGAAATACCAGCCACGTGTGCAGTGCAGGTAGTTTGGTTGATCAGCATAGGAAATACATTGTGAATAGCCACGCGCAACTTTGTTGCATAAGAATGCGGAAAATCTAGTGCAATTAAGCCACGCGCAGTGCAAATGTGTTGCAACAGCATAATGATTGTTTGTCCACTATGCTAATGGACCTTGATAAATAAAACTTCCTTGATGAGCTGATAACTTTTAATTTTATGTCTAAAGTGTAATTTGAAAGTTTGTGAAACTATAGGAATGCGAATTATTTGTTGGCAATTGTATAGTAAGGGAATTAATCTGATAAGAAATTATTGAATTTTGATTGGGAAAGCTAGTTATTTTTTGTATAAAAAATTATGAAGATAATTTAGAGTAGTAACATCTATGTACGGTCTTAAATTTGTATTTTCGGAACTTTTTGTACACAGAAAGAGTGTTACTGTTGAGAATTTTGTTTCAAATGTATAAATATATTACAGATAAAATATTATTGGTATCATATTTTTCGATTAAAAATATGCTCTATTTAGATAGAAATTGTTTGGAAATGTGTAAACAGAGTTACAAAATTTTTTAAGTGGTAAACCCACACTAATATTAAGACCAGTTGTATTGCACTTAGTTTTTTTTTTTGATAGATTTGGATTCAGAAATGCATGAAAGCATGATACGTACAGTTCATTTTACCGATAAAAAATTTAGTTTACTGTGAAATTAAATAATTTAAATAACATTTTAATGAAATACAATATTACAGGATTAGATTGATTTACAATTGCAAGAATGATAAAACAGTTTCATTAGTATCGACAGATAAAGATGAGGATATATGGCTTGTGTGTGTATACCATAAAATTGCGATTGTGTTTGGAACAGGATTTACCTTTAAATATTATTTAAGTTAAAATTATAAAAATAAAAAAAGTAAATTTTGTTAAAACAGTATAAGTAGAATAATTGCGAGTAATTGTTAATGAATAAGTGGCTGGAGCGATGGACAGGAAAGAGACGCGAGCGCACGTGCTTGCGTCATCGTTTATCCTATATAAGCAGTCCTGCAAGTTGACTAGCTCCAGTGTCTGATTTTGCTAGCAGGATTTAATCTATCAACATCTATATACAGGTTAAGCGAATGAAATTTAACCACTAATTTAGTTGTTTCTCTATATTAATGTATTGATTTTTTTTTTTTTTTTTTTTTTTGTTTTTGTTTTTTTTTCTTTTGTTTTTTGTTTTCTTTTTTTTGTTTATTTTTGTTGTCTTTTTTTTTTTTTTTTTTTTTTTTTTTTTTTTTATGTTTTGTTTTTTTTTTTTTTTTTGTTTTTTTTTTTTTTTTTTGTTTCGTTTTATTTGTTTTTTTGTTTTTGTTTTTTTTTTTTTGTTTTCATTTTTTTTGTTTTTTTCTTTTTTTTTTTTTTTTTTCTTGTTTTTTTTCTTTTTTTTTTTTCTTTTTGTTTCTTTTTTATTTTTTTTTTTTTTTTTTTTTCTTGTACTCTTTCTTTATGTTTTTTCCTTTCTTTTTTTGTTTTTTTTTTTGTTTTTTTTTTTTTTTTTTTGTTTTCGTTTTGTTTTTTCTGTTTTTTGTTCTTTTCTTTTTGGATTTTTTTTTTTTGTTTTTTTTTTTGTTTTGTAATGGATTTGTCATCTGAAATTTTACACTAACTCTAATATTTTTAAACAAACATATGATGTTTATAAAAATATAAAGCTCTTCTTATACTATTATATATTTTTTTTAAAATACTGTTTTAGTAATGGAGTCACAGATTGTCGACTTGTCAACAGATTCGTCGTCAGGATTCACAAAAGCAACGATAGTAAAGACAGTAATCACGCAGCACAGCATTTGAAAACCTGGAACAAGATCTTCGAGCACAGCAGCAGCAGCAGCTAGCAAGCAGCCAGCAACAAACAGCATACAGCAACAACAGCAACCAGCAACAACAACCAAGCTTATATAGAACCTCAAGGTGTTAATCACACGTTTGCATAACTACACTTGTTTAACACACTTCGTTCGATCCGATTAAATAGGAATAAATATTATTATTACGCTGTTGCAGACAAACTGCGCGTGCTTAATCACCTGGTCATCCGCTCTATTAATATTAATGTGAATGTGGAAAACTCCAGCATGGGAAAACTACTTCCTGCCCATGTTTTGTTACCAACATTTACAATATCATAATACCACAAACTATTACAATGATCTCATTATTGAGTCACTAAGTAAACTACGTATAGCGCGTGTTGTACGCTGGTTGTATGACGGGACACAAGCCTTATGACGAAATGTCCTTTACAACCTCAGATCGAGGTAAATCGGATGTGAACCTTGAAAATCCAAGGTCTAGGTCAACGGGTGACCTTGAAGGCCAAGGTCAAGGTCATCGGGTGACTTGAAATCCAAGGTCAAGGTCATCGGGTGACCTTGAAATCCAAGGTCAAGGTCATCGGGTGACCTTGAATGCCACAAGGTCAACGACCGACCTTGTCGGGGTCAACGAACGACCTTGGGGGTCAACGCACCTGAGTAGGAGGGGAGGGGGAGGTCATTGACCTCTGTGGGCGAGGGGGGTGGAGGGGGGAGGGGGGGATTGTGATCCGCATTCCTAAGTGATGACGTCATGTGACCTTGTCGTTCTAGCACATACATTTCCTCTCTACTATCTATATATATACACCATAGAAAAGCCTACCCCTGCCAAAGTGAACTAAGGTGTCTTTTATATCAGTCTTTAAATTTATAGTAAATGTTAGATGGTAACATTGTTTTTTTTTAGTTTTATTACTTAATATTTGATAAAAATTTACGAATAAAATTACATTAATAATGAAACTATTAACGGGTTTGTTTCTGTATACACTGAAAATTTTTCTTCATATTTTAGAACATTTTTAAACTGAAATTGGTAAAATTGGTACATTAGTTTAAAAGCACAGCCTAGGAAAACTTTCACCTAGCAAAGTTCTTGCGGACTGCTTCAAAGGGACTCTTCGGTGTCAGATTTAACCATTTTACGTTTTAGCGTATTTCTTAAGTTTTGTAAGATGATTATTTACCTAATCGCTAAAATCTAAAACGGCGTTGCAAATATTTGATATTAGTTAGAGGATGTACTCGCTATAAATGAAAACAAATTAAAATAATAAACAATGTTTACACAGAACAGTTGATTGCATTAGACATATTATTTTAATTAATATGTTACTTCGGACGCTATTTTAAAGACAATTAGGACTTAGCGCTACCTAGATATGGTCTTTAATGTGACGGCTATCCGACGCTTTCTTTATAAATTACAATAGAAAACTGTACGGAAATTTAGGTTACTGTTAGGTACCATGATCAAATCTCATTCAAGAACGCTTAAAGTGTTTGAGTTCAGCTATTCCAGGACGAAAGTGAACTGATGTTTTTAACACACACGTAATGTTCCGTCCTCTCGGAAAGTGAACATGTGAGGTCTCTGGTTGAAATCTATAGGTTAAGATGGAGGTATGATAATAAATAGTTTTTTTTACCGCAATTTTGGATTTCAACCTTCGCTTAACACAATTGAAATTTAAAGCATAATTGAAAATATATTTTTCGACACATTTAGATGAAAGGTATACCAAAGTTGTATACAAAACAAAGTATGTATTTACCTACAAGTGTAGGTTAAATGTGTGTTGTTTATAATCTGAATTCTATAAATCTTAGATTTTTTATTATATGCGTAATAATTGAGATACAAATATTTTTTACGAAGCTTGAACTGATGCCACCCTGTAACCTTATGTGTCATAAAATCGTGTCGTTTCAATAGGTTGAAATATTTTAGTGTTTTATTTTAAAATTCATTCTTTTTTTGTAATAGTAGGATACAGTACAGTATGTGCGTGAAAGTGAGCGTTCACAATCTGGAAACTATATTGGTGATACTGACCATCGAACTCATTTGGTAAGTGAAAGTTGTATATTATTACCAAGTTTAGATGAAATAGTTAGTAATTAGCTGTTATCGTGAATGAAAGGCAACTATATGATATTTGTTCATACTTTTAATTTTAGTTTTTTGTGTTTAATTTAAACATGGATATTCTATTTTTATTACAACACACCAATATTTAAAAGGGATATGTCAAGACTTTTACACTTATACTTACTGAGGTGAAGCAGTTTAAAACTAAGGCATTTTGTTTTTTTGTGACCGCACATTGACTATTATGGGGTAAAATACCGAATTGATTTGCAGGGATTGCAATAAAACCCACTCGTATTTCTAGGTTCTAATCATTATAAACTTTTGTAAGTAATATTGTAGTGATTCCCTTTGACAATTTTACCGAGAATCTAGAATGAAAATCTCGGTGCGAGAGCTTGTATTTTATTCACGAAGCAATAACGGCCTGGCTGCATATTTGAGATTCATGAATGTGAAATGTTTTTACTCTTAAATAACAAAGGAAGTAGTGGTTGTTCAATGGAAATTTTACTAGTTTTGGCTACTACAAAATGACTCCAAATTCACTGTCGTAAATTTCATTAGTGCTGCTGACCTAATAGGAAAATTAACATTATTTACTATTCATACAGTGTAAGTATACGTACGGATAGTATGCGATTGAATATTTTTCATTTGGTTCAAATCGAGGAAGTTCTTTCCTGCGTTTTCCGAAATAATGCATTTAATATTAACATCAAATTTAAGTTAAAATAGGACGTGTCAAATTTAAACGTATTTGTAAACATAAGGGGACTAACACACGGCATGTTTAGGAAATATAAAGTACCCTTAAAAGACAGAAACACGTTAATCTTCGCCCTTGAAATTTTTTATATTTAAGACCTCATATAAATGTGTTCTACGTTAAAAAGACTGGTGAGTGGAATTTTAATGTTTGTTCCAAAATTCGGGGGTGGCTAGGCCCCTTATATACGCCCGTGGGTCCTATCTTTGTGATTTAAAAAACATTTATCATGTAGTTTATGAATGCTATAATAAGAATAAGTTATCGACAACTGAATAAGAGAAGTATACCATAGAATGATAACAATACAACTTTTAAACATATTGTTATTTTCAAATTGCGTTTCTGTATAAAACATTTTAGTTTCAATTTGAAATGGTCTTTGACAATTTGTCAAGTAAAAAATTTCAAATAAAAGATAGTATATACATTTTCCTTCAATAAAGCTGATTTCAGAAAACATATTAGAAAAATTAAGAAATAATATTGCTCAAAACTTTTTTTCGGAGATGTAATAATTAACACAGAAATCACATCCTATTTATTCTTTGCTTGATTTAAACGATTTTACTCGATTTATTGTGCTTATTTATCTTTGGTTTCAACGCAACTCATAGGTGTTTGTATAGTTTATATAGTATTATGTTTCCATTTTGGTAGAAAACCGACATGTAATTTTTACTTTATTTTGTTTCCATTTTCTTACCTTTTATTTTCCAGCTTTATTTTGATCGTGATTTTTAAGTAAATGCTAATTGAAAAATGTACGGAATTCCAACATATTTACATAACGAGATATGGGTAAAATACATTGTATTGTAACAATAATGGCTGGACAGAAGCGATGAAAGAACCAGCTGAAGTTTGCAGTATGAAAATAAATTGATAAATCAAACCACTGTTGTTGGAAGCCACGTACCAATGAAAAATATTTGATTTGTGAAGTGGAACATAAATCAACATTGTACAAGACGCACGCGACCGTTCTCTATATCACTGCTGGACTGACTGATATATTTTATGATTGGAGTATCAGTTTATAGGATTTTACTCCTTCCGATGTTTATCTGAAGATAAAACATTGAGGTCAGCATATATCTTGTCATTCAAAGCTTATTCCAATAAACCAGCAAAATATATATAGTAATTGCTTACATAAGTTAATTGATTTTGTTACATTTAAAACTATGGATTACTCTCCGAGACTTTTAAGTGTTCAAAAGTGCAGCAAAGTTAACTGTAACGTGCCAAATGGTATAATTATGTTCTTTTTGTGGTCTTAAAGAACATTTTTTACTTTTACCATTCTTTTAGTGATACTAAAGATTTCGGAAACCACAATCTGATATCCTCCTCAGGTAAGAAACTAACATAAAATATAATTACAATCTAAATTAAAAAGTGCCGTCGTGTTGTGACATGTATTATTTAGGAAACAAAACTAAAATATTGTGTATAACTCTATTCACACTACCTCTAAAATGTGTTTAATTAAACTGACCATAAATAATATAAACTGAACTAAATAATACAGGTCATACATTTGTTCACAATAACCAACCACTGAAAATAATTGACACCAATTCTATTGTTGATAATATGTCAGATGTGTTAGATGTGAGGAGTTGATTGTGTACTAGCAGGAAACTAAAGCTGATGTTCTATTGTTCATCCTGTTCTCTGTAGTAGTTGCTTGCTGACTTACGGAGGTGGAATACTAACAATAGATTATATTATTAGGGGGAACGTGTCACCTAACCGGGAACTACAGATACTGTTTTATAGTATTTTTTACCTCTATTGCCAACACCGTTTACGAGAAACCAGATCGGAATGGTATGTTTAATAATTTTTCATTGTAGAATACTACATTAACGAAAGTGGTATTTTATCTGATTTTGCAGTTTTGACACTCTTGATATATTATATATTTTTTATATGAAGCGAAATTATTTTGATGACGTTAAATTTTACATACACTTGTACCGCTAATCTGTGCGTTCTTTATTAAAATATCCTTAAAAATGTAATAAAATAAGAGAATTTAGTCGTGGAATAACTACTGAATGGCATATACCACCTCAATGTACGTCTATAACACTTCCAATATATTTCCGAATATTTTAATTTAATATGAGACGTTAAATTTTCAATTAGGACCAAACACTTTGTAAAGCAAATGTTTATGCAGCCAATTACCATGTCGACGAGGTTATATTGATAATCCAAATCCATTCGTTGAAAAGGACTGTGTGAAAGTGCATTATATGAGGAGTGATAATCATTCAGCTACTATTTTTGATTTGTAGAGAGTATTGTAAGAGTCATTGTAAACAACATTGCCAGTATATTCTATGTATATTTTTAGCTAATCCAAAATCTCTTGATGACACAAATGGAGGCACGAGGATGTGAAAGTGAAGAACCCAATCAACGTTGAGGCGCGCCGTCGCGGATTGCGTCAACTGGATCTGGAACAGAACCGTCTCTTCTTGCGCTAATCTCGTTGATGTTCTCTCTGGGAATCCGAAGGTAAACTATATAGATAAACCTATTCACAGTGAACATCTGTGAGTAAAAAATAATATTGCTGAAACATTAATTTCAGTGTTTCAGTCCAGTAGGTGTTTAAATTTCATTAGTATTACGAGTGGCAGAATAAAAAATCTAAAAATAAGGAATACCGGAATTAGTAACAGATAAATACTAAGGAATCGGTTCGTTGAAAATTTGCATATTAAGATACAACCATAAAAAATAAATGAATGAATTTAACTCGGAAATTACAGACGACGTTTGCAAGTAGTTTGGTCAGTGGACAACAAAATAAAACAGGTTCCTTCACAGAGTCCAGTATATGTATTCTTAAAGATATCAACCGGGCTGCCCCGTGGCGCCTGCACTACAGCCCGGGTATTATATATGTTAATAATAATATATATTATTAACATATATTAATATTATATGTTAATAATATATAACACTGCATGAGTCATTAACAGAACTACAATAATTTCCTTGCTAAAACCTTTACCTTACAAACTAAAACAAATATCTCAATAACACTTCCTTCTCAATCAGAAACTAGAATTTATGCTAAATATATACAAGTAAAAATGTATTCTTTGCTATTTACATATTTCTTCATATTAATCCTAATTCATTTATAGACATAATTTATATAATAACTAAAAAAATAATACTACGGAGGAAATTATTAACTGTAAAATGAGTTACAATTCTCATGTAATAAAAAGAACTTCCTTAATTTACAAAAACATTATCTTACATGTTTTGAAGATTCGCCTTTCTATGCTTCTGGCAAGGCCCGTTGTTCCTAAATTACCACTTCTAGTGTAAAACCGCCTAAGAGGAATAAATATAAACATATGTTGCAATGGTAGAATTTTTTATTGAATGAAAATAGGAAAGGAGCTCTGCCGTATTCTTTGTGCGTAATTATTCTCATGAAATGATTTTGACGACTCTTAACATCTCTATTAAATATTTATATGTCCCTCTCCAGCAAACAAACAACTCTGTATTGAAGCCTTAACTCTACCAGAGCAAAATACAGAATTCGTAACAATCTTTTACCACATAAATTTCGCAAAAAATAAAATTTTCTCGTAGTGGATTTAAGTTTATTTTGCAAGAGTGTTATATGTTATTGTCATTTTAATTTCGAATAAAAAATTATCCCAAGATATTTAAAATTGTTTTCCTTCTTAATATATTTACAGTTACATAAGTCTCCCATGTTACGCGTACAGTTATATTCATTAAATTTGAAATCGAAATAAAAGATCAAATCTTTTAAATAAAAAATTACATATTTTGTATTCCCAACGTGTACTAACATGTTATTTCATTTACATCACCGTCTCAAAATTGAAAGATCTTCTTTAATTTGGTTCCGTAACAATTGTGTATTTGTTTGACAGTAGAAAAAAGCTAAGTCATCAGCGAATGCGCGATCTTCCCATTACAACCTTTTCTAATACATCGTTAGAAAACTTTAAGAATAAAATGGCAGAGATGACGCTACCTTGCGGCACCCTGTTTTGACAGGCAGTGGTGCGCTGACAGTTTGACCAACAAGCACTCACTGCTCTCGCCCGGTGAGGAAGCTGCGGAACCAGCCCAAGACCAAGCCCCGCACTCCAGTCACCTCCATTTTTAACAATAAGATACTATAGTCTACCAAATCAATGGCCTTCTTAAAATCTATGAAAAGATCAGTACATTTTCCCCTTCGTTTAAGCTATAATAAATCATTTCACTAACACTTAGAAGGTCCATCACCTTCAGTAGACCTACCTTTCATTAAAACCGTACTGGTTTTTACTAAAACATTTTAAGTTATTTAAATAACTAAGTAATCTTATTTTCATTAATTTCTCAATAATTTTACAAAAGACTTAAATTAAACTAATTGGTCGCAGATGTTCTAATCTTATAGAAACTTTTTCTTGTTTAATTGGAACAACTCTACTTGACTTTAGTTGTTTTGGAAATTGACCAGTAGAGAAACTTAAATTAAGTAGGTAAGCAAAAACAGGCGATATTATGTGAGCAGTATGAAGATGTAATTTTTTATACCGAAATACTTTTCATATGCTGCTATACTAAATCTGGCTCAAGAAATGAACTAAAACAGTAGGAGAGACATAAGTATTAATTATCACATAAATAGCATTCAAATGATCATGTGGTTCATTTGCGGGTTCTGGACATTTACTGCATCGACGGTATAACGAACGATTGCTGTTTGGGATTGCATCGGTAATAAGTGGGATTCTTGGCCAATTAAAGGGTTAATCCCACATCTTTTCCTTCGGGCTTCTCATTATCAAAGTGCACTACGAAATCCTATCCTACTATCTACTCCCTATCGCCCAATCGCCGATCTGTAGGCCACTACCTATTAAGGAGTTTTAATGGTCCTTCAGCTTCATAAAATGCTACCAGCCTAGAATCATCCTCTCCTCCATTACTCCTCGTGACCACTTTCGCAACACTTCAAGATTGTGTTCACTAACTCCTTGGAGTACTGCTACTGCGATTTGATCCTTAGGACTGGTCAACACCTCTACCATATCTTCTAACTAAATCCTTAGTTTTCAGCACTCTCTCTACACAAGAACTGAGTCCACCACGGTAAATTTTACTGCAGTTATTTCGAGCTGATTCACTAACGATTTATGCAGGGAGTTGGGATATAGGCATGAACTCTTGAAGTACTTCATCATCCAATCAGTCTATGAAGTAAAGATCACCATACTTGTGCTACTAATAATCTGACGTATCCACAGCGTAAATACTGTCCTTGCATGCCCAACGAGAAAACATAACACACAAATACAATAAAAAACATGTCACCTAAAATGTGACTTCCCTCAAAAACGTTTTACAACCAAACTAATAAAAGCCCTTCCCGATCTGATAAATATATTCAAACTGTGGAGAAGAGACTAACCTACTGTTGGTAACCAAACCCAGAGAGTGACCTAACCTAAACATAAGATCCTAGTTCTTAGTCTTACGCGGCCGGTAACATAACTAAAATAAAAGTCCATAACTTCTTAAAATATGTCGGCCTCGCTGTGGAGCACCATCTCCAGTCAACAGATTTAAAACCGGAACTGCCGAAAAATAGTCAACAGTACTATGTATAAGAAGGTTTGCGGGCGATAAAACCCCGATCCCAACTGCTGACTATAGGAAGTTTTGATATAACACCTGTTAAAGCTGTGATGGCTCTTCACAGTGAATACAAAATATTTCAATAAGTAAATGAGCAATGAGAGTTGAGTGAGCAATTTTGCAACGCGATGTAAACCGGAAGAATCTAATGTTAATTAAACACAAGAATTTATGTTTAATACCCTCCTTCTCTTACAGACTTACTTAAGAACTGATACCATGAACTGTGTGGAGAGTATGTCTAGAATAATGTGTGATAATATATCAAAGTATGGTGAGTAAAATATTCTGAGTAAAAATACAACTTTTTTGTTTCTACATTTTTGCAACACTGAACGCTTCAAATCTGTAGTGCCCAGTGGGAAAGAAATATCCCATTTAGTAGTGTCTAATTCAATGTGTCTATGTTAAGAAGAAGAAGGACGACCTTCAAAATTGGCAAAGGAAATTCTACACTTGCTGTCCAATAAAAAAACTCAAAACCTCACTTATAAAAGAGTAAGCTGGATCGTCAGTGACAATCAGTTCTGAACTATTTCCTCTCGTTTTAGGTCACTGCGATCTGTTATCTCCAATGTAATCAGTGTAGTCACTGAGGTGTACAATAGCTTGTATGGATGGCTGGGTAAGAAAGTAGAATGAGATGTGTCAGTCAAGAAATTTTAGTTCCAGGCGATTTCCTTACATTCATCACCATCTCTCTCGTCATGCTCGTGTTGTTGTACACAGCAGTTAAGAGTGTTGAATGGATTGGTAAATAGATGAAAATGGTCAATATTAAAATATGTCAATAATTATAGAATCTTCTTTTCATAACGTAGCTATGGTAGGAAGGTTTAATTCAATATAAATTACGAATTTAGCTTCAGTTCATCTTCTTTTTATCGCAACATCTGGAAACTGATGCTGTCTCAGGCTTGACTCCTGGAATCTGGAGTCGTGATCATCTGAAGAGATATAAAAAGTCGGCGAAGAAGAATCTCAAAATGGACCTGCAAAATGAACAGATGCTGCAATCAAAGGACAGTGATCTGGATTTAAAGTCATAATTTACATAATAGAATTGCCGTTGCGGCCGAATAAGGCTTCAATTGAGTTACACTTTCTGTTAGTCACCTTTGTTTAGTATTGGGTGTTTGTGAAAACTTCACTATAAAAATAGAAATTCTTCCAATTAAATGATTACAGGTAAAAATACCTGTAATCATCATGACAACTTATATGTTTCTTGATACTGAATTAAGTTATTACCAAATATTTCATAACTATCTTGAGAATATGAAATATATATAAATATATTCCCGCCTAAACTCAACCTCACAGGAAAACATTGCGTAAACATATTATTTGTTTATATTGTTATTTTTTATGAGAAACGTTTTCAAATTACAGAATCAACATATATTTTAAAATTTCCAACTCAATATGGTATATAGATGGTATATATAGATTGCTCAAATACAACCACTGTTTTGTAATAGGGTAGAGTATTTTTTGTTGATTTTAAATAATCGAACGGTAAGGTAAGTGTCCAAGTATTATTTTATTGATTTCAAAACCTTATGTGGTAATAGGTATAGCACATAAAGTGATCTTCAAACATTTGAATTCTGATGGTTATATAACTTGCAAGTCCAGAACTCAATCACTTGGAAAAACGTACCTTTATCAAGAAGTATCATATATAAATATAAAACTATGAGGTTGTTAAACTTTCAGCTTTTATTAATAGTAACATAAATGTTCAAACTTGTAGTGATAATTTATTATGTGTTAAGACAATCTATTTGCTAATAGATAGCAATATATTTACACAATGCTATGTGAAAACAAATTGCTATCTACTAACAGAACACCTGTGGCACATTTATAGTTTTCACTTTAAACTATTTGTATTTAGGATTCAGTGGATCCATCGTCATGAAGTATAGTTTTTTTTTTACGATAGGAAAATGCATTATGCACCGTCAGGGACAGATGTTCGCCCTGGTGTGTGGGACTCTCACCCACTAAAAACCTAACGGTCCAGGCATTGGAAACCCTCTCGGGAACGCATCTCTGCAACTACTTCAAGAGGGTGGCATCGTTCGCCCAATGGGTATTACTTCATTCTAAAATCCACCGATATGAGCTATTCTGGTGCTTTATAGCTGCTCTCTTCTTTTTTCCCTTAGCACCCTCTTGCAGAACGCAGCGACAGCGCTCCACGGTTCGGGACTGGACAACATCTCTTCTATAAGATTCTCCGGCGAAACACGCCCGATAGCTGCTTCCAGCTCCCTTCTCTCCATTTCCCATCTTCTACATTTGAAGAAGGTGTGCAGAGCATCGTCCGAATCCGAATCCCCGTACTGGCATTCCGGACTCGGGATCTTCCTCATTCTGTTAAGGTAGAAGCCGAAACAACCGTGCCCAGTGAGAAGCTGGGTAAGGTAGAAGTCTACCTCTCCATGCTCTCTTTCGGTCCATCCCCTCAGATCACCTATGAGCCTAAAAGACCAACGTCCTCGACTCTCCGTCTCCCATCGAGTTTGCCACTCATCCATTGCGTGCGAACGGGCAGCAGCACGGCTGGCAGTGTCATTCCCATCATAGACACGCTTCCGCTCAAGAGCAAGAAGATCGATGGGAATTACCCCCGCAATCACAAGGACGGCCGGTTCCGAAACGGTACGATAGGCAGATGAAATCCGGAGAGCTCCTCTCCTCTGCAGTCTGCACCGCCACGATCTTCCTCCTGTAGCGCTTCTGCCGCAAGGCATCCGCCCATATCTCGCACCGTAGAGGATAACCGAGTTCGTCACGGACATGAGGACTCGGCGCTTACCCTCCGCGGTTCCACCGACATTGATCATGAGCCTACTCAGATTGGCCACAATCCTTTCAGCTTTCTCGGCCGCACAGGTGATCTGGTCCCAGAATGTCATACGGGGATCCATTCTCACTCCTAGATACTTGACGCAGCGTTTGGTATCGACGAGCTCCGTGTTGACGTTTAGCTGCACGACGGGATCTATCTATCCTTCTCCTGGAGAGAATCACGTAGTAGTAGTAGTAGTAGTAGTGGTGGTGGTGGTGGTAGTAGTATTAGTTGTTGTTGTTGTAGAAGTTGTTGTTGTTGTAGGAATAGTAGTAGTAGTAGTTGTTGTTGTTGTAGCAGTAGTAGTAGTTGTAGTAGTAGCAGTGTTTGCTTCATCTAAACATAATTTCATCTGGATTTTTAATTATTCCTAAACACTGAATCTGTTGTCCCTTACAATGGGTAAATTTACAAATATTATTATATTGAAGACGTGATAATATCATCATATTTTGTTGTGAAATATTTTTACATTGAATAATATCAAACAAACTTTACACATTTAACTATATATATTTAGGCAATGACACTATAGAAACTGAAAAGTTATTCCTTATAAAGTGAATATGTTTATATTTTGTTTTTTAGAATTCATTTACAAACGCTCGACCATCACGTGCTCAAGTTGTGAGGCCTGATGGTATGATACAGTACAGAGAGTTATGTACATCATGTCGTGGTTTCTGTAACTGTACAGGTTTTATGTTCACATATACTCGGCCCTTCGACTCGTTGAGTTCTTAATGTGGGAGAAATAGCGGGTGTAGCTTTTTATGATGTATACTAAAAGGTTTATTTATGTGTGATTTTATTGCCAATTTCTGTAGCCGTACAAGATTTACATTCACATCCTCTATACCAGCCGACCCTTGGAGGATGAGTTGGAGGATGAAGTAAATATAACATAAAGTAGTGTGGACAGTTGCGTATGACGTCATTTAGTAGATTCTGTGACTTGTAGGATTTATATTCACACCCGCTCGACCAGCCTACCCCAAGTGCTGGGCCCCTTATCCGTGTCACACAGTTGGTCTTAAGTACAATCAGTCTCATCACCCCTGGATAACCACAGCCACCGTGTTCCATTCTTCATTGTAACATTTAATATGAACGCCCCAAGTTCTGGGACCATTACCCAGTCAATCATTTGAGCATATGTCTTTGCATATTGGATAAAGCCGCAGTTCTTGAACCCTCAGAATCGTGATATTAACCGTATAGTCGACCTCTTGCCTAGGTGTTTTACAGTTACTGTAGCAGTTGTCCTATTTTACCAGCAAGGCTTTTATGCCAGAGTTTATAGGTGCACTTAAATTACAAAGTATTTACTTCCACTGATTTCTTGTAAAATCGAACAACTTATTATTCTTGCTCATACAAGTAACTAATATGTATTAAAAATATGGTGTATGGTATGTAACAGTAATAACTTCGGATTTTAACGCAGGAATCGACCAGATAATAGCTATAAACAATATATATATATATATATATATATATATATATATATATATATATATATATACTATCTGCTGTTCAGTAACGCTATTACTGTACGTTATTACGCACAATTGTGTTTAATTTATCTCTACTGTATCTTTTAGGGTTTCCAAGATCCCTTCAGTGGAGTGATGTAACCAGTTGTAATGTAACAGTAGTTGTAACCACAATTAATCGTGCTAAACCACATAGGCGACATCAAAGTTTGGAATGGAAGGTCGTTTCCTGTTCTGAAGGTCATAAACCCAAAAGATAATTGGCAGAATTTCAATAACAGTGATACGACATTGACTGTTTTGAAAAAAATTCTATGTTAACAACTTTTTTTATTTATGACGGATTCTGCTGCCTTATTGTAGCAGACAGCTTCTTCTTTTTTTAACATGAAATAAATTTCTAGGTTTTAAGTTCAAAAAAAGGATGATTAAAGAAAATGTTAGTGTTATTGAGAAATTTGTATGGACAGGAAAAACATGCTATGTAATTCTTACAGCAAGAATCGGAGTTCAGGTCGAAAGCGGTGTTCAAACGAAAGACTGTTGACGTAGTCCTAACTGCCTTTCGTGACATTCAGTTTGCCTGTACGTTCCGTTTTGATCTTTTATTATACTTATATTTGCCAACAATTGAATTGATGAAATAACCATGTGTGAAAGTCTGTGTGCTGGGCCAATCAGAGAACTCGTAAAATCCGTACTTTGAAAAGGAATTTTTTTTTTTTTTTTTTTTTTTTTTTTTTTTTTTTTTTTTAAAGGAGAGACCGATCCCCTTGCAAGCCTTATTCTGTCCGTCCTCATGGGCCACTGGCCTGTGCGAGGATCTTATCAAACAGAATAAGGGGGAGAGTCGATACAGTACAAGGTTGATGGTACTGATAAAAAGTGCAACGGTCACAGACAGGATTCGAACCTGCGCTATCTCTAACTCAGACTCAAAGACCAACGTCTTAGACCACTCGGCCATCGGCACTCCCAATTAGAACAATTAGAATTAGAACTAGGTTTTTCGTTCCACCAATAGGATCACCTCGGTCATTTTTACGGTGTGTTCAAATGCGGCAGTGGTTTTCCGAATATATTTTTATGATGAATACATTTGAAATTTAAGCGATGTTGATTTAATTTTAAAATATAATAGCGTATTAACATTACTAGCAGTGCTATAGTAAAAATGTAAATATTGTTAACAATAATAACGATGGACTTGGGAACAGTTAAGTGGATATCCTTACACTAATATAGATTTTACTAGAGAAATATTTATTTTATTTTAATTCAAGTGTCATCTCTAGTTTAAAAATCATTAATACAAATATATTTTAGTTGACCGATTGTTATTGCTTAGTTTGAGATTTTCAATTACATAAACAATATTGGGTTTATTTTGAAATTTTGCTTTAAAGTCTGATTTAAAGAAAGATTTAATTAAATTTTTTATAGTCATTGCCGTGGGAATGTTTTAGAAAAGTTGGGGGTTATGTAATTGTTGGTTAAATTATACTTACGATGGTTTTTATATTAAAATAATAATGAAATTTTGAATTGCAAATTTTACCTCACTTCTGAAATTAATTACTAAAATCTTGTTGCATAAATAGAGTTACAAAAATCTTCTTTTACTGTAACTCTGCATTATTACTCATTTGTAGTAGTAAGTGAATTATCGACTAGAATAACACTTACTACTAAAAAAAGTAATAAAAAATAGATACGCTTATCCTATACTTCTCAAAATCGATGGATTTTTCTTTAATTTTCATTACACAGAATGCTCTCTGGTAACGTGCAGGAATAATCTATTGTTTAACATCAACCATGGTATTTTCTTAACACGAAAAAATTGCACAATTGTTACAATAACAAGACAAAATCATAGAAAACACAACACTAATGCAGGCTAGTGTCACCAGAGGCAGCACTGGCACTTAGTTCCAAAAGACTGTTACATCCAACGCATTCTTTGAGCATTAATTTGAACTACTAGAAAAGGAAATGGCACTTGACTCTCATAGATATATATATTCTTGTTGGCACATATAAAACACACAAAAATAAAAACCAGTTTGGTCAAATTTGACACTCAGCTTCTTTTTAAACAAAACCAATTTTCAAATATATTACAAATTAAAAGTTTATTCACTTTATAAGTTTTATAACCAATATAATCGCTTTCCATTTTATGGGCGTTTTTTGTATAAATGCCTGGAAAACTACATGTCAGATCAGAAACTCTGGCTATTACCACGTTGAATGTGACATGTGCCTTGGAGCGTGTTGGCTGGTTAAAGCACTCAATCTCCATCAGTATGCCACCAGCACTCAAGGTGTTAAACCAACGTCACAGAATCAAGTTAGTATTCAATAACCATCAATACGGTAACATTCCACATGACTGCCATACATAACATATACCTTGCAGTGCAGGTGAACACACTCTACACAAAGAAATAGGGTGGAATTGAAGTTTTATTTACTAACAATTTAATAACAACTGTTAAATTAGACAACTGTCAATTAATTTCTAGCATTAAGTTAAGTCTAAGCATTTAGCCACTACCAAATACCGCAACTCCTGCAATACCGAGTACTGCTTTTTTGGTAATCTTATTTTTCAGGCATTTGCATTATAATGAAATGTACCGATCATTATTAATTGTTCTACAACCCTAACCTAACCTAATCTGGTACCCGAACAGTTTCCGATACGCGAAAGAACTCGGCTTCCATTCGCCGGGTTTGCGATTTTGTACAAAATAGTACAATTTTTTCTTGTGACATAAATGCTGTTCATTATTATTAATGTTATAGATTACATAATTATTATTTATACTGAGTCTAAAACTGTGTTTCTTTTTAATTGTATTTGAAAACAGTTTGGCCTTAATTTTTGGTTAATTTTAAGGTTTCGTCTCATAATACTGTATCAAGCTAAATACTCGTACTATAAAATCTGCCTTATTATACTTAACCTGGTATTAGTTTGACAATATTTACAACTAATGTAACCAACACAAGTTCAAGATTTATTTCATTTCGCTCATGTACTTTGAGTTTGTGTTAGTATGATATGCCAGCAAGATTTTACTAGTAAATTTTACGATTCCTGATAACTTATCGAGTGACGACATTATTTAAGGCAATGTAGAATTCATCCTAGAGCAGTCAGACAGCATAGAGTACAGTTCTCTATCCTTATAAAAGACCATGGCAAATGGCATACATTGCAGGGGAAATTTTAAACTAACCACTAATTGTCATTACCTGGAACAACATTAAGGAAAAGGTCACGTTTGTTGGTTTGACTAAATGATCTACGAGTATGCAATGTTTTCCAATTGGGGTTTCCCAATCTATGCTTTCCAACATCCCAAAGGAACATAACTTTAGCCAGCCGTTACTATGGGTTGACAAGTTCCCAGACTTAATCCATAAATGCCATTTACACATGAATATACAAGGTTTATCGTTAAATGACAATCGGTTCACACCTTTATATTGGATTGAATCCTCTAATCTCATAAAACCTCGTAGAAGACGATGGAACTTTCCTGGCAGTTGCGATTGATGAGAAGGACATCTGGACTGCTCACAGGATCTCGTCATTCCGGAAGGAACTTACAGCATGGCTCATCGTCCAATTCACGTGTCGAAAAACCGGGACAACTTCATCAGCAAGTTCAGAAAAAGAGGAGAGAGTCTGTCCATGACTTTATATATGAACACCTAACTTAACATATTTTTCAAACTTTAATGCCCCAAATGCAATATTATGGTCATGATTACGCCTGCAGATGTGATGGTATGTTTTATACAAGTGTAGTGGTACGTGGTGCTGGATAAATAAGATTGAAATCAATCATTTTATATGAGTTAAGTATATGTTTTTTGTTATGTATTTTCTCATTTTTATTTAATATTAATGCATTTCTTATTAATAGACTAGATAATTTTTTTAATAAAAAGTGACCAAATTATGTTATTTATTATAAATTAAAATAATATTGGTCATTCTAATGCATACTCACATACACTTTAATGGGTATTTTACCTTCAGCAACAGATTAAATAACCTCAATCATACGTACAAAAATAATAGTAACATATGAAAACATTTTAATATTAAATGCTATTTCCAAAAAAAAATTATTGTGCTTGGTGTAATTTAAAAAATTGGCCCAGAGAAAGCTGAATCATTTAACTTTTTATGGTTAATTTTCTTCATTGGGATGGAATGTAAACAAAAAATGTTTTGTTTTAAGTTGATAACAGTATTCACTATAATAAATTATGTACTGTCAAATTTGAATTATTTACGTTTTATCATAATAAAAGCTATTTTATTCTTTTTTGTGGCTTTTTGTTTTATCCGTTAGATTTACATTTACAGTTTTCACACACTTCATTTATATTATTTCAGTTCATTATCATTAATTTCGTTATATAACACTAGCAGTTACCTGCGGCTTCGCACACAACTTCCCACTAAAAAACTGGAACATCGTGGACATAATAAACATTCCCGAGTTTGATGATAATCCATAAAAATATTCCAATCACCAGATCCGTTATTAATTTAAATTAAAGAATGGTTTTTGAAGCCCTCAAGACGCAGAATAAAGTTGTTTTTATAAATACCGCGAAATGAGTCAAATTTACAATATTTTGTCATGAATTATATTAATGACAATTAAACTATTTTAAGCAAACGTGGAGGCATCCTAAAGAATAAGTTCTTAGTCGTTTAACACTGTCATTATTTAATGAATAATGGGGCTCTACGCCATTTTTGAACGGAAGTTGATTTTCCATGATGACCCCGATCAAGAATATAAACACATAGACAGGTCTGAGAAGTATATTTTGCCATAAAGTGTGTACCTACGAACACTGTAGTTTGTTCCGGTTTAAGGTAGTTCGGGTGACAGTTGAATTTGGCTAAAAGGCCTACTTCAGTTTAAAAACAATTAAGAAGTGTTGTATAACAGTCTTTTAATGTGTAGGAAAGTTTTGATATATGCATTACACTAACGATCAAGTACTGCATATTATACTATGTGGGCAACCTATGTGTTCATTAGTGATTACTGAGAAGTTTAAAAAATAAGCATTGCTACTTTTAACGTACTCTACTGTATCAATACTAAACGTAGTACGTTTAATAATTATAAATTATAAACGTAAAGCCATTTATAATATACCTGAATTAATTAAACATACAATGGTGTTTACGAACATGTTGTAATGTTTATGAAAATTTATTATCCGCTGATTAAGGAAAAAAGGAGTTTTCAAGACTAGTGAGGCTTAGCCTGGAGAGATTATTTAAATAGGAATAGGACTATAAGTTACCCAGGGACCCTAAAAGGTCCTCTATTTTCCATTTGTTTATCTTTATCTCTCAATAGAGATAAAGATAAAGATACTTATCTTAATTTCAAAATTTAAGAGTTTTATTGAGGAAGAAAATTACTTAAGCCATTCTTACTAATTTCCAATGTGTCATAACTAAGTCAGTTAAAATTTAAAATTGTTGTATTATGATAATATTATATATTGTATTTATCAATTTGTTAATGGTAACAACATACAAAATGGCCTTAAGAATTAAAACATAATTTAGTATAAGAAAATGAAAGCTAGATACTATTAAGTTGAATAACAAATAATATCAAATACCAATATTGTTCAAAAGACAATTGAAATGATAAAGATTGTTAACAATATGGTGATACTTCCACATAGACATATTAATCTGTCACTTCATCTTATTAACGACTGTTGGTCTATACCAAAATCAAATATGAGTAATGTTTAATGCTTGATTACATCAATGATGTTTCTGGTACCTGTCAGAAGTCTTGCTCACGTGGGCCATTTAAAAACTGTACGTTTGGTGTTCGTTACTTTCTATTATATACATTCAACAAATATTTTTTCGTGTTAGGGCAACCCATATTGGGAATAAGATTCATATTTGTTTAAGTTTGTGTTCTCTTAGGAAAAGAAGTTTAGAAATTACACTTAGTCCTAAAAGAAATTTTGCGCTGCTTACGGAGTCACAGTAAATTCTTGATCAGTAAAGTTGGGAGTAGGCGCTACCCCCTGTTGAGAACTTCAAGGAAGGATTTTCGGTATTAGTCTCAGTCAGGACTCCTTCGAAGAAATAGAGGCCAGCTTTGTACCGGCCTCTCTTGTTAAAGCGAGCAGGGTTGGCATGCCCTCGTGTTCAGGCCAGCAAGTGCCTTTAACACTTAGGGAACCCCACTAACTCGGACCGTCATCCCCTGCAGTAGACTAGACCTATCGATCTACCCTTGCATCCTAATACCTCGACATTTGCGGTTAGTGATGTGCCGCTCCTGGACATCCATAGAGTTGCATAAGTGTAAGTGATACATCGTTTTTTGGCTGTATCCACTGTAGGTTAAACTGGAAGGTAGGAATCAGCAAAAAGTGAACCCTCTTGGGTATACTTTAGTGCCTTTTCTTATGAAACACTTAAAACTGTACATTTACTTCACATGCTCATCGTCATGTAATGAAACATAATGGGATATTGATACGTAGATCGCGTTACCCGCTACATACACCAAAGATATTGATGACGTAGTAATTACGTCATCACTTCAAAGAGAATATTTTGGGATGTGGAAACCGACACCACGGTATAATGGTGTTTGTGTGGTGGGGGAAGGGTGTTTTGTAGTGAAACCGCAAAAATGAGGGATTGGCTCTTTTGTGCGGTATTGAACAGTTCTCACCACAGTGCAATTTGCTCTTCTTTTAACAATCATTACAGAGTCTATTTTATAAGTGTTGCTCATATATGCTTGTACAACTTTGTTTCTGTAATACAGTAAAATGTTCATTTAAAGACACAATTTTTGTGAACATTAATATTTTGGCATTCTGAATATTGTCTTCTACAAGATTTACAATATTAGAACAATCTGAAAGTTTTCTTTTTTATAAGAGAATATTCACCTGTTCATGCTATTCGTTTTCAGAACCTGTTACGTATACAGTAAAGTATCATTCCGAACTGATTTAAATCCAAATAATCTTCCAAGTAAAATAACATATTTCTGTTTCATTGGCAGAAAATTACGTATTTAAGATTAACTTTTTAACTTTCTATTACGAATATATGCAAATAAACTACCCATAATTTACTATTTTAGTTTCAGTTCTTGTAATATATTGACAAGATGAATAAGATAGTAATTCGTCTAAAACCAATACAAATAAAAACGGACTGTGATTTATCATAGTTCAGTAGACAAAACATATTGCTTAAAGTCATTTGCAATATAGATTCTTTTATAAGAGAGAGTTTAACTGTTCGTGCTGTTCGTGTTTGGACGGATTTTCAGCACCTGTTATGTATACAATATATATTTTTATTGATCTGAACCTATTTAATCCGAATAATCTTCAATGTGAAAGGAAATATTACAATTTCATTCGCAGAAAAATGATGTATCTAATATTAACCTTTGTAATTAACTCTTCTTACAGATAGGCTTATTAAATGAAATCGCAATTATTTAAAATTAAGATCCACTAAAAGTGGAATGAGACATATTTTTCATAGTTTAGTAAACAATAATTGCTATATAGTATTTTCGAAATTCTTCTGTCAGTTATGAAAGCGAAAACCAAGCAGTATTTAATATACAAGTCGTATCTGTCAGTCTGAGATAGTAATATAGATTCGGGGGACGCCGCGCTGGAACGGAACAGCAAAAACTGGTACTTCCGGTTTCCGGCCTCCATTTCTCATCCTCCGATTACCGAGTAACAGATTATGTACAACTCTGGAAAAATAAAAATTTTTATTTTTCCAAATACATATTGTATTGGGAGTAAAAGGTAATGGTAAAATGGGAAACAATTATTTCTGACGTACAATAAACCTACAAACCACAATTCCCATGGCACCTGATGAATTAATTACAGTATAATTATAACTGCAAAGTGTTAAACATAACGAAACCTTTCAAATGAGGCATCACACACGCTGTGTTTAAATTTTCAAATTTCTTAGCAAACGAGCTTACCCACATAAATTGAGTCCCTATGGGCATTTTTGAAATAAAAATAATTTTATTTCGCTCTCTGTTTACAAGTAGTAGAAAGTAAAAGTGCAACAGTTACGTGGTATGATTACTATACATACTGTCCGAGTCGTCTGCATCGTGTATATATTCAATTAAATGAAAATCGACAGTAATTTATTTGTTCCATTATGCTTGCACTGTTGACACTGTTGACTGTCTGTATTGTTTTGTGACGTACTGTTACATCTTGATAAAATACGATGGATCTTTAACAATTTGCTTAGCTATCACGGAGTAATGACAATGTCTACTTTCGATTACAACCAACCATTTCTCGGTAACATTCGTCGTGAAACTATTTACAATCGCAACAATTTGTAAAATGACAGATTACCTCTTCAAGTAACATTCTGGTAATTCTCAGCAGTCTAGAAGTAGACCGCATCATCCTTCTCCTATCTGACTGCCCTTCTTTACTGTACCTAAGCACTGCAATACATTGTATAAGAAACTATTATCTCTCTTGCACCTTTCTAATTGGTAATAAATCCGTACAAGGAAGTATCAACGGAAAGAGTTATTGCAAAGGCGCACAGACAGGCATGGACTGTTCTCTTACTTTAATACTCTAAAGTCAATAAAGCTCTACCTTGGACAAGAGCTCTTCCTGTATATTGGCACCTTTCTATCAAGAACTATCGCACAGATGGACAGAGAGACTAACATATATACGATCCGATGTTTTTGCCTTTGGATCACATAATTGATAGATTTCTTGCTTGAATCACGAGAAAAGTACCAAGTTTCAACTCCCTAGGATCGTTCAATCAAGCGAATTAGTGCAGGCGAGCAATCGAGCAGACAGATAGACAGACTGTCCTTTATCAAAGGATCTCGAAATCAGTAGTGTTCTTCCTTGGACCAATTACCTATTTCAAGATTGCAAACCTCTAGAACCTATCCATCAAGAGTTATTGTACAAATTATTAATCACCACATATGTCATTTTGATATACACTTATACACTTAAACGTTGATGTAAATTTGGTACAATTGCGGTGACTATATAATTTCGACCAATCCCATGTACTATAATCAAAGTCCTAAATCTAAATAACACTAATTATCCTTTTTGCGATAAAAATGTTTTGAGCACAAGTCTCAATTAGTTTTGAGAAAACAATATTCATGCAATTTAAAACGCATGGTAAAACTAATACAATTATTTATAGTGATAAATAGAATCTACAAAATGTGTGTATCATATTTCCTACCATATTTTCAAATTTAAATTTTATTTTTAATAACCTAAAGATTTCCTCGAAAATTAACTTCCAGATAAAAGATACACGTAACGCATCGCTGTGATTTCTGCATAATAAGTAAACATTACATTTGATAAACCGATGTAAATTTCCACTAATTAAATTCTGCCATTCACAAATACATCTACTAGTCTCTTCATATAATATCTAAACATGGGACTCACACACGTACTTGCGTTCATGCATATACAGACACTGAGCATACACATATATTAGCACACGAATTGCATAAGTACTTTTCTACTTTAGTGTACTTGTAAGGTAAATAATATTGTTTTATATGAGGTAATTAGATTTTATTAATTAATAATTGGATATTCAATTGAATTAAAAAACTTCCTGAGGGCTTAATATCGTGTAGGAAAATGTCCGGTACATTTGCCAATTGATTAGTAAACCTATTTAAGGTCGCGGCACGAAAGTTGGGCTTGTCTGTTAGGAGTTTTGAAAGCTTAATGACGTTTAACTTTTGTGTTCTTGAAGTTCCACGACTAGGAGCGGTAACTTCTTTGTTCTTAATGAATGCTTGCGTTTAAAAACTACCAAGTTTGCTTAAAACATACAACAAGCCTACCTTATGTTGTCCATTCCATACACTTCATTTTTTTTAATATCGTTACATTATGCCTTATATTAACTTAAAGTATAGTCTCCCTTTCAGATTTTGAATATTATATATTAATTACGATAAAAGTGCTACAGTTATAGCAATACGTCCATTGGGTATTAGTAGCTTCATGGCCAAAACGCTAAATTAATACTATGATCATTAAAATTCCCTTAACTGTTTTATTTTTATTTCCTGGTTTGTGATCCCTCGTACTCCTTGTACCGAATCCTAAAAACTAATATTTTTAAAGTTCTTTAAATTTGTAAATTCTTGTAATAGAGTTTTCCTCACGGTCTACGGCATAGGAATTGTGAATCCAAGTTTCGGCGGAAAAGTATGACCAGGGAAGTAATTTTTCATGGCGTTTCTTCTTTCACCTTACCCATTGAAAGTTTCAAGAATTGAACCAATAGTAGCAAGATATAGGGAGTAATAATATATCATGTTATGTTTCAGAATAATAGATAACTGTGAATTAGGATGGTTATCGTATTCAGTATGTCAAGAATGTGAAAAGCTTCTGAAGTTTTCCTAGAATCCACTCTGCTGCCACAAAGGGCGGTTCTCGTGTTTAGTATGGCAAGAATGTGAAAAGCTTCTGAAGTTTTCCTAGAATCCACTCTGCTGCCACAAAGGGCGGTTCTCGTGTTCAGGATGTCAAGAATGTGAAAATCTTCTGAAGTTTTCCTAGAATCCACTCTGCTGCCACAAAGGGCGGTTCTCGTGTTTAGTATGTCAAGAATGTGAAAAATCTTCTGAAGTTTTCCTAGAATCCACTCTGCTGCCACAAAGGGCGGTTCTCGTGTTTAGTATGTCAAGAATGTGAAAAAGCTTCTGAAGTTTTCCTAGAATCCACTCTGCTGCCACAAAGGGCGGTTATCGTGTTCAGTATGTCAAGAATGTGAAAATCTTTCTGAAGTTTTCCTAGAATCCACTCTGCTGCCACAAAAGGGCGGTTTCTCGTGTTTTAGTATGTCAAGAATGTGAAAAGCTTCTGAACTTTTCCTAGAATCCACTCTGCTGCCACAAAGAGCGGTTCTCGTGTTTAGTATGTCAAGAATGTGAAAAGCTTCTAAAGTTTTCCTAGAATCCACTCTGCTGCCACAAAGAGCAGTACTCGTGTTTAGTATGTCAAGAATGTGAAAAGCTTCTGAAGTTTTCCTAGAATCCACTCTGCTGCCACAAAGAGCGGTTCTCGTGTTTAGTATGTCAAGAATGAGAAAAGATTCTCAGGATTTCCTAGTATCCACTCTGTTGCCACAAAGAGCGGTTCTCGTGTTTAGTATATGTCAAGAATGTGAAAAGCTTCTGAAGTTTTTCCTAGAATCCACTCTGCTGCCACAAAGGGCGGTTTCTCGTGTTTAGTATGTCAAGAATGGGAAAAGCTTCTGAAGTTTTCCTAGAATCCACTCTGCTGACACAAAGAGCGGTTCTCGTGTTTAGTATGTCAAGAATGTGAAAAGCTTCTGAAGTTTTCCTAGAATCCACTCTGCTGCCACAAAGAGCGGTTCTCGTGTTTCGTATGTTAAGAATGTGAAAAAGCTTCTCAAGTTTTCCTAGAATCCACTCTGCTGCCACAAAGGGCGGTTCTCGTGTTTAGTATGTCAAGAATGTGAAAAGCTTCTCAAGTTTTCCTAGAATCCACTCTGCTGCCACAAAGAGCGGTTCTCGTGCTTTAGTATGTCAATAATGTGAAAAGCTTCTGAAGTTTTCCTAGAATCCACTCTGCTGCCACAAAGAGCAATACTCGTGTTTAGTATGTTAAGAATGTGAAAAGCTTCTGAAGTTTTCCTAGAATCCACTCTGTTGCCACAAAGGGCGGTTCTCGTGTTTAGTATGTCAAGAATGTGAAAAGCTTCTGAAGTTTTCCTAGAATCCACTCTGCTGCCACAAAGAGCGGTTCTCGTGTTTAGTATGTCAATAATGTGAAAAGCTTCTGAAGTTTTCCTAGAATCCACTCTGCTGCCACAAAGAGCGGTTCTCGTGTTTAGTATGTCAAGAATGTAAAAAGCTTCTGAAGTTTTCCTAGAATCCACTCTGCTGCCACAAAGAGCGGTACTCGTGTGTTTAGTGTGTCAAGAATGTGAAAAGGTTCTGAAGTTTTCCCTAGAATCCACTCTTTTGCCACAAAGGGCGGTTCTCGTGTTTAGTATGTCAAGAATGTGAAAAAGCTTCTAAAGTTTTCCTAGAAATCCACTCTGCTGCCACAAAGAGCGGTTCTCGTGTTTAGTATGTCAAGAATGTGAAAAGCTTCTGAAGTTTTCCTAGAATCCACTCTGCTGCCACAAAGAGCGGTACTCGTGTTTAGTATGTCAAGAATGTGAAAAGCTTCTGAAGTTTTCCTAGAATACACTCTGTTGCCACAAAGGGCCGGTTCTCGTGTTTAGTATGTCAAGAATGTGAAAAGCTTCTGAAGTTTTCCTAGAATCCACTCTCTGCTGCCACAAAGAGCGGTTCGTCGTGTTTAGTATGTCAATAATGTGAAAAGCTTCTGAAGTTTTCCTAGAATCCACTCTGCTGCCACAAAGAGCGGTTCTCGTGTTTAGTATGTCAAGAATGTGAAAAGCTTCTGAAGTTTTCCTAGAATCCACTCTGCTGCCACAAAGGGCGGTTCTCGTGTTTAGTATGTCAAGAATGTGAAAAGCTTCTGAAGTTTTCCTAGAATCCACTCTGCTGCCACAAAGGGCGGTTCTCGTGTTTAGTATGTCAAGAATGTGAAAAGCTTCTGAAGTTTTCCTAGAATCCACTCTGCTGCCACAAAGAGTGGTTCTCGTGTTTAGTATGTCAAGAGTTTGAACGCATTCTAAACATATTTGTGATATTTAAGATATGATATTGGCATTTTGAGAAGTATATTCTTGTGACGCTTTTAAACCCCTGCAATGCTTGGTGACTTATTTGCACCTGTTATAGTATTTTAAGTTAGCAAATATAAAATTAAAGGATTGATCACCACACATAAATATTGAAAAGCTTTTACATTCTGTTCCTATTTTTGTAATGTAAAATATTTCTGATCTTCGTTGAACGATATTTAATTTTCGTTGTTCTTTACAATTGGAGTAGGTTAAGATTATGATGCTGCTTGTTCAATCAGACTATGAATTACAAAAATAGAACCAATTTGAAGTTCAAACACAAACGCAACACACCCATTCAATAAAATACAATGTTATACTTCGGTAGCCTAATTTCTTACAAAATAACTTATAACAGCTATTTAAAACTCTTTGAATGATTTACTGGTAAAGAAAGTTTTGAACTAAATCTTTATCCAGCAAATTGAGTAATAATTCACGTTCTTAGACTACTGAAAATAGGTAAATTCAATGCAGATTATGACTTATGACGATTGTTGTTAAAAAAATTTGCGAAAGCATAAATGTACTGTATTTTGGAACATAATTATTGGTGTATTCAGCCTGTAATGGTTTGAGAAAGAATTATTATCGAATAATTTCTAAAACTTCTACGAAAATAATGAAGGACGTATATGTATTTTGTTTTAGTTCTTATCAGACACACTGATCAACATTCACGACCAGTTGATGAACCATAGTCTTCAGTAAATTATACTGTTACTTTTCGTCGGTGTTATTAAAGTTGATCGATGTCATTGGCTCCCAATAGAAATGCTATAGCAACAGCGTTTAGCCTGTTTTGTAACAATATGACCTATCGTAAGACTGGTAAGATATTGATTTCGGTGTAATTGTTTCTTATCTTTAATTTTTATATTAACATTCGCATTGTCTAATGGTACATTATATGTAGCATGATCTAGAATAGACAACTACATATTGTAAAATTTGAGAATGACGTCACTTTGTATCAAAAGAAGAAATATATTGGTGTGGATTCTAAGCAATGAACATGGGGGGTCAAAGAGATCTTTCCTATAATTTATCACATAATTTATAGATGTCCTCATAACCTGCTGTTCTATGAGAAATATATTATTTGTGTGGGGTAATTCACCACAGGGAATACAGGAACAAAGGCAGGTGTTAGGAAGAGACTAAGGGAACGATGGAACAATCAGTTAATTAGGCTTACCTCTACTAATAGATCCGTAAGGCTGCGAATATTGAAGGTTGAGAGATGGTGTCATTGTCATCCTGAACCCAATTGATCACATGCCTGATATTATTAGGCTATCCCGGATCTATAGACTTACAATAAGTAGAGATTTTCAATATTATAAGCAAAAACAAGCTCCTATGTCACTAAGAATGACTTTTCTTGTACAGGATGCACTTTTGGCGATTCCATAGTATAAGGAATCAACTTTTAGTCTAGGTATTTAATTAAAAAATAATTGAATTCTTTTACACTGTGAACGTATAATTATTTTAAACCTCCTGAAATTTTAAATATTAAAAAAACATTCTCATCTTAACGAGATGAATTTATTAAAAAGAAATTGATTATTTCTTATAACTTGACATAAAGTACATTTAAGTTATGGCTTTCACACATTATTTGATTTCCCCCACTTTTATCGTAATGAGGTAATAGACAGAAGTTGAAATTAGTTTAGCCAAAATCCACATTTGTAACATAACAATTACATCCAGTACACAGTGTCCAATGATTACATTCATTTGTACTATTTTAATACATACCGTTACAGTTCAGTACTTTTTAAGTGCTTTAAAAGATTATTTGTTATTACTCCCCACGTTAGTGAATACATTTTAATAGCGGGTTTTAGAGTACTTAATAACTATTTAGATCCTGGAGAAATAAACTCTCTTCCCCGGTCTATTAAAAGAATGGTTGAATTACCATGTAATTGATAAATATGTTAAAATATACACACCAAAAGTTAACTGAACTGACATCTCTGGAGTTACACTTTTATTTTATTACCAAAGTGAAAATGCATGTCTATTGCACATGCATACTTTGGTAAACTTATGAATTTAAAAATAGCGCACTTTTTATCTATTGAAAGAATTAATGGTTTCAAAAGAATTATGATGTACCCAAAGGTAATAAATTGTTCTAATCAAAGTATGTTTTTTCATGTTTAAACAATAGTGTATAATTCATTAAGTGCAGTAAATAACATGTGAATTAAAAAGGTTTTTATTAAGCAAATAACCAAAATGAATTATTAAGGTGTACTAAAAAATGCAAAACTAGAAAATTCATTTCTTAATTCATTTAACTGCTTTGGACACAGTGGCGTAGCGAAGGGGGGGGTCCAGGGGGTCCGGACCCCCCCCGAAATTTTAAGACATGTAAAAAAAAGCATGGAGCAGGAGAAAAAAGGAGAGTTATCATTACTCTTGTCTACAAACATTAAATTGATTTATTTAATTGATTAAAGTGACCGTTGTTAAAAATATAATTGTCCTTATCGTTTAAATCATAAAGTATCCTCAAACGATACGTTTGGGCTCGGCCTTTCGGGTAGTGTAAGTGTAATCACGGTATTTCTATAGGGCACTGTCACGTGACGCGTCGCAAACTAGCCTGAACCGTAACACGGCGAACAGTTTAAATTAGCGACCACTTCGTTCAAATTCGTCTTGGGGACGTAAAAATGTCTACTTAGAATTAAGTTACGACGTTGATTTTTAGGTGTCATTAAACTGTAGACGTGTATATAATTTTCGAAAAAAATATAAAACATCACTTTCTGTCGGAAAATACACTTGAAAAACTCTAACTGATTAGAACTTCAACTAATTTGGACTTCAGTGGTTGAGGTAAACGTCGTGTTTTCGATTGAGTTAGGACGACGATTTTTGTTATTATTAAACTGTACACTGTACCTATATAATTATCGTGAAAAAAATCACTTCCGGTCGGTAAATACCGAAGAAAAGCTCTCTACAGATTCCAAGTTTTGACGATTTTTCGATTTCACTGGTTGAGTGGTTTTAGGTAAAAGTGGTACTTAGAATTATGTTAGGACGTTGATTTTTAAGTATGAATTCAACGCCGAGTAATAAATATATAAATATCGAGAAACAAAACAATACAATCACTTCCGGTCGGAAACTACCGAGGAAAAGCTCTACTGATTCAGATTTTGACGATTTTGGATTTCACTGGTTGAGGTCGTGGAGATAAAAAGTGGTACTTAGAATTATGTTAGGACATTGATTTTAGGTATCAATTAAACGCCGACTAATACCTATATAATTATCGAAGAAAAATTGGAAAAATCACTTCCGGTCGGATAATACACCGGAAAAAACTCTACTGATAAGAAGTTCCGACTACTTTGGATTTCACTGACTGAGGTATTTATTTCATTGTCGTTAGTATATTCCGATCGGAAGTGATTATTTTTGTTTTTTTTTCTCGATAATTATATGTTTATTAGTCGTCGTTGATTAATACCTAAAAGCAATGTCCTAAACAAAATTATAAGTACCACTTTTACCTCAATCACTCAACCAGGTGAAATGAAATAATGATTTATTTCCCAATTATTTTTTACATAGTTGTATACTGTACATACATAACTCATCTGGAAATTTCTTGGCCACTTTTACAAGTATTGTGGCTAGTGTGAAAAAAAAAGAAATTTGTAATTTAAATAGAAATTTAAAATGAAATTATGAGTCTAGCATTAAAATTTATAGTTGAAAAAATTTCGTTTTCTGCTGCATTTGAAAAAATTCTAAACTAAAAAAACAAATAGGACTTTTTTGCTAAGCTTAAGGACAAACAGTTGTTATGACTATATACAATATAGTCATACTAGTCAAATTGTATACTAAATACAATTTAAATATTGTTACTAACAATTTTTGTTTACCTAACAATATAACTATAAAAATTGTGAAATTAACAATTTAATATACATTTATAGAAAACACATTTTATGGTAAAACATACTATCTCATATTTACTTTAACTAAGAATACTATTTAAAAAACTTGTGTCATTCAAAGGACAATAGCCGATCAAACACTTCTTTTGGAAAATTTATTTTAATTGCCACTGGATTTAATGCTATTGGATAACTGGTTATAATATTTGGTCCCAAGTAACTGAAATGAATGCCGAAAAAATCACTTGTTTTACATTTGGCAATTTAAAAGTTAATTTGGTGGCTAAATCTTGTGTCCATAATGCAAACTTTTTCCAAACCAACATTTCCGCTTCTAATAAAAAATATCCTTAGCACTTTATAAATGAAAAATATGCTGAAACAGGTAATATACGCAAATTTTGAAACAAAGGAAAAAGAACTGTCCCTTTTTGACCCCCTTTACAATTATTCGCAAAAAATAATTTTGAGTTATTCAAAGTTTTTCAATTAAAATTTTAAAGGTACCACCCCAACACACAATTTCATACTGTAATCTTGAATGAAATTAATGCAAAGTAAATTGTTCTGAGTAGCGAAGTACTACAAACATTTCTCAAGAAATAAAAACTTCCTCATAGCTTGTCTTATTTTTTGTGTAGAATATCAATGTGTGCTTCAAAAGTAAAACTTCTTATCTAAAACAATACCTTTAATACTTTATTGTTTTTACTTTCTCCAAAGGTTCACAGTGACAATTTTGAAAATTGCATAATTTTGAGTGAAATATTATAGGAAATGGAATTTCAAACCTGAAAAATGAAAATTCAAATATTTTTGATTTATTTGTGTTGACTTGCATACGATTTTCGAGACACCACTCTCTTAGCAATCAAAGATCTTGATAATCGAAAGCCCAATGGCATTTCGTTTTGTTGAGAATAAAAAAGAGCAATGTTTTCAGCACAAGCACTAATGCTGCCTTCAAAATTTAAGTTTAACAAGTTCGTTTATAAAAATTAGAAATAAAGTTGCCGAGATAAACCGATCCTTGCGGTACTCCGGCCTTAACAACCTTTGAAGTACTGAAAATTTTGCCGATTTTAACACGTTGTCTTCTACCAATAGGGAAAGATTTTAAACCAACACAAGGGAATCCCTCTTTACTCCTGCAGCCTCCAAACTTGGATAGGAGAATGCCGTGATCAACCAAATCAAAAGCCTTTTAAAATCAATAAAAAGACCTGATGTCCTTATAAGTTTATTATTGAAACAACTGTAAATTTTTTCTGAAACGGCTATGAGAGCATCCTCTCAGTAGATTTGCCTTTTGTAAAACCAAAATTGACAAGGGTTTATAAAAAATGGTAGTCTTACTACCATTATCTTTTCCATAAATTTTGAGAAAACTGAAAGCAAACTAATGGGTCTCAGATTGTCAGTTTTAATTGAACTACTATTTTTGAAAATTGGAATAACAGAGCTTAATTTTATATTTTCAGGAAATATTCCCTTACTAAAGCTAAGATTAATTAACTGTGTCAAAATTTGCTTGCTAAATTCAGGGGATAGTAAACTTCAGTAGTTGCACGGTATATATTATCAAAATCAGAAGATTTTTTATTTTTCATGCCTATAACAATGCTTATAACCTCTTCTTCGTCCGTATAGGAGTTAAAAAGAAAGAGCGTGGGCAAGCTTACAATGGAGGTAGCTTTCGTCGCTTGGACTTTACCCGGGCGGTCAGACTGTACAGATATAAGGTAATTGTTAATCTCTTCTGCGATATCGGCTGGTTCTGTGATTGAAACTCTGTTAGTATTTTCTATGCGTTCAAACCGTTTTGTTTTTACTCTCACCAGTCAAGCTATTTATTATTTTCCATTGTTTGTACACTGACTCCATTGCATCCCATTAATTAATTTGAATAAAAACTATTTTTCGCTAACACAATTTGAAAGTTTAACATTGAACAGAAAAATTATCAAAATATTTAAAAACAAATAAATCTAACGGCCCTTTTTTTGTATATTTTGTATAATTTTTTTACGTCTTTCAAATTTGTTAAAAAATGTATTTCGTCAACCACGGACTCATTGATTTGGCTTTTGTAAACTTTCAAGTAATTTCAACATTTTTACTGCTACTACTAATACAAAAGGAATTATTTACATCATTATCCAAGTATACATCATTCCAATTGACGACTGTCTGTAACTTATTCTTAACAAGATTAAAATCTATAAGCTACTTTCAATAAATCAGAAAATTTGAACAGAATTTACAGATTGGTTTACAGCTTGTGTAGGCGCAATTTTAGAATTTACAGCTAATAAGCAATGATCAGTTATACCCTGATCAAAAACAGAAGCCTAAAAAATTATTTATATACTTATTCCTTACAAAAAATGGTCTATTATTGTTTTCTATTTCTATTTTTGGTATTGTTATTGAAATTCAAAATTGTCAAAACTTAAATCTGTAGAGAGCTTTTCTTCGGTATTTACCGACCGGAAATGATTTTTTTTCTCGGTAAACTATATAGGTAGTCGAGTAGAGTTTAATGATAACAAAAAATCGTCCCGTTCCTACCTCAAATCAAAAATACCACGTTTTACCTCAATAACTGAAAGTCCGAAGTAGTTGAAGTTCTAATCATTAGAGTTTTTTCTGGTGTATTTTATTTCCGACCGAAAGTGATTTTTTTCCGATAATTATATTCTCGTCTACAGTGGAATTATACAAAAAATCGTCATTATAACTCATTCATAAATACCTCTATCCAGTGAAATCCCAAAGTAGCCGAACTTCTAATCAGTAGAGTTTTTCCGGTGTATTTTTCCGACCGTTAGTTTGATCTGTACCCGAGCAACGCTCGAAAAATTGCCCTACATTTTCTAAAGGTTTTTCGGCTGTCAGTGGCCCAATGTCCTCGAAGGGATATTTCATTTTCTCACACAAAATATATTTTGTGTTCAATTATACGCTTGAGTGAAGCTCTGTTTTGTTCTTTTTCTTCCTTAATCCAGTGAATCCAACATCACTTTGGTGCCTTCTACTCGGTCAGAATCAAACTTCGTAAAGTTTTCTGAAGATATACAAGAAAAAATTTGTGGTACTAGAGTTGCTGTGAGAGTTGAATTTTACCTATTACATCTTTTCCACTTTCTGTAAGGGCGTAGTAAAGCTCCATATGTTTGGTATTTACCTTTTACCAATGAACTCATTGGCATATAACACACAAAACGTCCCCTAGATCCTCCGGTTTCGGACCCCCCCCCCGAACGTAATTTCTGGCTACGCTACTGATTGGATCATGTATCTATAATTTAAGAAACGATTATATACATCAATTTATAATTAACTTCAGTAATTTAGCACCGTCAGAAACAGTGCACACTTGTTCCTTTGTCTTTACACAATAAGCCATAGGCAGACACGTATTATATTGCTGGCATTCACTAAGTAAGCGTCGTGTGTTTCGCACTCCAAAGAGAACTTCGTAAGTATGTTGTTTAGCGAATAATAAATCCATTTTTACGAGGGTCATTCAATAACTAAGGAGACAAATTAGCCTTTAGCTGAAATCGTTGATTTTTAAAATACTGTACTTTTAAAAATCCCATTTATCATTTATGCCCGTTCGAAGTGGATACAGCTTTTCTTTCTAACTGGAAAGAACTTTTTATCTTGATGTTTTAATCAATGTCTCATAATCATTTTCACGTTCTTGGTGTCCCTGTACCTCCTCCCACGCAATGCCTCTTAGTGCACCAAACAAATGGAAATCACTAGGTGTAAATTTGGACTGTAAGTAAGATGAAGCAGTACTTCTGTTGATGATTTCACTGGTTAGTTGAGCAATATGAGGATGGTTTGCGATACTTCAACTTGTTGCAGATAATTTTTTGAACTTTACCAGTGCTCATTTGAACCTAATCAACTATCATTTGCACAATCACACAGTGGTCTGCACGAATAATGTCGTCAGTTCTGCATTCAAATGAGGGCGTTGAAACTGCAACTCGCGGGCAACACGGGGTGTTCGTCTGTCATTAAAACATGACTATTTTTGAACTGCTGAAACTATTTTTTTAACTTTTCACGATTTATATAAAATTCGCCATACACTTTCTAAATATTCCACAGTACATATTCACTGGTTTCTCGCCTTCAGAAAGTAAAAATAAAACAAATACCTGAACATTTTTCAACTAATGCATAATTTTCAAGAGGATTCACCATATTCTTTTGGAGATTATAAACGAAAAAAGTTTGTTACATCCGCTTATCAAGGCTTATCTCACTGATGCCAACTTAAAGCCATAAAAGTACCAAACTTTCCCTGCCAACAGTTTTACTCAGAGATTGTCTCTATAATTATTGAATGATACTCCGTATTCTTTTATGTATAAAGTTCTTGCAAAACACCAAGCAATTACTTAAGTAAAGAACATTCAGTATAAAGCAACAAGGAGGAAAGATAACAGAGCACTAGCTGATAGTTTGGTTTGGACCCACAGGTGGATCGGAGGCAGCGTTTGCCGATAACATTTGTGAGTATAATGGTTTGGAGCCTCAAGCCGTACGGAAATGCAACGTTTAGTATGCTATTTGTCTAACCGAACTTGTACCTTAGCTGTGTAGTTACAAATCTCAAAAGCGTGCACGTACTGATTGCCAATTAATTTTCCGCAACGATAATTTGAAATTTATTTTCTAACATCACATATGATGTTAATTAGTATAACCGTCGTAATAGAGTTACGATTTTGTAATTGTAGGTAGTGTTTAACAGACTTGCTTGCTTCATTTATTCGTATTCGAGTTTTATTATTGCAATAAGACACCAGTAGAGCTTAGGAACATTGATTTACAATATTAAAGCACACTGTTATTATATACATAAAGATTATTATAACACTATCGCAGTATCCTATCCAATAAATGTACCCGTATGTATCTGAAGTAGTGTGTAAATGTTTACTGTCATAAAAATTTATCTATTTGAGTCTCAGAGTCTACAATTTTCAATTCTACAACTCTATGACAAATTTTCAATTAAGATTCGCCAGGAAATGAGAGGAAAATACATATTATTTGTTTTATAACTTGTAAAAGACACAAACAGTAATAAAATACTAGCCAGTCCGAAAGAATTAACTTGTGTCTGTAACCTTACGTAGAAAACATGGTTTTAAATCGTCACTATATTTAATCACGTCTGGCATAAATGGGATATCTAGGAAAATCCGAAGACCAAACCAACGCAAATTATGCTATTAACGACTACATATTTAGATTTGTAATGCTTATGTAAGTAGAAGTTTTTATAAGGTGTATTTCATCAATAGCCTACTACTACACTATTTACAATGTGATTGGATATTTATTTACTATTGAATGTTTCAGAGACTGATACTTGCATCATAGAGTAGCCACTGATAAGTGCTTCAGTTGTATTGTATTCAAAACTATTTTTAACATCAACTCAATACAATTTTCTGTTATGCTGAAGCCAGTGGTTTTTAAATATTAGGAGGTATTCTAAATTTGACAATCTTTCTTAAAAAGGCGCAATGGCAAACATATAGCATTGACGCTCTATCAGAATAATAGAAATTCGGAGTGAATAAAATATAAATTAAGTTCGAAAAATAAATATTTGGAAAACAATGTTAACCATTAAATCCTTCAGTTTATATCATTCAGTGAAATGCCTAAATAATTTCATTAGGGACGGCGTTTAGCGAAGCTTTTTCCCGCCAATTGCTGAAGACGAATTTCAATTTGTCCGTCTTTACGCACGATAACTCTTGAACAAGATAGGGTGATAAACTCAACATTTACTACCTATTAAGAGTGCTACCATTAACAAGTATATTACAAGTGTTGATAATAATCCTTTGTCAGAGGTTTAATTGCCTTACGTATTGACGCTAGTGTCATTCCCTTTTGTAGGTTACTGTAGTGGTAATTCTAGAGTTGCTGAAATAGAATGATAGCTGCGCTATGCTAACAGGACATTCTAAAACAATGTGTTAAACGTTCCGTAGTCTCCAGAAAACAGGAACACTTCCGAGTATTTGTACAGATTATGAATGTGCAGTCCAACACGACGATGACATTGTTTGTTATTGCTGCTGGTCATCATAGTCAAAACGTGTTTATAGACGAATAGGGGATTCGCAATCAACGATATGGACGTCCCATAGGCAAAATAAATTGTATCCATCTCCTAATTAAAAGAATCAAAATCTTTAGAAAGGGGACGTGCCTTTTTACTTGGGTATTTAAATATTAAACAACAATTCTACAGTCGTATTTTGTCCATAGATGAGTCACCATTCACTAGGGATGGTATCACGAAATTTCACGATTAACACTCACGGGCAAAAAATGACATTCTCACGAGATAGTGGAACAGAATAAAGAGTTCACCTTATAGAAAGTGGTTTGATATATATATATATATATATATATATATATATATATATATATATATATATATACAGGGTGAGTCAAGAATATAAAATATATATTTTATATATATGTTTTATAAAGGTATCCGGAAACGCTCCATTAGGGAGTAATGGCTGGCGAAACCAGATACTCATCAGATACCAGATTACCAATCAGATACTACAGCAAAAGTTTGCTGTGTAGTGTAATACGTGGGGAGTCAATTTCATAACCTTTTTACACACCTAGTTAATTTTGCTTATTATGGTTGTTTTCTATATATATATATATTGTTAGCATGCAAATACAAGAAGCTTTGTCAAGAGGAATCTTTATTTAGAATCAGATTCAATGAGAAATGTATGTTTAGAAATTCGACACAGGACTTCGTCATTCAGGTGTATAGCGTACTGTAAGTGTGTGTCGAAGTGAAAACTTTGGCCGCCTTGCTTGATTCAGCCCCTGCTTTTAACGAGCACGTTGCATTTGTAACACAACTTGCATTGGTAGGTCTGAGGGGAATGTAGAGGTGAAAAGATGTGTTCTATGAAACCGCATGCAGTCATTAGTTAAATCAGTATTATATTACTGCTGTTCCGTGCCCACAAACTGCTACCTAGGGAGGACTAATAGAGAATTGAAATATCAATCCTTCCATCCTGTTATTTGTGGTCTGAACAGTTTTTATCCTCTCGTCTAGTTTGTGTACAGGACGAAGGTGAAGTGTAGGATTCACAGTAATATTGCAGAGTGAGTGGTTCACAATGGGATGTACCGGAAACACGTAACCTCGGTGACGTCTTGTCTGACAGCGCGGAGTAAGAGCTATGAACGTGTCACATGTCTTCAGCTCGGTGCTGACTCAGCCTCCAAACTACGGCAATAATCATGTGATGAGAGGAGGAAGGCTGTGTATTGTACTCGACATGGAGAAATCGTAACTGGACGGAAACTCTGTGTAGTGACACTCGCTTCCGCTCTGTCAACATCACTGCAGAATAACAGTAAGAGAGACGAGTATAACGTTCTACAATTGTTGGAGCCTGATGATCGAGTGAAAAGAGAAGTTTCCGTAATACGGTGATATCTATTTTTTGTATTCACATATTATGTACATGATTTCGACTAAACCGATTTGCCGGACCCTGTGTGTAAAAATGTATTGTACGGGTTCCCAAGGCTTGTACTGTCAATTAATAATTACTTACCGTATTGAAAGAGGTACCGCACGCAAGTAGAATAAACTTCATAGTTTCATTATTTCAAAGTATTTTACGTGTTCTCAATGTTAGTACAGGGTGGGGTAGTGAAGTATCCCTTACCACGAAAGTAAATTTCAAAAATAGAAATACTTGTTTGAACAAACCTTTATACTGTGTCGTCAAAAGAGAAAATCATAAAGTTTATTTTAATACAAATTTTACTTTGTTTTATACAACACATATTGTCAATGCACTACTGGAGTCTGGTTCAGAAGTTCCGCATAACTCTGAGAAGCATTTGTTGTGGAATGCGGTCAACTTCAAGGCGAATCAAGGCTCTACGTTGATGTCAAACACTTCGCTCTAGAGTAGCCCCGTACAAAGTACACAATACTTTGATAGTAGTTTGAGATGTTATTGTTTAGCTTTTATAAAATAAAGTATTAAGAAAGTATGAAATACCACAACAGAAAATGATATTACCAAGAAATAAAGTCACTCCTACTATGAATACACAACCAACACAAAAGAGTCTCTCACTTAATCAACACGATTTTCGATACTGAACACTTTACCAGGCTCTAAGCGAGATACTGAGTTGCTGATGCAGTAGATAACCTCTTTCTAAAGGGAACACGAGATTGTTAAACAGGCCTCTCGCTTTGTCGCACACGAATGTCGATACTCAGCACTTTACCAGGCTCTAGGCGAGATCGTGAGTTGCTGATGCAGTAGATAAACTCTTTCTAAAGGGAACACGAAGTTGTTGAACAGGCCTCTCACTTTGTCACACACGAATGTCGATACTCAGCACTTTACCAGGCTCTAGGCGAGATACAGAGTTGCTGATGCAGTAGATAAACTCTTTCTAAAGGGAACACGAGATTGTTAAACAGGCTTCTCACTTTGTCACACACGAATGTCGATACTCAGCACTTGACCAGGCTCTAGGCGAGATACTGAGTTGCTGATGCAGTAGATAAACTCTTTCTAAAGGGAACACGAGATTGTTAAACAGGCTTCTCACTTTGTCACACACGAATGTCGATACTCAGCACTTGACCAGGCTCTAGGCGAGATCTTGAGTTGCTGATGCAGTAGATAAACTCTTTCTAAAGGGAACACGAGATTGTTGAACAGGCCTCTCACTTTGTCACATACGAATGTCGATACTCAGCACTTTACTAGGCTCTAGGCGAGATCGTGAGTTGCTGATGCAGTAGATAAACTCTTTCTAAAGGGAACACGAAGTTGTTGAACAGGCCTCTCACTTTGTCACATACGAATGTCGATACTCCGCACTTGACCAGGCTCTAGGCGAGATCTTGAGTTGCTGATGCAGTAGATAAACTCTTTCTAAAGGGAACACGAAGTTGTTGAACAGGCCTCTCACTTTGTCACATACGAATGTCGATACTCAGCACTTGACCAGGCTCTAGGCGAGATCTTGAGTTGCTGATGCAGTAGATAAACTCTTTCTAAAGGGAACACGAAGTTGTTGAACAGGCCTCTCACTTTGTCACATACGAATGTCGATACTCAGCACTTGACCAGGCTCTAGGCGAGATCTTGAGTTGCTGATGCAGTAGATAAACTCTTTCTAAAGGGAACACGAGATTGTTGAACAGGCCTCTCACTTTGTCGCACACGAATGTCGATACTCAGCACTTTACTAGGCTCTAGGCGAGATCGTGAGTTGCTGATGCAGTAGATAAACTCTTTCTAAAGGGAACACGAGATTGTTGAACAGGCCTCTCACTTTGTCACACACGAATGTCGATACTCAGCACTTTACCAGGCTCTAGGCGAGATCGTGAGTTGCTGATGCAGTAGATAAACTCTTTCTAAAGGGAACACGAGGTTGTTGAACAGGCCTCTCACTTTGTCACACACGAATGTCGATATTCAGCACTTTACCAGGCTCTAGGCGAGATACTGAGTTGCTGATGCACTAGATTATCCCTTTATAAAGGGAGAACAAGATTGTTATCCAGGCTTCTTAATTTTTCACACACGAATGTCGATACTCAGCACTTGACCATGTTTTAGGCGAGATACCGAGTTGCTGATGCACTAGATTATCCCTTTATAAAGGGAACACGAGATTATCCTCCAGGTGTCTCACTTTTTTTACTATTAAAATTTTAAAATCAGTTAACTGTAATTGAGGCCAATTTTATTGAAGAAATTATTTTATTAAACATTTACATAAACTATATCAAATTTTATTATCTTTTATGTTTGCCTTTTTGTGCAATTAAGACATCCAAAATAATATCCAAAAATGATAATAGGATTAAAAATATTATTCATTGCTTCCAAAACATGTAACATAATTTCAGAAGTATTAAAATATACAGTTTATTAAACTAAGTCATTCATACAATAGGTCAGTGTGGTATGAACCACGTCATAAAGAAATAGAATGAAGTCTTTGTACACCCCTCCTATAAAACTAATAGCAAATTTTATTTTTCCAGCGTTTATACTCGGATTTTATATCTATGTTTACACATCGGTCCCGGGTTTGTTTTCGTTTGTGGTTTATTCATAAAAGATATTTAAATTACTTTTAATTTAACGTTTTAAATATAAAGATTTTAATGAATACTTTTAAGTAATTTTATACTGATTATTTTAGTTTATTATTTATTATTATTAATTGTGAAACTTTATCACAGTTGCTATATGTACAATTAACAACATATTTATTTTTTGAAAACATGTATTTGTAACCCACTACGGTGCTATGGGAAAATTGTGTATTAAATATTGTTTACTTCTAGCATTCGTGAAGATTTTGATATCTGGATTCTTAAAAGAATAAGGAGGAAGCAGTGATCAATTGTAGTAAGGAGGTGCTCTATTCGGAGATGAAAACAAACTTCTTATACGTTCAGCTAAAGACTAAGAAAATAATGTAATCTATCTATAAAGAAATTACAGTTAATTCGTTAACAAACTCATTAAACTACTTTTCCTTAATAATTTATTATCTTGTTCCAAGGGCCACTTTGCGCTGGCACCCACTTTAATCAGACTGACAGGTACAGTTTTATCTTCAAGTATCTATCCACGAGGTACTTCCTCTTCCATAAAAATCAATCAGTCTTTTACTGTCAGTTTAGTTGTTTCAAACAACATCTTGGTATGAAAAGTGGAGTTCGCTTGTCTGCAAAACATATATTAAAAACTCGTATAAATTATTACTCTCACACTATTTATATTTAATGAAAATCGGATAAGAATTTTATATAAATTTGTAATACTTTATGCATACTATACGTATGTTCAGTTTCATGCATTTACATACAATGGCATGCTCCGAAACAAACTGTGTAAGAATCGTATGATATTGTGGTATATTTGTGTCTAAAACAGCATTTTGTATTAATTAAGATCCATAAAAGTATATTATTTTCTCTACAAAAATCTATTTCAAGGCATTGAAATAGAATCCTCAAAATTACTTATGATGAAATTATTTATTATTATATTTCTTAGCTGCCTTTACATCTAAGAAATATTGAAGTAGATCTGAGAAAATCCTATTAAAGAGTTGAAAATGGCAAGAGCTTTAGAGATGCAAAGGGGTTTGCAGTAAATAATAATAGTCATTAAGGTCTACCTACATAACGACTCTTTGACCGAAGGTACATTTGCAGCTCATTTATAAGTCCAATGCCTCTGCCTTATAATCAGTGTGAGGGAGACTTGGTGGACATGCTTGTCCACCTTTTCGGATAAGTTGCTAATGTATAACTTGTAATGAGTGGACGGGTAACGTTGAATGGAGATCACGGCGGCAAACGCTCTATTCTACTGGATTGCTTCAACGATATATTCAATAAATTCAACGCAGTGCTTAACAGTAATAATCTTTAACAAAGCATGTTTACCGAGAATTAGTTTTCCGTAGAGCTGAACGAAAGAACCCACTGGGAATGACTTCAAGTGCAGTCCCTGATATTGAACGTCTTATTTATCTTGCCCCTGTGTTTTGAAGACACTTTAGAACTGGGTTAGAATGTGATGATTTTGCTAAAACCTGGTCAGTCAATTATTCATGCGACTACGCTCACTAAGGTAGGGAACTAACGTATGTGTGGGTTGGTGTGAAATGTAACTCTGTTTCTGGCCTGAACTCCGGTAGTACAAAGGTTATACCTCGATTACGAAATGTTGCTATGAAATGCTTCTCAGAGTAAACATGTGGCAATTTCTGAACTCAAAAATATATTATAAGAAAATAAAATTTGTTGTGGTGTGGCTACCATCCTACGACTGTTGCTATTTATATATATGCAATAAACGAGGGATATGCCTACTGCGAAGGAGCCGGGTAAAAGTCTCTTAGCGCACCTAAGATCTGACATCAATGGTGGTGTAGAACAAAGTCACTTGAGTTTTCTTAGGAGCGACTGTACGCGCCTTCAGCACTGCGCTACCATGGATCGTTGCGAGGAAGCTCTGCTAGTCTCCACCATCTACTCGGCAGCACTCATCATGTCGTATCGCATTCTTGTTGGTTCTGTTGTGCTGCACACCCAAAATTAAACTACGTGGTGCGATAGTCCTTCTTCTGCTGGTTTTTTTCTAATACTCGTTGCCACCGATGACAGGTGGTCATCCTCGTCTTCTGTTAATATTATTAGAACTTGTAATATTGTGTCGGGAATATTTTCGAAATTTTCCTCTACAGACTGTTGATTACATTTTGACACAAAATAGTTTTTTTTATTTAGGAACCAAACAAATATCATATGAGCAAAAAAAGAGAAAAAGATGATGATACTGTAGGAGAGAAGTTGACAATTAGACACTTTCTTTATTTTACCTGCCCTGGCTTAGACCAAAGGTCCACTCTTCCGCCAGGACAGGCCTCAAACATTTTACAATGTTATCATTCATTACAATCGTTGTGTAAAATATTTTTTACTTATACACAAGCAATTTTCCATTAAAACAAACGTTTTTACTATGCCTTTACATTGCATGCTTGTTATAAATGTATTCCTGCAGTACACAATTATATGATAAATTATAAATATTATTAATAATAAACACATTTTTTACAAAAAAAGTTTTTTACAATCATTGCACACTCAACAATACATATTAGAGACAACATTCCAGTATTACATGCAATAAATATTCCTCTCAAACTAACCTAAACACCGCAAACATTTTGCTAAATCACGTGCATTTAAACGTACACATTTTATTGCGTTATCGTTATTTTCTGGTCAGTGATTCCGATGACTTAACAGTCGAGGATCTTTTAGAGGTTACCGTAGCAAGTACTGTATACTTAGTAGACTATATAAGTATGAAACTATTAATGTGCACCTAATAGATAAGGTAGTCCCGAGCTGGTAGACTTGTATTTAGATCTTACGTGAAACTCTCTATAGTCCACAGTGTTCCCGGGGAACAAAACGCGACCTCGAGAATGACAAAGATTCCTAATCCTGGAAGCGGTACTACGTAGGAATGAGATGCCAGCACCCCAGCCACAAATTACAATACACCCCATCTGAACTGCCACTGACTTCCAAACCACCACCAACAGCCGGGCAGGCGAGCTGCATGCAAGGACAGAATCACTCAGCGATAACCTATCCAAACAGCATCCACGATCGACCTTTTTTGATTCTTTGTGATAACATCTGTAACCATTACGCTGCTGCGCCATTGGCATTGGCGTATAGTTTATAAAGTTGAAAAAACATGTCTTGCAGAGAACCGAACTAAACTCCAATGCCTATTCTAAGATTTGGTCCAAAACAGCTAATCTCTGTCAGTAAAAGGCTGATTAGTTTATATGAAAGTGAAAGAACGAGGATAGATAGTGAAAGATAATACTGAATAATCAGTCTGATGAAAGTGGGAGCCAGCGCTTTGTCCCTGAAACAAAAACAGAAATTACTTAAGGACAAGTAATTTGATGAGTTTGCTGGGCAAATTAAGATTCATTTTTATAGGCATATTACATTATTTTCTTAGTATTTAGCTGAACGTATATATTCCTTCATAGTTCTGAGAAGTCTGTTTTCATCTACGAATAGAACACCTCCTAGTAGTATATAGAGCTCCCCCTTATTTTCTCAAAAATCCAGAAGCAAGAATTTTAGTACGAATATTAGAAGTAAAAGCTACTCAATTTTGTAATTTCCACTTGGAACCGTAATGGCTCGTAAATACACTATTTAGAAACATTTAATGTAATAAAGTTTAACGTTGGAATAATAAAAATATGTTTTACCAGTATACTACTTATTCTATGGAAATAAACATAATTAAAAAATTCGATTTAAAGTAATTAAACCCCCTTTTATGAATTGCACACACTCTCGTTCTAAAACCAAAAGAGAAAACAAACCTTGAACCAATGTGTAAACATGGATATAAAATCCGAGTCTAACCGCTGGGTTTGATTGAGCAATAAAGTATAAAGTTATTCATTTCATAGTTACATTCGTAGTATTCAAAGATTTCAATCTATTTCTTTATGACCTATGTCATGCCACAAAACCTATGCTATTGAATGAATTACCTATTTAAATGAACTGTATATTTTAATAATTCCGAAGATATGTTACATATTTTAGAAACATAGAATTAATATTTAACTCTATAATAATATTATTATATTATATTATTTTCAAATAACATTTTGGCTGCTATAATGGCACAAAAATAAACTACCTGGAAAGTTAATAATGTTATTACAGTCGGATCTTAAGACTTAAGAATCTTAAGAACACGATTATGGTAAACTGATTTTAAAATATGAATATAGCAACATAAAATCTTGAACACAGACATAATATTGCCTAATAAATTAACGCACAAAAATAAATAAACACAGATGCCCGTTTTAAAACAGTATGCTAATTTTAACATATAAAACAGACGAACTGACTGCCCTTTTACTTTTTGACCATAAAATGAACAGTATATCAACATTGTGTAGCAAAGAGGCCTGGAGGAAAATCTCATGTTCTCTTTAAGGAAATTTTATCTAGCGCATCACCAACTCAGTATCTCTTCTAAAGCGTGGTTAAGAGCAGAGTATCGACATTATCGTGTGACAAAGTAGGAAGCCTTAGGGACTATCTCGTGTTCCTGTAGGAAGAGTTTATTTAGTGAATCAGCAACTCAGTTATTCGCCTCGAGTCTGCTAAAGTGCTGGGTATCGACATTCGTGTGTGACAAAGTGAGAAGCCTGAGGGACCATCTCGTGTTCCTGTAGGAAGAATTTATTTAGTGAATCAGCAACTCAGTCACTCGCCTAGAGTCTGGTAAAGTGCTGGGTATCGACATTCGTGTTGACGTGTTGACAAAGTGAGAAGCCTGAGGGACCATCTCGTGTTCCCTGTAGAAAGAGTTTATCTAGTACATCAGCAACTCAGTCTCTCGCCTAGAGTCTGGTAAAGTGCTGGGTATCGACATTCGTGTTGACGTGTTGACAAAGTGAGAAGCCTGAGGGACCATCTCGTGTTCCCTGTAGGAAGAGTTTATTTAGTGAATCAGCAACTCAGTCACTCGCCTAGAGTCTGGTAAAGTGCTGGGTATCGACATTCGTGTGTGACAAAGTGAGAAGCCTGAGGGACCATCTCGTGTTCCTGTAGGAAGAGTTTATTTAGTGAATCAGCAACTCAGTCTCTCGCCTAGAGTCTGGTAAAGTGCTGGGTATCGACATTCGTGTGTGACAAAGTGAGAAGCCTGAGGGACCATCTCGTGTTCCTGTAGGAAGAGTTTATTTAGTGAATCAGCAACTCAGTCACTCGCCTAGAGTCTGGTAAAGTGCTGGGTATCGACATTCGTGTGTGACAAAGTGAGAAGCCTGAGGGACCATCTCGTGTTCCTGTAGAAAGAGTTTTATCTAGTACATCAGCAACTCAGTCTCTCGCCTAGAGTCTGGTAAAGTGCTGAGTATCGACATTCGTGTGTGACAAAGTGAGAAGCCTGAGGGACCATCTCGTGTTCCTGTAGAAAGAGTTTATCTAGTACATCAGCAACTCAGTCTCTCGCCTAGAGTCTGGTAAAGTCTGAGTATCGACATTCGTGTGTGACAAAGTGAGAAGCCTGAGGGACCATCTCGTGTTCCTGTAGAATAGTTTATTTAGTGAATCAGCAACTCAGTCACTTGCCTAGAGTCTGGTAAAGTGCTGAATATCGACATTCGTGTGTGACAAAGCGAGAAGCCTGAGGGACTACCTCGTGATCCCTGTAGAAAGAGTTTATCTAGTCCATCAGCAACTCATTGTCTCGCCTAAATTCTGGTTTTCAGCTCAGTATCACATTCGTGTGTGAATAACTTTGAATCGCTATTGTACTCTAGTTGTTATACCTATTGTAGGAAAGGATATTTTCACTCTATACCTGGAAAGATTGTTATTTCTGTAGATAGTAAGAAATCATCTTAAATATCGAGGACAACTTCTGAAAAATGTATATTGTTTTTTTTCTCTAGTGCATTTATTCCTTTGTATTCTCTTTTCTTTAATAGAATGTTATACTTTTTAATTCTTTATTTTGAGATCGCCAAACAATGAAATATCACAATTATTAACAAAGTACAAGTTTATATATTAACTGCGTCACAATAATGGTAGATACAGAGAAACTTAAAATGTATACATCATACAAGTGTATAGTTTAGTTCATATGACTGATTGATTTTGAAGTGATTGTAATATGTTTTTTTAAGAGTAGTCACATGTAAGTAAGTCCGTCTAGCGATACTTCTATACGGGAAGGTCCTAGAACCTTTATACACGGGTGCCTCGTAGTCCAAAGAAGAGTGCTTTAGGATAAAATATATCAGATCAATCCGTCCGTCTGTGCGATAGCTTTTTCGTTTCGTTTAGTCGTTTTTAATTAACAGTACAAACCTTGAGAACCCATACGATAAATTACTATACACATGTTCCGATAAATCGGGTTAGTCGACGTACATAATATGTGAATGCAGAAAAATACTACCACGATATTTTGTAAGTGTAAGTGTAAGCGATGTTGACAGAGCGGAACTGAATGCCACTCCACACGGTTTCCGTCCAGTTACGATTTCTCCATGTCGAGTACAATACACAGCCTTCATCCTCTCATCACATGATTATTGCCGTAGTTTGGAGGCTGAATCAGCACCGAACTGAAGACATGTGACACGTTCATAGCTCTTACTCCGCGCTGACAGACAAGACGTCATCGAGGTTACGCGTTTCCGGTACATCCCATTGTGAACCACTCACTGTGCAATATTACTGTGAATCCTACACTTCACCTTCGTCCTGTACACATACTAGACGAAAGGATAAAAACTGTTCAGACCACAAATAGCAGGATGGAAGGATTGATATTTCAATTCTCTATTATTCCTCCCCAAGTACGCAGTTTGTGGACACGGAACAGCAGTAATATAATACTGATTTAACTAATGACCGCATGCGGTTTCATAGAACACTCCTCTTCACCTCTACACACCCCTCAGACCTACCAATGCAAGTTGTGTTACAAATGCAACGTGCTCGTTAAAAGCAGGGGCTGAATCAAGCACGGCGGCCAAAGTTTTCACTTCGACACACACATACAGTACGCTATACACCTGAATTACGAAATTCTGTGACGGATTTCTAAACATAGAAGTCTCATTGAATCCGATTTTCAATGAACACTTTCTCTTGGCAATGCTTCTTCTATTTGAATGCTTACTCTGTTTATATACATGGTGTAAAAAAGGCCTGTACAGGCTTGATAACCCCCGAAAGAGTACAGGTAAAGCAATAAATTTTTACATCATTTCTGAACCTATAAATCTTTGCTTTTAGTCATTACCATGTTTTTCATTACAGGGGAGTGGCACGCAAGGAGTTAGAATAAAATCTTAAATTAGAGCATACGTCGAGTAGTAAATCAAATTAAAGGTCTCTATTAGTAGATTAAAGGTCTCTATTAGTAGAGTAAAGGTCTCTATTAGTAGAGTAAGGTCTCTATTAGTAGATTAAAGGTCTTTATTAGTAGAGTAAAGGTCTTTATTAGTAGAGTAAAGGTCTTTATTAGTAGATTACACTGCTGCACATCCAACCTGAAAAGGTTGACTCTTTAAACATTACGATGATTTAAAGTTTGAAACCTTTATAATGTAGGTCATGTTCTAGATGGTTTAATGTTATTGTCATGGTTCAAGTTGTGAAATGTTAACTTAGTAAATGAATATTGGACTTAAGAAATAATTTTTAATGTAGTTATTGACTCTTCACATCTAATGGAGGATCTATAAGGAGTTCAACAAAAAAAGTTAACGTGACATTATTTTAAACTAACAATATTTTGATTCTTTTGTTGGAGGTGGGGTTTCAATGTTATTTCTTGTTGGTACACTTTAAGAAAAAAATGGCAAATGGAAAATACCATCAGATTTTACCACCTAACTGAGTTCAGTTTTACATAAATTTGTACTTAGTTGGTGTTAAGAACTAGTTTTTAACATAATACAATCTGGTCCACTTACCAAAGACTACTCTGTGACGAAAATATCTGTCTCTGAAATATAAAATAGTAAATTATTACTAAGCCACGCTGTAAATAGTTTAATAGTAAGCTATTAATGGCGTACACGTTACAAATCTACCATCCACATAAGCAGCGCAAATCTAAATATTATTAAACTAGTCGTTACTAGCATGATTAGCGTTGATTTGCTCGTCTGGTTTTCCTACATATCCCATTCATGCCAGACATGATTAAAACAACTAGTTATAATTTAAAACCATGTTTCCTATGTAAGTTTACATATACAAATGTACCTTTCAAATGTGCTAATATTTTTCCTACTGGTTGCTTCTGTGAAAATGTATAAGACAAATGATATGCATTTCCCTCTCATCTCCTAGCGAATATTAAATCAAATGTGTCATAGGTAGACTCACAAATATATAAGGTAGACTTATTGGATTTTGTTAATTGCGGTTGTTCATTACAATCCTTGTCTAGATAATAAAATTGCTTTAACATTGTAAAGCAAAGTTCCCAAGCTCTATTTATGCCTGATTTCAATATCAAATGTGGAATGCTAATTATTTCAGTACGTAAGCCGTCAATTTCAAGTGCGTTTGGGTGAACAATTTAGTAAACTCAACAGTTTCGTAGAACTATGAAGAAATATATCAATAATACAACAAACTACATCGGCAATCAGTGTGTCCGAGTGTCTAGATGACTAAACGACTCAGGTAGAATTTGTTTAGGCTAATATTAGATGTGATGGTAGCGTTCAGAGTACAAATTACTATTACAGCAAACTATATTGGCACCCTCCAAGGTTTAGAGATACGCAACCTGGTCACAAGTTTTTTTTTTAGGTTATCAGTGGATTTTATAATAGCGTTCAGAGTACAAATTACTATTACAGCAAACTATATTGGCACCCTCCAAGGTTTAGAGATACGCAACCTGGTCACAAGTTTTTTTTAGGTTATCAGTGGATTTTATAATAGCGTACAGTGTACAAATTAGCATTACAGCAAACTGTATTGGCAGTTGGTACGTACGCGATTTCCGAGGTATAGAACTACACAACCTAGGCATATGTTTGGTTAGACAAATAGCATTCAGAACGCTGCAGTTCCGTACAGCATTGAGGCTTCAAACCAGTATGCTCACAAATGGAATCGACAAACGTTGCCTCCGAATTACCTGTGGGTGCAAACCAAACTATAATTTAGTACTCTGTTATCGTTCCTGCCTGTTGCTGTGTACTAAATGTTCTTTACTGGAATAACTGCTTGCTGTTTTGCAATAGGATTATACTCAAAAATACGTGAAAAGTACTTGGAACTAAAAAAGAATTTATTACTAACTAAACAACATACTTGCGAAGTACTCTTCAAATTGCTCTAATATGTAACCACCACGCTTACTTAGTGAATGCCAGCATTAGAATACGTGTCTCCCTAGAGCTTATTGTGTAAAGACAAAAGAACAAGTGTGCGCTGGTTCTGACGTTGTCACATTCCTGAAGTTGATTTATACTCATGTAGATAAGCGTTACTTGCATTACAGGTACATGTATAACGCACTAATGTGTATTGTATTGTATTCGAGTAATTCAAGTAAGTAAGTTTGGGTATAATTTAGGTCCATGGAAAATCAAGAATAACATATGTAATAAACATACTTCTTGTCACATTCCTGAAGTTGATTTATACTCATGTAGATAAGCGTTACTTACATTACAGGTACATGTATAACGCACTAATGTGTATTGTATTGTATTCGAGTAATTCAAGGTAAGTAAGTTTGGGTATAATTTAGGTCCATGGAAAATCAAGAAAACATATGTAATAAACATATCACATTCCTGAAGTTGATTTATACTCATGTAGATAACGTTACTTACATTACAGGTACATGTATACGCACTAATGTGTATTGTATTGTATTCGAGTAATTCAAGTAAGAATTTAGGTCCTTATGTTGTGTATAATTTAGTACGCAAAGGTGCAAGAATAACATATGTTCATACTTCTTGTCACATTCCTGAAGTTGATTTATACTCATGTAGATAAGCGTTACTTACATTACAGGTACATGTATAACGCACTAATGTGTATTGTATTGTATTCGAGTAATCGATTAATTCGAGTAAGTTTGGGTATAATTTAGGTCCATGGAAAATCAAGAATAACATATGTAATAAACATACTTCTTCACTGCGGTAATAAAATAAAATTGTTACTCCAGAAATGTGAGCTAACTTTTCATTTACTGTGTATATTTTAGCATATGTATAAATTATGTGGTAATTCAATCATTTTTTAATAGACCGGGGACAATTTTACAGGAATTGTTTACAGGAACAATTTACATACAAATACAGGAACTAAACTGTAATGGTATGTATTTCAATGCTGCAAATGAATGTGTTATATTTTTGACTCTGTGGACTGGATACAAAGTGGGATGTTACTAATGTGGCATTTGGCTAACTTAATATCGAGTTAATATAGGGTAATAATATCTTATTACACTATTACGACAAAAATGGGAGAAGCCAAGTAGTGTATGGAAACTATTATTTATATACACTTTTTCTCAAGTAATAAGAAATGGTAATTTGTCTTTAAAAAAATGCATCTTGTAAAATAGCCCAATAATGATAGGCTAGGAGTCCATTGGATTCTGGATGACACCATCTTTGACCCATTGATACTCGTAGCTAAGACGGGGTCCATTTGTTGAGGTAAACCTATTTAACTGATAATTCCAAAGTTCCCTTAGTCTCCTCTAACACCTTTCTTTGTTCCTGTGTTCCCTGTGGTGAATTACGTCCCACTAATACTGAATTTCTCATGGAATCCGTCGACAAGATGCAATTAATTAAATCACAGGTTCTGAAGGCATTTATCAATGATGTAATAAAGTATCCCTATGAAGATCTCTATGATTATCCATGTTTCGATTGATGCATAGTAACGTCATCTTAAATTTTACAACATGCATTTGTATATTTTGCACTAGACGTCACCTCTCTAATATGTAGAATTATAAAATGCGAATGGCCAACATAAAAAAATTAAAGACAACAAACAAAGTCAACACCGAAATCAATATTTTAACGGCCTTACGATTCATCATATTGTTACAAGACAGGAAAAATGCTGTTTCTGTAGCATTTTTATTGGGAACCAATAACATTGATCAACACTAACAACCCCGACGAACAATAACATTAACTGTTAACTTACCGAACAGCATGATTCGACGACTGGCAATAAGCCAATATATCTGGTGAAAGAAAATAAATATACGTCCTTCGATGTTGGTTAGAATTTTGGAAATTATCATGGATGAGGTTGCTTTCATAAACCATTACAGGCTGAATACTTTAATAATTATGTTTTAAAATATATTAGTGCTTTCGCAAATTTTATTAATATCAATCTTCAAAGTCTTATCTACATAGTATTCACCTTTTTCTAGTTTTCTATAAATGCTACAGAACGTTATTATTCAAATAACTGTATCAAAACTTGATTGAATCCTTTTTCGCCACTCAGTCAGTTTAAAAGTTTTAAATAGCTGTTATAAGTTCTTTTGTAAGAAATAAGTTATCGATCTATAACACTTGTATTGCTATATTTAATATTGATATAAACATACTATTTCTAGTAAAATCTTTATGACAGATGACTTATAAACAAGTTTGGTAAATAAAGGAGGGTTCAAAGATTAAAACTTTTGTTATAACTCATCATCTGACTGAAGAAGCAACATTATAATCACAACTTCCTAGGAAAGCTTCAGAAGGTTTTCACATTCTTATCGTACTAAAAACGAGAAACGCCCTTTGTGGCAGCAGAGTGCAATGTATTTTTCCAGGAAAGCTTCAGAATGTTTCCATATTCTTAAAATACTGAACGATAACCATCTTAATGTACAGTTATCTATTCTTCTGTAAAATAGCATAATACATTATTAATCCCTATGCGTTTCTATTATTTGTTAAATTCCTAAAACTTTGAATGGATAAAATTAGAAGTAGAATCATGGAAGACCTATACCCCGGATTATACCCTCCCGGCAAAACATACTCACAATTCCTATCCCATAGACCGTGAACTAAGCCCGATTAAAAGTTTCCAAACTATAAAACCCATATAAAATATCAGTTTTTTCCAGGAAATGGTACAAAAGGTAGGGCTACGAGAGATCAAAAACCATAAGAGGAAAATAAAACAGTTAAAGGAATCTTAATGTTGCTGGTAGTAATTTATTGTTCCATGAACAATTCATAGAGACTTGGTCATGAAGCTAGTAGTACTCAATATACGCAGGCCTAAAACTGTAGCCTTTTCATCGCAAATAATGTATCGTTCAATACCTGAAAGGAGAAACTATTCTTTAAGTTAATGTAAGGCATAATGTACCGATGTTTAAGAATAATAAACTGTATGGAATGGACAACAGAAGGAGACTAACCTGAACTCCTTCTCGTTGTATCTTTAAATCAAGCTTGGTAATTTATAACTAGATGCATTCATTAAGATTAACGAAGTTACAGCTCCTAGTCGAACATCGTTAACGTTGAACTTAAAGAACATGAAAGTTTAACAGACACTGCCCAACTTACGTGACGTAACTTTCAATAGGTTCCCCTATCAATTAGCAAATATTAGCCATTATATATATTATAATATATAATGTTATTCACTCCACTTATGGGGTTATCTATATATTAATTTATAGATGAAAGTAGAAAAACCTTTAAAGGGCTTTAGTTACTTTTGAATGCATTAATATAAATATATATATATATATATATATATATATATATATATATATATATATATATATATATATAATCGGTAATATTTTAATACAAAATAATTAAATCGTAAAAAGTAAGGGCTCTGTGGTGTAATGGTAGCACATTCACCCAGCAAGTGAGGGATTTGGGTTCGAGTCCCGGCGAAGCAAGTACTTTTTGTGATTCAATGTTTACTGAAATTAAATTCGGTGATTGCCATTTATACAAATTTAATGAATGTAAATAAAAGTCGTTTGGCAGGTATTTGGTTTTCCGATCATATGTTACTTTGGTTATTTAAACGCATATGTGACAGATACGGCCAAATACAAAATAAATGAATCATAAAAAGTGAGGACTATGTGGTGTAATGGTAGCACATTCACCCGGCAAGTGCGAGATCCGGGTTCGAGTCCCGGCGGAGCAAGTACTACTTAGATATATATATATATATATATATATATATATATATATATATATATATATATATATATATATATATATAATTACTTTCCTTACAAGTATGCATTCCAGGAGAGGTGCCATTGAATGGCCTGCTCGTTCCCCCGACTTAACTCCATTGGAGTTCTTTTTCTGTGGTTATCTTAAAGATAGGGTGTATAATAAAACCACGGGATTTGGAAGAATTGAGGAACAGGATCTTAGAAGAAAGTGGTTGTTTGGAACGTGAGGAAACAGGACTACAACACGCTGTGGAGGCCTTGGTTGTCGAATCAATGTAGAATAGTAGTGATAGACAAGAAAATACACAAATGTTACAGATATATCGTTTTTTAATGTCATCTAACAGTACTTCGCAGAACAATACATAGTGAAGTATTGTCAACAATGCAAGTATAATAGAACAATACTATCGATTTCCATTGTGTTTACTGTATACAAGATGATACAGATCACTTGGACATTAAACAGTAATCATTCCAAATAGATGTTGCACTTTCTTTCATCTTTGTCCTATTTGACACCAGAGCACTAATTTAATTAATTTTTAACTTAGAAAACGCCCCTAAGGGACTCAATTTATTTTGCTGAGCGCGTTTGTTGAAAAAAATGTAAACAGTAAACGCGGTTTGTGTAATATTTTATTTGTAAAGTCTCATCCTTTATCTATTTTTATTTATAAATATATTTAAAGTAAATTTAAATCATCAAGTGCCATTTAAATTGTTGTTTATGGACTTATAATTGTTTCCCATTTTTTTATTTATCGTTTATTGTCTATGCCATCTATATTTGGAATAATAAAAGTTCATATTTTTCCTTCATTTTTCCAGTTCATATTATGAAAGAGTTATTCATAATCTCTTTCTCGGTAATCGGAAGATGAGTAATGGAGACCGGAAACCGGAAGTATCACTTTTTTGTTGTTCCGTTGCAGCGTGGCGGGCCCCGAATTTGTATTACTGTCTCAGACCGACAGATACGACTCGTATAATACTGTTTGGTTCTCGTTTTCAAAACTGACAGAAGAATTTCGCAATAAAATTATTGTTGTCTACTGAACTATAATAAAATATGCCACAAGCGATTTGTGGTGGAACTTTTTTTAAAGAATTGCGATCTTATGTATGTAGTCTATCTGTTACAAAAACTGAAACAAATATCGTAAACTAAAGGTTGTTTATTTTCGTATATTTGTAAGAGAAATTACAATGGTTTATTTTAAATACGTACTAAATCATTCGTATAAAATAGGTTCAAATCAATGATCATTCATTGTATACGCAACAGATGCTGAGAATCCCTCCAAACACTAAAGGTGAAACACTCTTACAAAAATAAAACTAAACTTTCAGATTGTTTTAATTTTTTAAATCTTCTAGAAACTTGTAAAAGACAATACGCAGAATGCCGGAGTATTAATGTTCACAAAATTGTGTCTTCAAATGAACATTTTACTGTATTACAGAAACAAAGTTGTAATAGCAGACATTAGCAACACATATCAAATTGACTTCATACATATCGGTAGTAGAAGGGCAAATCGCAGGGTGTTGAGAACTGTTCGATACCGCATAAAAGAGCCAATCCCTCATTTTTGCGGTCTCACTACAAAACACCCTTCGCTCACGACACAAACACCATTAAACCGTGGTGTCGGTTTCCACATCCCAAAATATTCCCTTTCAAGTGATGACGTCAATTATTACGTCATTAATATCTTTGGTGTATGTAGCGGGTAACGCGGTCTACGTATCAATATTCGCCTTAGCTTTTATGATATGGCAATGATTATGTAAAGTAAATTTACAGTTTTAAAAGTCTCATAAGAAAAATCATTAAAGCGTACCCAGGTGGGTTCACTTCTGGGGTCTCTAAGTGTTAAAGGCACTAACTAGCCTAAACATAAGGGCTTATTTACCCTAGCTCGCTTTGACTGGAGAGGCCGTTACAGAGCTTACCTCTTCTTCTTCGAAGGAGATATGAAAGGGATTGATGCCCAAAGCCGGCCTCACGGATATTGACAGGAGGTGGCCCCTAACCTAACCTTACCCATCCAAAATACCGTGTGTCACTCCGTAAGCAGCGCAAAGATTCTTTTAGGACTAAGTGCAATTTCTAATCTTCTTGTCATAAGAGAAAAAAATTATTAAATATGAATATTATTCCCAATATGGGTTTCTCTAACAAAATTGGAAAATATACTAGTTAAATGTAAACAATATCAATAGAACATAAAATACGTTTATTTACAACAATTAAAATATTTTTGAAATTGATTTGGTACAACCAATATTAGGAATAAGATACAGAATATATATATATATATATATATATATATATATATTAAATTATATAAATGGCAATAGCCTTATTTTTAATTTCAATAAACAATGAATCACAAAAAGTACTTGCTCTGCCGGGAGTCGAACCCGGATCTCTCACTTGCCGGGTTCGACTCCCGGCGGAGCAAGTACTTTTTGTGATTCAATGTTTATTGAAATTATATATATATATATATATATATATATATATATATATATATTATATATAAATATTATAATATATTACATAATTTTAATAAACGATACAAATTGTATGTATATATATATATATATTTTATATATATATATATATATATATATATTATATATATAAAATTATATATATATAATATATATATATAATATATATAAAATTTTATATATATATGGAGTTTCTAAATTATAAATTAACTGTTTGCATTGATCATTTCCTAGCAAAGACTATTGCTCGGGTGTTAGAAAAATTGTATTTCTGTTTGTGTGTCTAATTGTCCTCACAATAACTCGAAAACAATCTGACTTTCAGAGTTGAAATTTTGCATGAAACTTCGTTTATATATTATAAACACTGAGTTCGATGACATTGCCTGTCGATATAGTGGATATGGCTGAGCGTAAGAGATATTTATTAATTAGGTACCCATGATGATAAAGGGAAAAAAAGCAGAATAAATAAATTGGTAACAAAGTCAATACATCCATTAGATATTTAAACAAGAGACATATTAATACATGTAGTGTGGCTATAGCTAAACATATATAACATTTTTTCTATTAAATGTGTATGTAAACTATTATTATTTAAAAATTGACATGAAACCTAATTCTTAATGTATTATGTGGGGAAAATTTTACGTCGAGTGTATTTTTTAATATGTAGTTTTATTACGTCGAGAAAATATCTCATATGCAGACTTCTAATCTTTCATGAAACTTCATTTATACATTCATAAGTTCTATGATGCGCGTCAAATTTTTTTATGATTCTCATCCAGTCTATTTGTCCACAGCACATCTCTACAATAAAATAACATATAGATTTGAAATGTCCCATACAAACTCACCGTAGCCTGTTACAACACGTGGTGTGGCGTACTTCTACCTTGTAAAGATACTTAATTATTTACTTGTTTCTGTGGCAAGAAGACTACTTTGTGGTTAAATAGTTATACTTATATTTAATATTAATAAATGCCTTGTAGAAAGTTTTTTTTAGTTTAGGGATTGATGTAGACCGGTTCATGGCATAAACATTAGTGTTATCACCTTTTCGTGGCATCAACACTATGTTATCACCTTCTCGTGGCATCAACACTAGTGTTATCACTTTTTCATGGCATCAACACTAGTGTTATCACCTTTTCGTGGCATCAACACTAGTGTTATCACCTTTTCGTTGCATCAACACTAGTGTTATCACCTTTTCATGGCATCAACACTAGTGTTATCACCTTTTCGTGGGAGCAACATTTCGTGACATCATCATTTCGTCACCTTTCTTCTTTGCTACTGGACCTTTATGTTTAGACTTCGAATCATAGTACACGAATGCTCAGTATATCCAATAAATAATAGAATGTGTAGTTAAGAAAAGAAATGTTTTTAGAGTGGAACTCAATGTAATATTTTGGTAAGTAATAAAAATCAACTCTTTATTGCGCAATTTTTTCGCAAGCGTAAACAATTCTATTACATTAAATAGATAGTTTCTCATTATAACCTGTACATGTATTCATAAATACATTTTATTCATTTTCTCAGATCCATCACTTTCAGATATCCCACCGGATATCATGAATACATGATAGAACGCACTTTATACAAAAAGGCGTTATAGGTAAGTTGTAAATTCACTTTGACTGTCAGTTTTGTTTATAGTTTCATGACCATATTGAGGTGGGTGGTAACATAACGTTATGTTGATAACATTAGTCTATGGTACTGAGTTCCAAAGTTCTCCTTCCCTCTGGTTTCATATTGTTGGAAGTCCCTGAGAACCAATGAAGCCCCAAAGACTAATTACATACGCAAAAGGTGGATCGATTACGCAACTGTAAGCCATTTTTGGACCTAGAGAACACAACAGGGCAAAAAGCCTAAGACGACTATAGCACAAATTTTATCAACACGGTTGCTTCAGGTTAGTCCTTTGTGAATAAACGTTCCAGAAACATAGTGGAATTAACCTATTTCAAAGGGACATCATCCATAAACATACCCGGTTGGACCACAAGTTCATGATAACGAAGCTAAAATTCTATTACATTTGATTGAGGCTGGTTCATAGAATATAGAAGTATTCAACAAGAACATAGAGAAATTGCATATATCATCAGTGAGACGTAATCAAATTTGTTTATTAATGTGCACCCAGCTATTATATGTCAAGTGTAATGGAGTAGGCATGTGAGATGTAAGCATCCAAGAGCTTATCACACGGATAACAAACCATAACAATCAGTTAGTCACGCCTGTCGGCTGTTTTGTGGCATCGATTACCACCTACACGGATCTGTCACCGTTTATGTTGTACTTACTGATAACTTATCAGTAGACTTTATAGGTTACGTGATCTATCACCTAGTAAAATCTCTCTCTATAACAAGTCAATTCTATCCTATATTTTCGCAGAGAGTAATTTTACAGCCTTAATTAAATATTCATTTCATACCCACTGTAAGGTACCGGAAATTTACTTGCTAGATTATATATAAATTGAAAGTATGTTAAAACTGTAAAAAATGTTAATTGGAAAATTTTTAGAAGAATAAATTATTTGCTTTTTTACAGGAATTTTTCATTATACAAAAAAACTCTATTTTTGTAAAAAAGTGAAATGTAAAAGAATACATGTTATTGCGTTTTGGTACATTATTGGTTATTGGTCAAACCATAGTCACTAAATTTACAGTTTACTAGAAGTTATATATAGAAGTAAAAAATTTCTAAGTTAAAAAGTGCTATGCAGCTCATGTTGTTCTATTAGAGCTAAGTCCAGGTTTATAAAAAGGGACAACTTCATATTTAATTAGAAGTAACTTTACTTTCAGTACAAATGTTAACAATAAAATAAACATGATAGTGACAGACAGCGCAAACACTTAGTCAAGAATAATCAATTACATAATCAAAGAGACTTTTCTATTAAAAATGTGAAACAGATAAGATAGAAGGGCCTTTTTTGAGTGAGTACACACAAGATGTTTCTAGGGTTATAAGGGAAATAGGGCGAAGCCGGAAGGAGGAAGTGGAGGAAGCGGTGAGCATTGACAACCAGAGGACTATATCTTAGCAAAGATGTGCAGAACTAGATTAACGTGACGGAAATTGTAGTGTTGGTTTCATCACTTCGGAACGTCAGTGATGACGCATTTTTTATCAGGCTGAAGGTGTAAAGTAGACAGTGCCGAAGCGCTGAGAGAAGCCATAGTGTGAAGGAACCTCGAGGAAGTTTTTGCAGTTGCTCTCAAAAGAAAGGCTCCACATACAAAATCTTGATATGCAAATTACTAAGAAGGAGATTTCTTCTTCACTTTCATTCAATAATATATGTTTTACGAGGCCTAGATCCTTAGTGTATTATCCAAACTGTATAAATACCGACTATTTTCTTTGTTTGTTTTTGACGATGGAAAGATTGTGAAGGAAATATGATTTTTCCTTCATCGACTATTTTCCTTAAAATTGCCTCGTTAAGATTCTTAATATCTACTTGTCTGATTATGAGTGTCGAGCCAAAAGTACGATCTGAGAAAAAATATTTAGTATTTTTTACTTTTGTTATATCCACCCTTTCTACCCTATAGCTCACGATAAATTTATTTCTTCGGGAAAATTACTCTATTGATTTTAAGAAAAGCTACTGTAGATTGTGTCTTATATAACTTGATGTAAATTGACCTTTAGCTCCTAACTATAAAAACTATAGCTTCCTAAATAATAAGAATAGAACAATAAATAACTATGTCTGTTATTTCATGTAATACAGATTATGTTAATTATAACATCTCATGTTGAATTCTAAAATTAAAACGTTACTTTGGGATGCATTCAATTGCTGTTTGAATATACATAACAAAGATCAATACCTAAATATTACTTTGGATTACACAATAATATTCGGTCGATATACAAGCTCTTTTATTGTAGTGAGCACGAATTTAGTTTAAAGAAGGCAACTGAAGAACATCTTGAAATAAATCTCCCTTACGAAGGTATACACTATGTATTACTCGACGAAGTGTTACCCTATTTACCCAAAACAACCTATTTCCCCTAATGTGAAAAAATACTAAATGTGGGATTAAACACTCTCTGGATACTCCCATTCCTTTATACAAGCGGTATCGTAAAATATGCGGTTGTCAACCATTCATATTTTAGATAAGGAACTTTAAGTTTCAACTTGTAACCAACCTTGATGTTTACACTCTAATAACAATTTTAAACATCAAAAATTTCTAAGCCCTGCTTTTTCGTATTATGAATAATTTTAAAGATATAATTAATAAACATCAAAAACTGTCTTTCAGACATTTCAATAATTTATTATTAATGTTGAATTTGGCTCCAGTTCATATTCTTCCTTCCTTTACAATTGCACAATTTGGTGCACAATAGCTAAACTCAGCATTCACATTACATCAACCCTTATAACCATAGCAACGTTATGTGTAGAAAATCCTATTGCTCCATCATGCTTAGAGATCGAGTGAGTAACATCAAAGTGTACTCAGTTGTGCTCTCAGGTTGATGAGACAATGAGAATGCCAATTCACCTGGATTACATTATACTTTATATTTTGTAATCTAGGTGTCACTAATGTCGAAACGAGTAAAATTGTTTGTTTTGAGCTTCTTCTTCGTCGATTTTTTTCAAACTATTCACACGAAAATGGCTCCAGATTCCAGGAGTCAAGTCTGTAACAGATTCAGATTCGAGACACTGCATTAAGAGGAAGGTGAACTAGAGCTAAACTCAACATTTGTTTCAAATTAAGCCTTCTCACCATGGTTATGTTGTATACATTTCAACAATAAATTTTTGTGTTTTTTTTATATTTTCACCTTTTTGTAATTTAAAATTTAAATACTCAAAAATTACACAGTTTACAAGAAATGGATATAAGCGATTGGGTGCGAAATTTAATTTATTTAAAATAAGCTATCAGCCATAACTCTTCAACCCAACAGGAAGCCGTAAATGTGTATGATATACAACATTATTCTTACGGCGTAAAACTTAAAGTAATTTCACTGCAGAAGACCTTTAAAGAAAATGTGTTATCGCTGACATACCTCCGGTTATAACGTATACAATAAAATCTAACGTCTTGCACAATAAATATTTTTGTTCACTTTTAAAATGATTTACGCTCTAACCAACTCATGGAAGACTTCTTTTATCACTGAGCCGTTAATTTTTATCTACAACTTTAACGACTACAGTATCTTATGACTAATTTTTATGGTCCCATATTCTTAATTTATTATAGCAGACATAGCAAAGTTTTTTACTAGAAGATTACGGTTAAAAAAATGTTCTAAACACATATTTTGTTTCACACTTCATTATCACGACTTCAACAACACCTACAATTAAGAAAATATAATATTTGTATAAATGCTACTCTAAGTATCACAACTCTTACTCTGATAAATTATTCGTAAAAACTTGAAAAGGCCTTGGGCGGCTAATTTACGAGAGGAAGATTAACATTTGCATTTCCCATTTTCCTACTTCTTCTTTTCAAACACTCTACATTCCGGTTTGTAACAAAACTAAGAAACAAATGTTACAACTTTGCGTACTGCATTACCAAACTACTTTTACAACTGCAATAAACAATATTTTGTGTGTTAGTGTTTCGTTTTCTGAAAAAATTACATTCTACATTGAACTGATATTTTGGTAATTAGGTTTATTTAAATTATTGAGTGATTTTAGTATTTTAAGAACTTCCATATTAATGGATCTAAACGTATAATGCACGACATATCTGTGATTTATAAATGAAAAGTTATTGACTGTTTACTTTTTTAAATAAATTAAACTGTGCGAGTACACCTTTAAAATTTAAAGTGTATCCTAACAATTAAAAATTTGACTTAATTTTAGGTTTTGAAAAATAGAAGGAAAGCAGATTTCTAATGATTTGTATTATTTCACCTCCTCACTCTCAAAATAACAGGGACCGATGTCCACGGTGTATGTTAATTAAGATTAATGATTTATTATAACCACAATTCAGACAAGAAAATCATAACACATAGGTTTTGAATCACTCATAATAAGTACTACAAATAATAGTACTTATATCACTAACAAAACAAAATAGTACAGCTCCCAAACTACGTGTTTACGCCAAATTCCAGAGAATTCTCGTATTTTTCTCTAGTATACGTTACTGTATTAATTTATAACAAGTTAGGATAGTTTCTTATAATAACAATAGAATTGTTCATCTCGTTGTTGTTTTCGTTATTAATAGTATCTTCGGTTCAAATAAGTAAAAAAGACAATTGCAAAATCTAGAGACTTAGAGTATTGTTGTCGCTAGAAACACAATCACAGGCTACGCTGTTTAGTATTAAACATTTCCAAGTAATATAGTATTATAATAAATTATCCCAAAAATATTAACTGGCCTCTAAATAAAATTTAAGCTGTGTTAGTGGCCTACAATTCCTTAACCTTTACACTTCTTTAGCTTTAGAAAGCTATTGTTACGCTCTCTGTTTTTATTACAACATCTTCACTTTAATTAAAGTGCAACGATCTGAGCTGTTTTATTTTCCGTATATAAACAGTCTGGGACTGGTGTTTACATTTTTCGTGACCATCAAGACATTCTAAAATAAAATATATATATATATATATATATATATATATATATATATATATACAAAATTTATAATAACTGCAGACGGTAAAACGTAAGTATCGTACAAAATCATATTTTGTCGCAGATATTTATACACTCGTTAAACATATTAAACATAAGCGTTATACATACATTGGAACTGAATGCGTATGCAGTAATACAGTCAGTAACTGGGGGGGGGGGAGGTTAAGAACATAGCGATGATCCATAGGTTAGGTTAGGTTAGGTTAGGTTAGGTTAGGTTAGGTTAGGTTGGGTTAGGTTAGGTTAGGTTAGGTTAGGTTAGGTTAGGTTAGGTTAAGGCCCATCATGATCAGACTGGTGTCAGGTCTACTACAAGGAAAAGCACTGAGAAAAATAATTTTAATTTTTTTAATAAGCACTCGAGTGAACTGTGAAGAACATTTCTGGGAGAAATGTAACTACTGTTTAATAAAGTTAACGTGTTTTTTTAATCATTCCATAAACTAAATTCTAAATCCGTAAATATGTAGCCAGATACATAAAGAAATACCGTTAAACAGCTCGTAATATATTTTTGTCTACGTCCTTCATGGCGTTGGCATAAATTTAGCCAACAAGTTATTTAATAACGGAAGAGGAAAGCTGCGGTTATCGATCAAATGTTGTATACCATGTCAAGTACAATATTTCACTCCCCTACATCTTCAGGGAGTAGACATACTCCCCTCTCATACCTGTATTTAACAAATAGTACATTATATAATGTATAGATCAATGATTAGCTCAATGGTTAACCTGTTTAACTTCTTCACAGGTTAGGTTATGATTGCTTTATATCATTCTCGCTCCGTAATTCCTCACTCTATTTGGCCACTAACATTGACCAGCTGTTAAGTAATTATGTTATAGCGTCATTATGTCACTGGAGGGCATAGCATGAAACTTATGGGTACAGATAAATATATCAAATCGTTCTTCATGAAAAGTATTGAAAAATAATACACAGTATGATAAAATAGAGACATACTACAAAAGAAATTCGTTTATCTACTAAAATAGCTTTCTTCTATTAAAAAAATTAACCTCGTACTAAATTACAGGATGTTTTTCAGCACAACACAAAACATTCTAATACATAGCTGCAATATAGTAAAAGGTTACACAAAGGCATTCCAAGATACAAGTTTTAGAACATCCAGATATTCAGCGAAACACGGCTTCAAACTGTTTCTTTAGTTCCATGTATTCAAAATTATATTTAACCTTGTGCAACTCTCTTGCAAAACAGTACGATTTTTGTGTTTGAAGCCAATAAACCGTTCAACTTGCTAATAAATAAAAAATTAATAAACTTAATTTTTAACAGAATATCGCAAAGCAAACAAAATTACAGTGTGAGGAAAGCAAATATATACGAACCAAAAACATGTTACATGTTTTAAAGAACTAGTTGATATTTTCCAAATATTTGATATTATTAGAATCAACAAAATGAAATGGATTGTGCCAAACTCACCGGTTGTCCTTCGTTCATAACGGCAGGATCCACATAAGAGCATGAAACAAATCCATCCGCTTATCTTAAGCACTTATAGGGCAATACCCAATTCGACGAGACGTATCCGAGCAATTCAGCTTTTACATTGAATGATATCACATTTTATGAATGGTTATATGTTTCATACATTTTCGGATAAACTGAAAAATCCACGAGCAATCAAAACATTACTAACCATTTTATAATTTAACATCTTCAAGGTAAATCTTACACTCATCAGTCCATTTATGTCAATCTCGCATCAGTATTATTGGAAATCTGGCTGATTTTTTTGTGGTTATGACATTCAGAAACGGAAAACCCAACTTCCGGCTTCCTGCCCAAACTTCCAATGTTTGATACCGGCTTATATGGTGTAGCACGGTCTTGTGGTTGTATCTACCATAATTTTCAATCGATCAAACCAAACTAGGTACGATAGTTGTATGTTTAAAATATACTGTTCGGTCCAATTTTTGTATAAGCTAAACTGGGCATTTTAGAACATAATTGTGTTTAAAACTATTAATTGAAGCATTTCGTGGACTTTTTATTACGTATTTTAAGTCAACCAACAACGTGTTGTTATAGGCTGACCTTCTAAGTTAAGGTCAGTTATATTATATGTGTGTGTTATAATATATGTGTATTGCCTAATGTGCTTTTATATAAATGTGTATATATAAACATACTGACAAATTTTGCATTTTTAAATGAATATGAATTAATAGTACCTTTTTATTGTATTAGTTACAAAGAAGATTCAAATCTCATCGGGACGTGATGTCTTCCAATGTATTATCTCAGTGTTAGTTCTATGGCCCAACGCTAGGGCTGCGCCACGTACCTTTGATTGCCACCATTTAAATATTTACTACCTGAGCCTTTTACTTCACAGATAGCAGTCAGAGCGCTTACTGTTGCCGTACCTCAATTTATGGCATTAGAAGAGTTATCTCTTGTGTACCTAATACAATCAACGGTGTATGATATCAACATGTAATTCAAATTAGAATAAATGATGACACAGAAATTATTACAACAGTCCAAACAACATTGACAGTAAAAGATCGAACACTGACAATCAGAGCGCGACAGGTCAAGTGATCCAGTTGATGACGTCACGCTCTTGACTACTGGACCGCATCGAGGACTGGTGAGTCAATAGCGTCACCGTCACGGCCACCAGTAGCCAACAGTCGCTCCAGTCACCGCGTTGATTGATGACGCTTTGTTCACAAATTCAGGCTTTTACCTTTAAATTTATAAATTCTAAAAAGAAACACTAAAATGATCTGCACACTACGACCAACTTAAGGAAAACACTTGATTTACGTTCTTTAGATTATAATTAGCTTCTTTCAATTTATATGTCAAACCAACTTCCTTTTTCTTATAATAATCTATTTAAGTTATATATAACCTTCTGAAGGTTACATTTTAATCCCTTGTCCAACGCTCACAAACACGTTTACAATTTGATGAGCATGAAACATACAGAAAATACTCAATCTGAACTATATATTATGCCTTGATGCCATCTACAGGGTGTTCCAACTTTTATACACATTGAAAGGATCTTGGAAACTATAAGAGATGCAGCAAAGATTAAATAGATCACGTTGTGTGTAATAACAAGACCAACAAATTAATGTGATTAAGTTAATAATTATTGGTTGTGTCGTTCACTCGCTCGCTCAAAAACTGTTTTTGGTAAAAATGTTCAAACTGTCACAGCTCTATTTATTTTACCAATTATGTTACTATTAAGTATTGTACTCCAGTTTTGACAATTTTTAGGAAATCGTCTTTCAAGTTGAGTAATAAATTATTCAATGAATTAAAGTTATGAATTTATATAAGGATTCAAACATATTACGTGAGTGTTACAAACTTTACGAAGTATTGATTTTTGTTATTAACATTTTAATGAGAGATTGCATTTGAGATACACAACTTCTTAACTAAATATATCATGCTAGGTCATTAATGCTTCATGCTGATACTTGAGATGATGTTTACGATTATATGTGAAGGAGTAAAAACTATGTTTTTACTAAATTACTCTTATTTTAGGTATACTAAATATAAAATATATATGAATTAAATAAATACTTCGCTGTTTACTTCACATAAAACATATTAAATATGTTTTTGTCAAAAATAGGATCTTAAACGTATTCTTCATATAAAAATTAAACAAATATTAGTGCTTAAAACATATATACATTATTAATAATATAATCAGAATGAAAACATCAAGAAGTAGACATGGAAGAAAAATACGATGGATATATGAAAAACCGCTTAGTGATTCGACTTGTAGTCCCAAACTTATACTGATGTGTCACCTTATTATAAGACCAGTATGTTACTTTCGAGATATCTGTTATTGTTTTTCAGTTTTCTCTCGTTAAGATCTAATGATAACACTTCAGTTTCATCCGTGAAGAAAGTCTTATATCACAATAGCAGCTACAATACTGGCGATACTGAACAATACATACAAGATTAACATAAGAATGAAGGTTTAAGGCGCGAATCTTGCTGATTAAGGTATTTCCTGTGTTAAAATACAAACTTATTACTTTTGATACACTGCTTACACGAAGGCAACATATTTTGAGTAATACTAGTTATGTGAATGAACAAGAATAACACAAAAAAATAATTTAATTTTTCATGAATTTATGCAAAAGTACACTCAGGTGAGTTATTTTAATAGAACTTATACATAGTCTAACTATTTTTTTTGGAAAATAAGGACAACTACTAATTGTAAAACACCTAGGCGAGAGGTTAACTATACAGTTAAAAATAACTATTCTGAGCTTGGAACAGTCTGTATGTAACTTCCCTGTAAGTCTGCTCCCCTTGAACTGTTGGATCAGGATTATGTTCGGTTACACTCGAATCTTGTACGGCTACAGAAATCGGAAATAGTCACACATAAACCTTTTAGTGTACATCATAAAAAGCTACACCTGCAATTTCCCCCACCTTAAGCACCCACAAGTAGAAGGGCAAAGTATATGAGAACATAAAACCTGTACAGTTACAGAAACCAGGACATGATGTTGTACATCACTCCCTTTACTGTATCATACCATCACTTCTCACGACTTGAGTACGTGGTGGTCGGAGGGCAGAGTATATGTGAACATAAAACCTGTACAGTTACAGAAACCAGGACATGATGTTGTACATCACTCCCTTTACTGTATCATACCATCACTTCTCACGACTTGAGTACGTGGTGGTTGGAGGGCAGAGTATATGTGAACATAAAACCTGTACAGTTACAGAAACCAGGACATGATGTTGTACATCACTCCCTTTACTGTATCATACCATCACTTCTCACGACTTGAGTACGTGGTGGTTGGAGGGCAGAGTATATGTGAACATAAAACCTGTACAGTTACAGAAACCAGGACATGATGTTGTACATCACTCCCTTTACTGTATCATACCATCACTTCTCACGACTTGAGTACGTGGTGGTTGGAGGGCAGAGTATATGAGAACATAAAACCTGTACAGTTACAGAAACCAGGACATGATGTTGTACATCACTCCCTTTACTGTATCATACCATCAATTCTCACGACTTGAGTACGTGGTGGTTGGAGGACAGAGTATATGTGAACATAAAACCTGTACAGTTACAGAAACCAGGACATGATGTTGTACATCACTCCCTTTACTGTATCATACCATCACTTCTCACGACTTGAGTACGTGGTGGTTGGAGGGCAGAGTATATGTGAACATAAAACCTGTACAGTTACAGAAACCAGGACATGATGTTGTACATCACTCCCTTTACTGTATCATATCATCACTTATCACGACTTGAGTACATGGTGGTTGGAGGGCAGAGTATATGTGAACATAAAACCTGTACAATTACAGAAACCAAGACATGATGTTGTACATCACTCCCTTTACTGTATCATATAATCACTGAGGTTTTAAGGTTTTTTTTATACAAAGAGTATAATTAAGTCAATTTGGTGGGTTCTTAATATAGAGCAATTGAAATAAACACTACTAAATGTGATATTTCGTTCCCACTGGGCACATTGTTACCCAGGGAGAGAATCAAATTGAGGAGTTCAGTGTTACAAAATATCATAAACAAAGACGTTATCACTCAAAATATTTTAATATCACTGTCTATACAGTTCGTAGTAGCAGTTCTTTAGTAAGACCGTAAAGAAAGGAGGGTGTTAAAAGTAAAAAGTCTTGTGTTTCAATAACGTCAAATTCTTCCTGTTCACATCGCGATGAAACATTGCTCACACAATTGACTTTATAAAATATTTTGTCCTCGCTGAGGAGAATCATCTTTACTCAACAGATGTTACAACGAAACTCCCTATAGTCAGCAGCCGTTAGCAGAGCTTTATCGTCCACAACCTACTTACACAGATGACTGCTCACTATTGGCAATTTGGGTTTTACATCTGTTGACTGGAGATGGACATATTTCCAGTAGTTAATTGTGTCAGCAATGTTTCGACGTGGTGTAAACCGGAAGAATTTAATGTTATTTAAGACACCGGTTGCGTAAAACTAAGATCTTATGTTTAGGTTAGTTCGCTTTCTGTTACTTACTGGCCCTTACCTTCTCAGTTGGGATCAGTTTGCCTTATCTGGAAGGATTTTATTTCATTTTCGTTCCATTTTATTTGCGTATTTTTACAAGTTTTAGCCTCATGAAGTTTTCGGAGTGGTTTATTTATAACACATAAAAAAATTAAATAAGTTAATTTTCTTATATAGTAAATTACATAATATTTCTTTTTCATAAATATTTATAACTTATTGCAGGTAGTTTAGGGCAAGCACTACAAATTCTTTACTGCTAAGTGTGGCAGAAAACAAAATTCTGAATTACTTAAGTAACATTTGAAGCACTGATATAATACGTCCTACCATAATTAATTATATGATTATAAAACCGTTATATATTAGAAAAAATATATGTTTTAAGAAAACTGACAAAACCAGACAGGTACTACAAGCAAGGATAAAAGAACGCCAACATCTAGATTAATCGAAATTGTTCTTATAGTATTACTTCAATCCTCATCCTGCGACAGTAACCAACTCCGATGGAATCAAAAAATGGCAACTCTGCCTCAAAAAAACTGACAACGCAGTCAACGGGAAAACTAAAAATTCCTTATCTATGTACAAGGTTCAATCGCCCTCAGGGCTCAGTCACCGCTATGGCCTTGTCACGATGCGTTGGATCATGTTGTTACGTTATATACAAGTATCAATATGGATTGTGTTTGCGGATGATTAAACTGTGTGAATTTCGTCTATGTATAATCGATTATACAATTCGAGACCGTGCATCAATCGTGATGTGAATCCTGTCCGCGACTTGACTTAATACCGTCCTTTGATATTGTGTAATACATAAAACATAGCAGTAATATATTTATCATAAATATTTATTACTTTTGTTGTGAAACGTTTCGTTGTTGTGAAAGGAAGTCGTATTCAAAGTAGCTGAGTGTTGGGTAACATGTTTTTCATTGACTTTGTGTTTTGAGTTTTCTCAATGGCCATTCATGCGGACCTGTAGACTATTACAATTTAGACCTATGCACTGAGCAGGGCAGTGTTTTGATTGATATACTGATAAGATGACAAAGCAGATCAAGATTTTACCAGACTTGCATTATCGTTAGCAGTTAGCTCCAAATAACTGCAGTACAGTTTATCTGGTTAGACTCAGCTATTTTATAGCGCTGAAAACCAAGGACTCAGTAAGAGGTAATGTGGTAGATGTGTTACCCAGTCCTAGGGATCAAATCGCAGTAATATCAATGAATTATAGAACATCATCTTGACATGCGAATTGATCACGAGAGATAATGATGCCTGTGTCATTTTATGGAGCTCACGAATCATTGAAACTCCTGAATATTGAGTGGCCTCTAGATTGGAGCGATAGGGAAGAGGTAGTAGGATATGATTTCAAAGTGCAGTTTGATTATAGGGAACTCGAAGGAAAATATGTTTGAATAGCCCTTTGATTGACCAGGAATTCCCCGTACTCCCCAATCTCCCAAAACAGCAAACGTTCAACCTTCGACATCAATAATTGCCCAGAACCCGCAGACAAACTCAGTTACTATTAGGATACTAGTTTATGTGGTATTAAATACTCCAATAACAGTTAGGTCTTTTAATGTTTTAGTTCGTTTTGTGCCTCACATTTAGTGTAGTAGCATATGAATTTCATTAATATTTCAAAAGTAAAGTGTATTTGTTTTGTATACAAGTTTACATTATCTTCATAAGCGATGTTTTGATAAACCAATTTTTTAACAAATTTGAGTAGTTAATTTGCTACTAAAATCGGCGATCCTTCTTTTGGAGTTTTGCACAACATGACTTACCTAACTATTTTAAAAGTATTTAACTTAAAAACATTTTAAACTAAAGGGGAACGAAGTAGGGATATAGCAACAGCTTAATTTAAAGAATACCGAATTAATTGTTACTAATACAAATTCAATGAAATTAATTCGTTTTCACAAATTTGGCAAATATACAATAAAAATTGTATACAGGGTGTAAATTAAGTCCTGATACACCTGGGTATATTCCAAACGAATTTGGATATAGAAGTGCAATCTTCACCATTCAACCCCTATCTTGTGACATGTCATTTTAAAGGTCTGTTCATTGGAAACACAAATGATACGTGTCACAACACTTGGTTACGTTTATGATCTAGATTGTAATTATATATCATATTAGATATCCACCTGAGGGAGACATCAGATTGTAGTTCCCGAAACTTTGTGTGCTAATGTTTGTATCACTCTCAGGTAAACAATTTTTTTATCTCAACAAAAAGAAGATATTTCTATCATTTGACACGGGATAGTTATCTTTGATGCACCATTAACATTCATCAATATTTAAGATTAGTAAATATTTGTAAATGTATCGAAATCTTTAAGTATGAACTTGAAATATTTTCCTGGTTTATTGAAATAAGCTTCGAATGAGATGAAGTTTTAAATTCAGATAAGTATCGGAAACGAAGAAAATCAGCCCATATATTGATACCCCAATCAGCACCATATATCAGTCAGCCCAGCAGTAATATAGCGGAACGGTCGTGTGCGTCTTGCTCAATAATGATCTATGTTCCACTTCACAAATGAAATATTTTTCATTGGTACGAGGCTTCTAACAACACTGGTTTGATTTAGTCAATTTATTCTCTGCCTGAAAACTTTACCTGGTTCTTTCCATCGCTTCTGTTCAGTAATTTTTGTTCAAATGTAATATATTTCAACCACATATTGGTGGTATATACATTTGTTTAAATACTTTGAATTTTTAAATTCGGTTCGCATTAACTTGAGAATAAAATCGAAATAAAGCATTGCATCTTATAAATCACAATGATTCAAATGTTTTTTAATTAATGAACAATACTGCAGAAACAAAATTAATTACAATTACTTACTGGCTTTAACCAAAGTGGAAACAAATATTAAACCAATATTACAGACACATGAGTTGCGGTGAAACCACGGATAAATAAACAAACCTATTGAAATTAAGTAAACGAATAAATATTGTATGATTTCTGTATTAATTATTACATATATGAGGAAAGCTTTGTGCAGTATTATTTCTTAATGCTTCTAACATGTTTGATGAAATCAGCGTTACTGCAAGAAAATATAAGTTAGATACTATCGAGTGTAAAGCTTTTCGTTGACATGCTGCACTTTTCTATGTAAGTAACAAATTGTCAAAGATCATTTATAAATTGAAACTAAAAGGTTTTAGCTATAAATTTAATTTTAAAATAGTTATGTAGTTGAAAATCTCGTATATTCCTCTTAATGCTGTTGAAAACTTAATTTTGTTATGGTTGATATTTTATTTCAAAAACTGTTTCTATCAAAGCATTTATAAACACAATTATAAAAAATTACGTCCTCGTCCCTCCCGAATTTCGAAAAACAAACATTAAAACTGCTTTCGGCACTTATTTTTAGGCTAGAACAAATGTTATGATAAATTTTATGAACATATTTACGAGATCTGCAAGTGTAATGATTCTTCAACTCCTTTTTTGAGGGGATTTTTTTAAATTTCATAAACCATCCCGTGTATCCTGAAATAACTTTCTAGATACGCGACTGATATGACCATTCGTAATATTATAAGGTCATTATTGTGTTCACAGATACGTTTTAAATTTGACACGTCCCGTTTGAACTTCTCAAACCTACAAATTTCATGTAATGAGTTATTTTAATATTAAATGCATTATTTCGGAAAAAAATTTAAAAGATCTCTCTCAATCCTTTTCAAATGAAAAATATGCACACACACACACACACGGCAGTATGTTGTTTAAATAAGTACATATAATAAAAACATATCACACTGTGTGAATAATAAATAAACATATTAACTTTACTTTCCTTATTAGTTCAACAACATATTTTTTATGTGCAGAATGGCATTTTCTGTGAATTAAAGGCAGTTTTATAATAGCAGGAACTTAAAAAATTTCCGATGAACTCCACCGGTTTATTTCCAACTTAAAGAGTAAAAACATTTAACATTCATGTATCTCAAGTATGCAGCCCTGCTGTTTTTTTTTTTTTTTTTTTTTTTTTTTTTTTTTTTTTTTTTTTTATTGAATACCTCTCGCACCGTGATTTTCATATCTGGTTCTCTGGACACCTTTTACTCAAAATGTCACTTGTTTCAATATTTACTAAAATATTGTGACAAAAACTGTTCATTACAAAAAGTTTCTTTAGAATAAAATTTTACTGTTGTGTTCTGATTTAGAGGATTTATAAAAGAAAGAAGTATATGATCGATGACAACCATTTGATAGATCTAGAAAGATGTCAACTTTAGGTTAGCATTTGAAATTCCATCGACTATTAACTCCATTACGGTTGATATCGAATTAATAGTTGACTTTTTTCTTTTCAAAGTTTAACTAGAAACTTAGTGCGATGTTAAATTTATTTTGTTGATACTTTGTATTAGATGCGGGTATAATATGAACAGAACTTTAATTTAAAGCCTCCATTGGAGGTCCCTTTTTAGCAACTCCTGAAATAATATTAGTTCCAGAAAACATGTCTATTACTTTAGTTAAAGGTCTTAATGTATTTACTAAGCATTTTTTAAACAGTTATATTGAAATAATAATAATAATACTTTTTATTGTGTCAACAATTATAAAAAATTGCATACAATCGTAAAATTTAAATTATTTTGAAATATGTACATCTATTTTAAATTGCACTCATTCATACCCGTTCATAACCAGTCCACATTCATTCTTAAGACTCATACTTACTACCATACGTTTTAAAATCTTCTAAATTTTACCACCAGAAATAGAAGGATGATCCAATTACTTTTAAATTTCATCCCAGCGGCTCATCATAAACTCTTCCACTGAGTAAAACACCCTCGACACCAAAAAGTGTCTCAATCGAGCTTTTAAATTTTGTTGGTTCATTCCAAATTTTTGATTTCATCAGGGAGCTTGTTGATCAGCTTAACACCAACCTCGGATGGCAAACGTTTGAATGCGGCTGTTCTGTGCGGATGTAACCGAAGGTTGTCCCTGCCTCTTGTCCCCGTATTGATGGACGTCCTGCCCCGGACCCAACTCGCACTTAAATCGGCAGTACAGGGCGACATCGAGGATGTAGAGACAGGGCAAAGTTAGCAATCCCAAGCTCCCTAAAGGCATCTTATCATGAATTTCGGGATTTCAATTTTGAAATGAAGCGGACAACTTTCTTTTAACTTCTAAATACTCGCTCAAATTTGTATTTAGAACAGCTGCCCCATAGCCTCAACCCGTACGTTAGATGGGGGTGTACAAGGCCGATGTAGGCCATTTTTAGTACATCCCGGGAGCAAAATTTTGAAAGGTTCCGTAGAGCATAAATGCCGGAAGAAACTTTGAGCAGGTACTTTCAATGTGATCGTCCCAAGTCAGACCTCGATCAAGGTACATTCCGAGGAACTTGGTGGAATCAGTTTCCTCTATGAGGACATCGTCCGCCATTACAGCAGCGCGATCCTCAATCTCTCTTTGCAGCAAATTAAATTTAGTGCATTTGATTTGGAGTTGTTGGTCCTCAGATTTAATTTAGAAAAAAAACTGAATACATGAATTCAGTTCTAAAAAGGAAATGATTTCTAATTTCATGTTTTGTTGGAGCTTTAATACAAAGCGTTGTATCGTCAGCATACTGGACCATTTTCCCTCTCAGGAGCGATGATTTCAGCCTGTTGACGTACACAAGGAACAAGACTGGTCCAAGTATAGATCCCTGTGGCACTCCATAGGCCATTTTTAACTTTTTCTGACAGGGAATTCGCAATCTGCACACACTGGCTTCTATCCCTGAGGTAAGACGAGAGCCATTCATGTGGCAGACCTCGAATCCCGCACGTCTTTCAACTGGTACAACAATGTATCATGATGTACACAGTCAAATGCTTTGGATAGGTCGAGAAATATGCTTATCACATGTTATCGCTTCTCCAATCTATCGACAACTGTTTCAATCAGATTTGTGACGGCATCGATAGTGGATTTGTTCTTTGTGAAGCCGAACTGTTCATGACAAAGAATTTGAGACCTACCAAGGAACAGCTCAATCTCTTCAGAAAAACCACTTCAAAAATTTTGCTCATTGACCGGAAGGATTGAAATGGGGCGGTAATTTTCCGCAAGGCAGGGATCATCTTCTTTTGAAAATGGGTGTGACTTTCGCTAAATTTCAAAAGGAGGAAGGGAAGATGCCTTGAGCGAAAGAGAAGTTGATAAAATTTGTGAGTTGGTGTCAAAATATGTTTATAGCAACGTTTGAGCAGCCACACAGACATGCCGTTAATGTCATAAGATGTTTGTTGGTTTTTAGTCCCTGTATCACGCGGGACACCTCCTCCTCACTCACGGGGAGACAGCGCCATTGATGAGATCGGTCCCATCGATGACACCTCAACACAGTTGGAGCCTCTGAATGGTGGGCCAAACGCAGCAACGGAGGAAAAAAAGAATTGAACTCATTAGCTACTTTTAATGAATCTGTCACGAGTTCGTTTTTCGATTTTCAGTTTTGAGGTTTTTTTTAAAGTGTTTGAACCAGTAGGTTGGGTCGTTTGCATTTTTGATAATGCTCCAAGCAGTTTTGGAAACGTTTTCGCAATTGCTAAGTTTGTTTTCAACTTCCCGTGTTTTTGCAGATTTTATAGTTTTTCCGATATTGGCTCTTAAAATTTATAAAAAAATGCTTTAAATTGTTCGTCGTCTGTGCTTACGTAAATCGATGATGATAGAACCTCAAACGATCTCGCAAATGAAGTATTTCTTGAGTCATCCAAGAGTTTGTTTTTCTTTTTTTTTACTTCTTTGATATTTTTAAAAGGGCAAGTCGTATTCAAGTAAAAAAACTAAGCGGTCGTGGAATGCCTAAAAAAGCTGTTTCTACGCTGTCAGAATGATTTTAAAAAGGCCCAAGTTTCTTTTGCTAAGGACAAGTTGAAAAGCGCGATGTTTTCAGACCTCAAGTCTCTTTTGAAATTTGGATGGAGGGAATTTGAGTCCGAGACGAGCAATGACTAATAATGGTCTCCTGAGCGAAGTGATCAGAGATGGCCGCGTTGATTACAGTGACCGAGGCTTTTCGGATGTTTGTGATTACGTTGTCGATGGCTTTAACTCGATGTGGCGGTTACTCATGTTGGAGTGTTTATCGACTAAATCAGCCCGAAAGAATTAAGAATGTCCCGTAGCCGCTGGGTCAGGGGGTCGGTGTGGTCTAAGGCGTCTAAGTCGCCAGTTATAATGAACTTGGACAACTTTAAATCGAGTAATTTTAAAAGATGTTCAAAATGTTCAAAGATTGTGTTGCTGCATCCATTTTGGAGATCGGTAAATGCCAATTATGTTGATTTTGTCTTTGGAATTGATATTCATTTTTATCCCGACCACTTCAAAATCTAAATCACAAGTGTGATTGACCTTGAATGGGAGGAATTCCAGACCAGATTTTACAAAAATTTGCCACACCTCCCCTTTAAAATGCGATCGATCGAAAGATGTTGCCAATACATAGTCCTCAATCCTGAACTGTTGGACAGTTTTCGGATTTGCAACCGTGTTCGGAGATTACGAGAACATCAGGGTGAAGCTCGCCTGCCATTAGAGACAATTCGTCTACTTTATATGTGGCAGACTGTGAGTTTTGATGCACAACAGAGAAACATTTTGGGTTGAATTTTGAATTTTGTTGATTTGATTTTGGTTGTTTTTTGACAAGTTTGGCGCATATTTTGACGCTCTAGTTCTGGTGATACTAGCCTGCTTTTACATTGTCTGCGAATATACAGTTTTTTTGTGCAGGTGCATTGTGGTTGGCTGTGTGTTGACTCTTTACAGCGCTCAGCATAGGTGTCAAAGGGCAGAGTGTGGACCAAAGCTGGAGGCGGCGACGGAAAGCAGCAGGCGGTGTCACCGATGGCGGCTCGCAGATAGCAGCCGGCGACGGGACCCTCTGGGGCGGCGGATGGAAGCGATGTCCAGCTTCTTCACACAATCCAACAGGACCTCGGCCAGTAGATATTTGTGCTGCGGCTGCAGGTGCATCCCGTGGGGTGTGAACGCCTTACGCTGGATAAGGTTTGAAGTCAAGTACTTCAGTCCCACGATGCCTCACGCACAGTTCCTCAATGTACGAGTTCACTCGTGCGGTCTCCAGATTGATAGGGTGGTTTGCAGGCAGGTTGTGTCGATGGGGCAGAGTAGCGACGACAACTCTGGCAGTCCTCAACTTACTAGCGATGCGTTCGCTCCAGGTGTTTATATATAATTATTCTGCTGACCGGTGGCGACATCATTAGTGCCGGCAATAATGGCACAGCAAATCCCAACTGGTGGCAGACTGTCGGATGTCGCGTCCAGGAGAGTAGCCCCGGCTTGCAGACCCCACTTACGGCGGTCTTCCGATTCACCATCCGCCGCACCAAAGCCGCCAAGCCTCGTCCGTGACTGTCTCCTTCTATGTGGATGGAGGAAAACAAGAGAGACGTTTCATTGACTGGCTGATAAGATTTGATGGCTTTGATGGCTCTCCTTGGACGACGTTTCTTCTTCTTCCTGTTGGGTCGTGTCTTATTTTGCCCATTTGGAGGTTTGGGGGAATCTGTTTTCATCGGTGGTTAATATGTCATACCTATTCTTTGTGCTAATAGGGTGGCGAGTTTTTGTTTGCACTGTCCATTCCGATGAAACCTTCCCCTTCTCCACTCCCACATCGCGGAGCCCTCACGCTCTGGAGCTCAGCCTCCAGTACTTCAATTGTTGTCTTAAGGCGGTCGACGAGGTCCCTAGTCTCAGCACATCGCTGATCCCTGCAGTCAAGCGGGAGATCACATTGAACGCTGCAGCTTGTCACAGAGGCGTGCGTTGGCAAGTCGGGCCGTGGGGTATTAGCCACAAAAACCTGGTCCGTATATTGCATCAGCCGCATGTCCGACTCGATGGAGTGATCCAGGACGCACTTCAATTCGTTTTTGAGCTGCTGGACCTGCTCCTGAGTCCTGCATTTTCGGTAGTCAGATCCGTCGAACCCGAAACAAGAGGGCAGTTCAGAGTTAGATGGAGAACCAGCAGGCGTGACGTCGGGCGACAGGCCCAGGTGAAGGCGTCGCGGCGCCAGTACGTCTCGGAGTGGCGGCTGGGGCAATGGGTACGGGGGACGCCGTCAGTGAGGGTGTAGAGGTAGCGCCGACATGGTTAGGTGATGGGACCGATGGGGATGATAGCGCCCTCATGGTTACGGGGTGGGGACCTGAGTGCTTGCTTTGCGTCACTGTGATTGATGTGTTGAATGATGTGTTTACACTGTGATGAAATAACCATCGATATATGTGGGCTGATGTAAAAAATAAAGTTAGATATCAACAGCTCGACAATATAATGTATGTGCTACTTACTTACTTCGTACTTCTGATTCCGCAGGAGTTGGCCCAAACTGGGCTTCTGCAGGTCAAACTGCCCCAGGAAAGGGTCAGGGTGGGTTGGGTAAAGTGCCCGCACAAAATTCAAAAAATTCTTCTACACTGTAGAAACAATTCAAGACTAAAAAGTTCTTTAGCTCACGCTTGAATTTTTTTACAGAATTTAAATCTTTTATACTAGAAGGTAGAACTTGAAAAATTTTGTTTCCAGAATAATAAGGGTTTTTTTTTCAAAAAGAGTAAGCCTATGGTATACAGTAAAATTGTTTCTATGCCTAGTGTTACACGAGTGAACATCATTTTGGTACTCAAGGTTTTGTGTTTTAATATACACTGCACACTCATAGACATACAAACATGGTACTGTTAGGATATTTAAATCAATAAAAAAATTTCTACAGTGAGTCAGAGGCGGTAAACCCAGCATAGCTCTGACTGCTCTTTTTTGCAAGGTAAAAATCTGTTTGATATTTGTTGTTTTGCCACCCCAGAGGATGATTGAATAAGATATGTGTGACTCAAGCAGGCAGTGGTATACGCTTTTGACTAGGTCTAAGTTATTGAGTCCAGAGAGACACCTAAGAACAAAGGTGCCCTTGGATAATTTTCCAGCGACTTTTCCCAACTGCCTGCCCCAGTCCATACCATCGTCCAACACCACTCCTAGCAGCTCAGATGACTCTGAGATATCCACTTCAGTGTCACCAATGAACAAGGATGGAGTCCAAAAGTTTTTTGAAATTTTCATTTGTTTGGTTTGGATGCAAATGCATTTTGTTTTTTCGGGGTTCATTTTAAGACTGTTTTTTGAAAAAATTGGGCTAGTACATTTGTTTTGTGAAATAATTCTAATTCCAGAATTTCACAATCCCTATTTTTGGTGACAAGAGTGGTATCATCTGCAAACATTTAAAGGTTTTCTTTTGGAATTTGATTTGTGATGTCATTTATGTAGATCAAAAAAAGAAGGGGACCTAGAAACCATACCTGTACAGTGTATGTAATTGTACAGTTGGTCACGCCGCAACTGCATTATCGTTAATTGTATCTCCTGAGGTGTACCATGTATTTTAAAATTTAAAAAAATTTAGTTGACTCTTAATTTAAATTGCGAAAGTGTCGACAAAATTTCATATGCGATCAAATTACGATGTAATATAAATATAAACAAAATAATTTTTCTTTACTTTTATCAATACAATCACACCCTACAGTATAGGGACTCTTTTCCCAACACTGTGTATACACATCTTGAGTATCGAGGTGTATTAGGTATGCATTACCTTCATCAAACCTTTCTCGCCAGCATCAAAAGGGAATGGCTAACATTTGATTTTCTGGCACTCCTTTTTCGATATCCGTATAGAGGGGTTGAGAAGCGGAAGCTTCGCTCTCAATCAGATCTCATCGGCCTCTTTGATTCTGTTACAAGATATGAAATATTGATGTGTACCATCTATGTTTTAGTATAAATTCAAGATGTATTTAATGAAATTTCGCATTTAAAATAAAAAGTACACTAATTGTAACTACACTTGTTTATGCAAGTATTTACTTATTTTATTTGCCTTGGAACTACAAGCAATAATAAGCGGTAACGGTGCCTTACCGTTTTTATCTACATTAAAACTCACTGGTAATGAATACTGGCTATTGATTATTAGTTAAACTCAACATTTTTATCACTAACCTTGAGTGTGGAAACAATAAATGACGCTTTGGTGAACAAACTCCAGCTTTATTCAGAGTACAATCAACTCATTAACTTTCTTCCTTAGCTTATAATCGATAATAATAAAGAGGAGTGATATATTTATTACACTGCAGTTTCCACTACCTTTGATAGGAATGATAACAGTATACATTTTTATCTAATACTCAGAAATAATCTGTAAAAAATAAACACAGCAAACTGATATATGTTTAAAAAAAAATTTAAAAATTATAAAAACCTAATTAGTATTCCTCCACATGAAAATCTAACACATCCTATTCAAAATACTATCAAACAATAGGCTTGTAATACAGTTTAAAATAAAAATTTACGTCATTCATATTATTTACCTTATTATAATAGGCATACAATTAAATTATGAAACAAAATTATCTCATGATTAGTTTGGTCAACACGATTAATAAAGAATTGTAGACTGTAAAATTTGTCACAAAATTATTTTATACGATACGATAGTTGGATAAACAAAGCCACGAACTCAACTGATTGCACGCGCCAGATCACTTAAGCTTATTGTATATCACAGTAAGAGGACAATAGAAAGGTATGTCTTTTTTTGCTATGTTTAGTTACTGTTTTGAAATTAAGATGTTTGAAATGGATATAGAAAGATAAAAATGTTTCATAACAAATACGTGCAAAAATCTATCTTGTAAATGTAGAAATGAAGTTCGTACAAATTTTTGAATAGATTTAATTTTAATTTCGAAAGGCAGACAGACAAACATAAAAGCAAACTGTTCAGACCAGAACAGTTTCTCTAAAATAGCTTTTAAGTGCAATGTTCCAATACAGCCTCTTGAATATAATTAACTGTAGAAATCGAATTACAATTATTATATCATAAGCTACTTTGCCACCAGCTAGTGACCACCAACTGAATCTGAAAACTTGCAAGATACTAACAAGAATTCGCTAATCAGCGGCTCAATAATGATATGCATCACTGAGTGGAACGTGTAACACAGTCAGCGCACTCTATTGGAGGGTCATTGTAACAAAGGACACTTGAAACCACCATACCACATACTTGCCGGCAACGACACTATTATAGAGTTTCGTTGATGAGCACCATACCGTCCTAAATTCAGAATCTGTCTACGAATCTATTCATTAACAGAATTTATTCTTAAAACTCGATCTTCTTATCCTTTTGTCCTACTTATACCATATCCAAATACACTTTTGTTTTTGACTGAATTGTATTAAGCACTTAAACTAATCAACTGCATGAAGGATGATAAAATACACAATCAGATAAAAATACCACTTCAAGTACGACATATAACCACCTCACGGTAATCTAAGCCACGACCTTTGAAATAGAAAACATACATCAACGTATAACTGCGTTTTAAAAATTAGATTACTGCTTTTTATAACCCCTTCCGCATAGACCAAAAGTATCGTATATCGTCTGTATTTTATAACCACCACTCCTTATTCTACACCTACATATTCAATTGAGGTCCAAACACATTCATCAGGCGAGAATCACACAATTGCAGTTTCAGCCAACTGTTTATCGCGCATTATCTTGTTTCTGTTGTATAATTGTCAATTTGGCGCTGGTTGGATTGGGATGCCAAGTCAGCAGAGAGAAAAAATACATCTTATTGAAGTTTAAGTACATAAATAGCTCAAAACTTGGAACTTTTTGCAATAAAATGAGTTGTAACGATAATAAAATCCTTACAAATATGGCCGTTCGAGGTTCCATTATTCAATACTGAAATAATGTAACAGCAGAACTGAAAAATTAGCTCAATATGAAAATATCAAGCTATGGCAGGGCTGCGACTTATTCACTCAAAGTAAAATTCGTCTTTTCATACAACTGAAGTGTGACGTTTACAATGACTGCGGATCGACAACGGGTAGTATAATTCTTAAATATAGGAAAAGATCATTAAAGTTTTATATCATTTTCTTAAGTTACAAACTAAATACGATTTGTAAAAAAACTTGAACAAATACTTCCAGTTGAAAACTATTACCTAACTTCCTTTACGTGGCGCTAAATTACCTCGCCGACTAACGTTATGGCAGCCATAATTTTATTACGTGTAAGCTAGGAGCTGGAAAGGTTCCACCTCAGTTTGTCTAACTACACGAGATCTTGAAAACAAACTGACCTATGGATCAAATTGTGCATGAAGCTTCATTTCTATATGAGGGACACTCAGTTTGATGACGGTACATGTCACTATATGGGATTTAGCTTTTTGCATGAGAATAGCGGAAAATATAAGTGGAATATTAACACTTGTAGCCCAACATATGCAACTTCATTTAGTGATGACTCAATTTGAACTATTACATTATTGAAATTCTGATATGAAACCCAACTGATTGAAAAACATTGTGAATATACCATTTGGCAAGATATTTAGAGAAAGTTGTCATCTGTAGACTTAAAATTTAACATGAAACTTCATTTCTACATATAATGAGATCTATAATGGTGTAAATTACTAATTACAGTAAATACGTAGTGAATTTTTAAAAATACTGGTAACACAAACTCTAATCCACCAGTTGTAAGGGAGACTTTTCACACTGTCGAATCGGCTCTAAAATCTCAATACTTCACAAGATGTACCAAATTCTAACATAAATGCTTAGTTAGGGTTTAAAATTAAACAAAAATATTAAACTATGTGAGAAAAATAAGGTCTCCGAGATTGAACAAATAACATATATGTTTTCTATTGTTCTGCACGTAGCAAACTCGCTGTTGAAGCATCACAGAGCTTTTGTCGTTGCACGATGTAAAAGCTCAACATCAATCTTTGACGATCTCCGGGATAAGCCTTCTTGAAGAGAAAAACGAATGGAGATATATACACAGGAAGCTGCGAGTCATATGCGTACGAATGAAATATAGTACTAAAGACTATAACTACTTAAAGGAACACATAATCTTGATCAGAGTGAAATGCTTACTAAGTACCATTTTCCACTATTTATACTCAAAAATATGTAGTAAATTGGGCTCATTTTCCACTTAACGAACAATTTTTTTCCATCCAACTTAGTAGTGACTTTTTTAAATATAGTATTCATCTGCAGTCCAAACAGTAGGAGGCTACTTAAATTCTACGAGGAAACAAGCTAGTTACTCATGAAATCGATGGGAAGATTTCTTTTTAAGAAAGACGGGTGCGAATAACGACCAACTTTTAATGGAGAGAAATTCCTCTACCAAATTTATAAAAAAAACAAGTTAATCTTATACTATAAAAATTATCTCCTTCTTCCGGATTGTTCCTCTGTAATAAGATTACACGTAATTGAGACTGAATTTTTGTTCTTATTACGAACTAATCTAATGAATCTTGGACCAATTTATACATTAGCGATAATACTCGTTATAAGACACGGTATATCAAAAGTTTCAATCGTTTTACCGTACATAGCAATATATATAATTTTGTACATTTCAAACTTTGTTTTTACGTTTTAAAGGATATGTCACGCAAGCATACATTGAATATTGTGAAGTGTTAGGATTTCATTGTCCTCTCCCTTTTTATTTATCAGCAAAGCAATATAAAACCTAACCCTTGTACAAACGAGTATACTGTAACTGTACACGTGTTGTATGTGATGACTGTGGGGCGTGTAACACTTGACATGTTCATTATAGGAAACCTTTCGACACGCTTCACTGTAACATCACTTTTCACTTCGATTACTACAAGCCGTGAATTGACACAAAATCAATCAGTCCATTAGGTGAAAACTATTTACTCATAATCAGGTTTAAGCATTTTTATCTTTATAATATCACTTAAACTTTATTTTCATTCAATACGTTGTTTTTAAATTATGAACAAATTTTCTACCTGCTGTACAGAGTATTCACGACTGTACTTTGCCATTAAAAAGTGAGGTATTGCTGGAACTAATTAATGAAACCCAATGATTAAAGTTTAGACGGTGTCATAACTAGGCCTGTTAAACAAAAGTTAAAGTTATACAGTTTCAAAAGGGCGGCCGGTAAAAATATAACTAATTCCGGGAATACAAATTTCCATTTAATCCAAAGGGATAAAAAATAAATATTAACAAATATAAAAAATAAAGCATGATCGACACGTCATTTTATGAGCGAATTGAAAATAAATAGTGAAACTAATTTTGATTGAACTTTTGCAACATAAGAGCAGTATTAGTACTTTCTTCAATTCAATGCCCTATAAATTATTTTGTGCATTTTGGGTAATAGCGACGTCGTTCTAGACGTGCAAACATATAAATTTGCATATCTAGTCTATATGCAGATATTTTAAAAGTTTCATGAAATCATTCAATCATTTAGAGAGGTTTATGAAAATTTTATTGATCATCATCTATTTATTAAAATCAAGCATGTTCTAAGCTTTGTGTTGTGAGCTTATGACGCAAGACTTAGTAAACTATATCTATGACCTATCCCGCGAGCCAATTATTTATATTCTTTGCCATAAACTGTTTATAAACTACCTAACAGAGGAATGAATAAAACTGTCGAAATAAGAAGAGGTTAGTTACATAGTCCGTATAATCATTCATAAACACTCTACAACAAACTTTTAATACGCTCAAATTTCAAACTTACAAGTGTTTTTAAGATCAAAGTTGAATAGCTGACGGTAAGCATAACAAACTTTAATAACTCCTCCATAAGACGAAAAAACAGACCAGCGGTAATTTTTACTGCCCTCCTTCAATTAAAATTATTCAAGACGCCTCTATTTCGTAAAATCTAATTCATGTGGCTGTAATACAACCCTCGGAGTGTACCTGAGAAGGGGTTTCTGCATGTACAATGGTTATGTTACAGTATCGTTTCACTAACTGTATATTATTTGGATTTGCGAGGAAAACTCTTTGGCTTTTTTCTATTTAGTGCGGGAAACATAAGTTATATTTACTATCAAAAGAAACTAATTAACTGATAGAAAATGATCACAGTATAAATGGCAAAGCTGATTTCTCTAAGAAAATTGAATCTAAAACCCGCTTATTATTTTCAAACATAAAAATCTAAAACATTCTGTTCAAACTAGTATCAAACAGGATAGGCTAGTAAAATATTGTTATATAAGATACTTTTTTTACCTTAATATGAGAGAAAAAAATAAATTATGAAACAAAATTATTTAATGTGGTCAACATGCTTTGAAAAAAATTGTAAACGGTACAATCCTTTACAAAAGTATTTCAGACGATTAGAACTCAAGTGAGTGCATGGGACAGACCACGTGACCTTATTGTACAGTCACGCGAGCCAGAGCCATTCACACCTTGTCCTTAGGTATAAACAGCATTCAATGGCGTCATATACATTTTATTTGTAACGCTTAAAAATGTTATTTCCTGTTATTTTGTGTATATTCCATTACACAAAACGTATAAATGTATTACCTTGCCGGTTGTTTTGTACCAAGAATTTTAACTTTAACGCTTCTCCGATAGACCTTTATATACTCGGACTCGAGTACGCTCATCAATAACATAAATCTCGCTTTGATTAAAAAGGAACATTTAAAACTATAGTTAAAAGCTATGACATTGCAAATTTAAAAAAAAAACACATGTAAATATTTTTATTTGAAGAGGGGTGAGTAAGGTGATATATCTATAATATTCTATGCCTTGGTTATTGTTTTGAAATGAAGGTGCTTGGAATTATCATTAGGAAAATAAAGTTCTCAAAACAAATATGCTCAAAATACCTTGTAAAACTAATGTCTTAAAGTTTATCAAGCTGTTTGCAAACTCCCTAATACGTAATTTCATTAATTATAAAGATACTATGCGGAAGAAAGATAGATAGATACATATAAAAACAGACTGACAAGAAATTCAAACCAAAACATTTTATCTAAAATAGCTTTTACATGCAATGTTCTAATAATGCCACTTGAACATAATCAACTAAAGAAATCAAATTATAATTTATATATCAAAAGCTAATTAATCTTGTGACTTGTAAGATACTAAGAAGAATTCACTAGTCAGTAACTCAATAATGATTATGCATCACTGAGTGGAACGTGTAACACAGTCAGCGCACTCTATTGGAGGGTAATTGTGTCAATGACACTTGAGGCCACTACATCATATACTTACCGATACCGACTTATTATACAGATTCGTTAATAAAAACCACACCATAACAATGGCGAAGTAAAATTCATCCGGCACCAACAAATGGCACGGATAATTGGTCCTCATAAGAGTTTCATAGATAATAAAAAAAATAGAAGTGCCACTGGAACAATTTTTCACAGTAAAATTCAAGAATAACATTGACTGATCTTAGTTATTGACCTTAGTTTGATGTTTAGTTCTGCATTTTCTTTGATGGTACATTACGTATGCAATGCAATTTATCTCTTTCCATTTATTTATTGCATTTTTTTGTTTCATGGAGAGATCAACTAAACATATGAACACATCAAATATTCAAGTCATGTATGCTAATCACAAAATCCGTTGACGATTATTTCATTTCTTAAACATTACCACATCACACTGCAATCAAAGCTATTACGATATCGAACTGGGAAATAGGGAAATATATGGTCAAATAAAACTGAACCCTACACAACACTTTAACTATAAGTTATTACTAAAACTCGCTATATTCAATAAACAACTTAAGAAACAAACAAGAATTTCCCATAAGCTGCTGAAATCTCAGACATCATCTCTCAGACATATAAATTATATGGTAAACGAAAAGAAACATCGTCTAGGAACATATTGCTAGTGCCAAGTCAGATTTTTGGCACACTTGTTAGTTTCCATGACTTTAAATGTATCTCTCATCACACTTACATCGTACAATGTAATTTTAACTTCAATAAAAGGTAATGTGCAATAAATGCAAGTTAGTTTATATCACCATTTCAATATTATGCACACGTATATTCTGACATCTCTATTATATAATAGCCACTCATTATTCAAGATCATATACTCAACTAACTCAATTGAGGCCAACAAACCAAATTCCGTGGCGCCTCAGGCGAGAATCACACAACTGCGGTCTCAGTAGCCAACTGCTTATCGTGCATGAGCTTGTTTCTGTTGTATAACTGCTAATTTGGCACTGGTTGTATTAGGGCGCTATTTCAGTATTAGGGCGCTATTTCAGTATTAGGGCGCTATTTCAGTATTAGGGCGCTATTTCAACAAATTGCTTTCATGTTTACTTGGATTCATTTAATCGCCAACAAAGTATACAAATTGTTACACATACGAATACTAAACATATTAAATTTAGAATAAACAAGTACTCACAAACATGATTAACATCTGATGTTTTTTAAGTGCTAAGCATTTTCAGATTAATTTAATATCTACTTACACGTGAGATAAAAATGTCATCATCCAGATTTCACATTTATACATGTGTTATTACAGTTGCAGTGCTTAAATAACTTAATATTTGGCAATTTGTACAATAATACTAGTTTGTAACAATAGGGAAAATTTTACAAACAAGGCTGTTGTAGATTACTTTGAACCAAATATTTGAAAACATTCGCACAAACCAAATACGAACCTCGCACCAGATTCTTGTATCATGATACTATTACCGACTTCGTGTAGGTGACGTCACTACCGTCATTGTGTAAACGTTCCCCGTCTGTTGCCACCTGCCGCGACAAATTAGCAGTTTAATTAATTGTAACCGTTTTCTAGGTAACAAGCCACATGAGAACACAGCGGTGCGCAACTGAACGTGTTATCGCACCTCTAAACGTTTTTCAAGGAAAATAAACAATGTTTGATGCTTTTCGCAATAGTCGTTACACTCCCCCTGTGTTTATTCCTTTACCCAACTAAAATCCTTGAATTATAGTATAAGAATAATGGAATTTTTTTTAAGGAGAGGCCGATCCCGTCCTATGTTGATGTGTTTTGTGTTGACATTATAAATTGCGTTACAAAATTTCTACAACTATAACATTTGGTTTGGATTTTATTTCTTGGAAATGAAGACTATTTAGAGGTAGAAAAGATTGCGTACCAAAATAGTAGGTTCCATTTATAAAATGAACCAAACACAAAATGTAATATAAATGTGTTCAAAGCCAGAGTATCAACTATTGTATTACCACTTAAAAGTTATTAAGCGATGAATTGAGTTCAGAAGTAATATTGTTTTTTCAGTAATCTAAGCTCAATATGTGTTTCAGGATTTAGATCAAAGGAGAGAGCCAAGTGAGTCTAGTCTCTACTGTAATTCCATTACCAGATTAATCCCTTAGTTCTGACTCAAATGGGTGAGAACGAGTAAGATCATTTAATAAATAAGTAAAACTTAACGACAATTTTTGAGACATATAAAAGATAAGAGAGTTTATCTACGTATAAGTACGCTTTCTATAAGTACACTTAAAACATGTTAAAAATCCAAGTCAATACATCGAAACAATATTGAAACTCCCTTTTTGACATGTAATGCACTGTTACAGTTAAATCTGTGCAAATTGACCAACCATTTTGTGGTAAAGAGTGAACGGTAACACGCGTCGTTTGAAACTGTTTCGGTGTCGAGTGTTTTGTCAACTGAGAACATCACATTAAGTTAATTGTTCCATGAGTGTTTAGCCAACTGATGAACACTAGTTGTAATTTCTTCAATAAAACCATTCACTTCTTCATAACAGGTAACACTGCAAAATAGTTGTCATTTTGCACAATTGAATGGAACCTTTAATTAACCATAATTACTTTCTAAAATACTGCACATAATACAAAAACATTGATATTATTAGTAAAAAATATGCTTTTCTATAACTGTATTCAATACGTACGAAGTAATCATCATGATATACATGTGTTTTAATTGTTATATAATATTAGTAATTATGTCTTGGAACTTCTTTAATAAACTTTTTATCATTATGCAGAAACATAAAAAGTTTTTTTATTGTTTCGGTAAAGCTAAACAGGCTCTTTTACATACGAGCTTCACAGATCACTTATTGTTGTAATAAATAGTAAATAAATCATATAACTTTTAGTTTTGTTTACCGTACGATAAAAATCGTTGTCTTTCCCTTGGAAAAAATTATTCTCGGTGATTTACTCGTATTTTACAAGCTCCGCTTCCTCTCACTCGTGCAAATCAATGTACGCTTAACACCATCGTCTTTGATCCTATTGATTAAACTATTGTAAAATATACTGTACGTCTAAGAATTAATCATTCGTACAATAAAACACATTTAAAGTAATCAGACGTATGTTGTAAAATTTAATATTATATACAAAGTATTTTTTTTATTTTAAGGTTACGGTCAAACAATTTTCGTAGAGTTTTTGAAAAATAATACATAGTACTTGAAAATTAGAAAGCAGTACACTAAAAATTGCTATATGTTCTAAGAAATGACTGTAATTGTGTTATAATGAACTTAATATTTAAATATTCTTGGAGTTCCCGTAGAATAAGGTTTAATCATTTCTCAATAGTTTTTTTAACCACGGATTTTCAAATTACCTATTTTAATTCCTTGAGAGCTCCTTGACAGGAAACTTAGTTCTTAGTTATGGCTATAAAATAAAAGATGATATTTCATTTAAATATATCGCTGATTTGCAACCGGATAAACGCAGAGAATATACCTTCTTATTACGGGTACATTTTTTAAATATTTTTCTATTGCCTTGCCTATTAAAATATCGAGAAAAAACTTTAAACCATTTGGAACCGTATTATTCTTATTGTTTCTCCCACAAATGTACGACCAAAAATTTAGACGTTTTGCATTGTTTTATTTATAGGATTGAGACACTAAAACAACCATTAATACGACTGGCACTTGAGTTCTAAATTAAAAATTATATCACCAATAAAACTTACTTTGTTATTATCTTACTAAAAACAATTATACACTATTGGTTTTCATTTCAGGTGACCCCTTTTCTTTGCAGTTCAAAATATTCTCTCGCACAGATTTTGTACTTTAGTTATTGAGGTTAATTTGTAGTAAGATTAGTGGAATACTTACTAATTGCTCTATTTCCATTTTAAACTATTTATTGATACAAATTGGTGCTGAAACAAATACTGATTTGTCAACCAAAGGTACAAAGAACTTTCATACAAACAAAGGTACGTACTAATGGTAATGGTAATCACCTGGTAATGAAATCTTCAGCAAGGAGGACAACTGTGTGATCAGTCGATTATTGTTAATGCATTGTGTCGGAGCGCTTATTAAATATCATTCTGTCGAATTTTTGTTGTTGAATGAATCATTCTGTTGAACCTAAGTGACAAAGAGTTTTTATTATTAACCAACCTAATGAATATATGAGGCCAATTTTAGTTAGGTGAAGTATTAGTTTCTCACCACCGAATTCATGTTTGATATTTAGATGTTAAGTATTTTAAGAATAATCTTAAAACGAAGTTGTCAAATTTGTATTCTTAGTACTGATCACACAAAATATGCACGATAATATAATAATATATTAATTAGGTTATATCCTAAATGGTACATCCAACAAATTTCCGCAAACGAAGTACAATAGAAATGCTTCACTTTGGTGATTATAGCCATTTTATTCTTCATTACATTTAACTTTTTTGTTAAAAATTAAGAGTATGCCTCTAAATTTTAAAAATGTATGTTTGGAAAATATAACCTTTAGGTGTATATATAAGCATCATGACACCCATCCTGTAGATGAAAATCTGAAGAATCGTATGTACAGAATACACTGCATACACTCCTAGATTTAGCAAATAAAATAAGGTAATAAGAAGCATGGTATAGAATGAATATTATTATATAATTTACTTCATACTCATTATGGGCTTCATATGGTTCCTCCATAAGACTCCTTTTCACATCGCATTAAAACAAATTTGATTCTGTAACTTTAATTAAAGGAGTTAAACGTGCAAATAATACATATCTACATACACTATAACATGACGAAATAAGAATACACGTACAATGAAAAAGACGGTGAATTTTTATGAAGAATGGATAAGAAAAACGATTGGACTTATGAGTCTAGGATATTTCTATGTTTAAAGTGTTATTGTTTGATAAGGGGATAGAACCTATAGTACAGAAAATACAAAGATTATAGACCACAGTAGCCCAAAGCTACAACAATATCAATATCTATTACACGTAATATTGAGGCCAAATGGACATTCTCCGCGGTCTCAACAAATGCCTGTGACAATAGGTCACTTTCTTTTTACACGTATGTATGGAGAAAGCGTAGTTGGCACCTTATCTACACAGCTATTCCATTCGGCTGAGAGCCTAATTAATATTTATATCCCATATATACAAAAGATAGCACTAATTCATACTTTCTAGTTGAAAGTTTTATTATGACGATGGAAGGTTTGGAAGGATAATAGGGGTTCGGACATAAACATTCTTAACCGACGGAGAGGATGGATTTCACTTCTATAAACGTTATTTTATACATTTTTTAACATACAGGGTAAGACAGTCAGGGCCCCTCCTCCCTCTATTTAGATTTAGTTTTATCCTTTTGGTAGTGGTGCAATAGGGAAAGGAAGTTTAATTTTTTGCTTTTGAACATTTGCGAGATTTTGGGGGCAATTCAAATTTCAAATGTAAACTCCTCTCACATGATCCCTCGTTTGGAGAGTATAAAACACTTAAACGAATTGTAAAAACCAGAGATCGCTAACTCTTTCTCATCCACAATAATAGCCCGAGTTACTAGAAAAATATTTGGAATACCTCAACACGTTTCCAAGTCAAATCAAATGTTCAAACTTTTGGGAGACAAGCGTATAGTGAAGACCTGTTTCACGTTTTGAAAAGTCTGAAGAGGTATTTGGTTGCAGGACCTCAAAGATCCTATTTCTTTAATCTTCAACGTTTTCTACTGATGTTTTGTAAATTATGGATTTAGTAGACAAAGTCCCCCATGGATGGAAGGTCTGGAGACCGCAAAGGCGATTCTATTAGACCACGCCTACAAATGTAGTCTACTGACCACGTAGTTGAGTTCCCAGGAAATGTCGTACAGCACGGTGAACAAGCTGTATAGAACAACTATAAGCTGACAATTACGAATCATTTTAAAAACTATATCAGAATTTTGTCTTTCTTTGTACCTTTTTGTACCACAAAAATAAAATTAATCAATCACTAAAAAAATTAATAACCATTTAAAATGTTGCTCAAAGGTCTACGTTTTGAAAAGAATTTGTCGTAAATTAAAATAAACCTCACAATATTTTTTACTAACTTTCTTTGAAATTGAGAACAATGTATTTCAAGGGAAATATTACATGTAGAGTAAGGTTTTCCCTATGTTTTTTCGTCCTGTCCATAAGAGACGTTAAATTGTTCACAGCTGGTGTGAATAATTTTATGAGGCACGCAGATAGCAATCAGAATTAGACAGACCTAACTGAAAACTTACAGCACAGTTTAATTTCAAAGTATGTGTAGGATTTCTTAATATTTAATTAAATTTATCCTTCAGGATTTCCCGTACGTAACAAAGGAATTGCTGAAATATCTACTCAGAGCACAAACCTATTGCGCTTACCCTTTACCAAATGGCAATTCGCAGGGCAATCATTTTAAAAACAATCTGATATTTTTGAGGAATTTCGTTTGGAATAAAAAATTTGATAACGAAATTGTTTCAATTCTTTTTATCTTTATTTCTACAAAAATTTCAGTTTTTTACAAAACACTAAATACAGTTCGAATTTTGAAACAACACTATTAAGTACAACGTAAATTCAAGTATTAATACTTCGTTATCGCTTCATTAATAACCATTTACGTTAATATACAAATAAACTGTCACACACAATGCTACTTTGATCGCAGAATTTGTCAAAATGGGAAAACACATCAAAATGAAGTACTTCGTCTGGAAAATAACCAATATAATTATAAACTTAATCCCCCTATGCTCACTAGCTATAAATCCAGCTCATTTAAAGAACAAAACCAATCTAAAAGTACTCGTACTTGTATCATATTTGCAAGTAGTAAAATTAAATAAAACTGTAATTAATACTTAAACCAAAACACTATAGGGGTATTATGTATTGCGAGCACGAGGATGGAAACAATTTTACCAAAGCAACTCAACCGTGTTTGACGCTCTGTAAGTCGCTGAGAGGAAATTGCCGCCATCGTCGGGGTTTAGTGATTTCCTCAATACCTTGCCGTCGACTTGTTGATTACACTTAAACTACACTATACACTTCTACTCTTCATAATTTAATACTTCGATCACAAAATATTTAAACATGATTTTACCTGTTGATTTCAATCTTCCAATTCTTAGAAGATATTTGAATACAGTAGTGCGTGAAATAATGGCTAATTCGTTGTTTCGTTTAATTATTCAATACATTTATACTGAATCAAATTGAACAAAAAGTTTTATTTCAACAAAAATCAGTGCTTATGTAAGATAAAACAAATTGCTTAAGGATATTTTCTTGATCAAATCGTTGAATAAAACCAAGATTTTTGTCATGATCGTTCTAGTCCAAGAGCCGTAAGTCGTATTGCATTGAGTAAGCAAACAATCTGTTTTTTTTCTGGAATCAATACAGAACATTTTACTCAAAAATGCATCGTGAGCAGCGCAAATTTTGGTGGAGGTCGAGATGTAAGGGTACCAAAAGGGATTATTCCTATTAACACGATTTATCAACAAGGTTCGAATTATGGAAAATTGGTTACACAAATATAAGACTGATTTTTAGTTCTGTAATTCAAAACGTTTTACACTATACTGAAATATTTTTATTTAAACAAAACTACCACCACTCTTATTATATACGTTACAATATGCTTGCTTTGAAGTGTATTACTGCATGCAAATACAATTTTTGTATATAGCGATTAAATTCCTGATGCATCCGGAGATAACAAAACAAACCAATATACGTAATACAGTAATATGTCGCTAGTGTCCTACACAGTTTTATTCCTCAGGCAGAGAATTTAAGGATGATAAATCAGCAGTAAACTGTTAACAGAGAAAGAAAGTTTATGAAGATTCTTGAAGTGCATCGATCTTTAAAGTTGTTGACACATCTCAGAAACCAGAATCATGAATTGGAACATTCACATCTTGCCCTGAAGTCTGTTTAAGTCCTCTCTAGAGCCTAGCTCACGATAATGTATTTTCCTTTATTCAGATAAACACTTATCTTATAATTCAACCTAACAATTTAATGCTGAATGCTGCTTATTCCGTTAACAATATCATTCGGTACTAAACATAATGAGAAGTTACTAGCATGGTGGCTTTAAATTATAACTCAGTAAAATAAGGCAAAATAAGGATGCAACCTCGGAATGAAAGATAATAAGCTAAAAGTTTGCATACGTCTTTATTTTGATGGTATAAAACTTACCTCAAAAGTCTCATATAATCACGTGTACGCGTCTTTAGATATTTAAGGTCAAACTTCACGAAAAAACTCAACTTTTGTCTGAAGTATTTTTATGTACGTTTCAACCTTTTTTTAGATACAGCGCAAAGAGTAGGGGACCGCTTACCTGTATATACGATAATGCGAGGTCAGCCAGTAGAATACAGTAAGTGAATAATTAACAATATAACTCATTTATTTATTGTATTCTACTGGCTGACCTCGCATTATCGTATATATATACAGGTAAGCGGTCCCCTACTCTTTGCCCTGTATCTCAAAAAAGGTTGAACGTACATAAAAATACTTCAGACAAAAGTTGAAGAGAATTTTTCCGTTCTACAATTTCTCTAACCACCTTCAAAGTCATTTAGCGTAAGGGAAACGAGATATTTGCAAAAAAACCGATTTTCGTGAAGTTTGACCTTAAATATCTAAAGACGCGTACACGTGATTATATGAGACTTTTGAAGTAAGTTTTATACCATCAAAATAAAGACGTATGCAAAATTTTAGCTTATTATCTTTCATTCCGAGGTTGCATCCTTATTTTACCGGAATATAAATAATTTCATATTTCAAACAGTAGCTCTCACAACATTATCTAATCGTTGCAATGTAAATTTTCATTGTACAAATAAAGAACTGTTTTTTTTAATGTTTTACTTTAGTCCTACTTTAAAAAATCCTGTTTACTAAAATATATATATTTGGATATTTAGAAAAGAACAGAATATGAATAACATTACTGAAGATTCGCTGTCTTGTAGGAATTTTATAATATAGAAACCCTGTGTAGTAATTATACTACTGCAGGTAACTTAAAAAATACAATAACCACATTCAAGAAAACCGCAGCAACCATAAATCCACATATTATTTTTATAGTAAAAGACGACCGACTGATGTATAACAATGTTATAGTAGTACTTCTAAGTTTGAAGTTTTTTTGTATCACTAAGAAACTAAAAATATCAGGAAAAAATCACTGTTTTTACCATTTCATCATGTGAGGAATATTTTTATAAACTCTTACTAGTAAAAAAACTTCATCAACTAATCATATAAATATTTCACTGAGGGTTTTGAATCGTTTTCCGGAGGTGTTTACGTCACACAATAACGAAAGAAGTTCTCTTTCAATCTTTACCTTTTTCAACATTAAACAGCCACTGTTTTGTAGAAGAGTTGTCTGCTAAATTTAAGTTAAAAGGGATAATTGTGTAAACTGTCGTCCAAAAACTACCACCTATAAGACGTACTAACTAGTGTAAATAATTGTATTTTTGTTTTCGGAACGTAGTCTTTGTGTAATTTACTGTTTCTGTGAAGTATGTCTTAACTAACGAATTCCAAGGATAAGTTTGTTTGGATTAGGATGGGCTAGGTTGGGTTATGTTAGTTTAGGATAGCATGAATGGGTAATTAGTCTCAACTAATTGGTTCATCTAAAAAGTCGAGGTATAATTATTATTTATTAATATACATACAAAACAAAATTAAGTATTTAAATCAACAATTAACAATATCGTAAATTAGAGTTAATTATATTAGATTTATATTTCAAGCTATTTTTTGCCAAAAGAATATAAGAACAGAGAAAATAAAGAGTTGAAAAGGGTCCAAATAACAATAGAACGCGGTCTAAAATACATTTAAAAACTGAAAAACTCACCGTAGAAGTAGTTAAATTAAAAACCATAAAAACATCGATACTGTTTGTCGTCAATAGAAGAATTTCCCTTATGACGAGAGTGTATAGCGGTCAATTTCATTATGGCTTAGTAATCTTCTCTATCGGTTTTATGGAGAACTAGGTCGTGTTTTTATACGCTGTAAATTGGTTCCCGTCTCCCAGTCTATCATTACGTGCTGAGATTGACAAACAACGTCAACAGTTATGCTAGATCTTAGCATCCATGGGTGGCTCAACGTTGAACTTCTCCCAAATAAAAGAAAGAATAGATACAGGTACGGAAATAACCAGTTTGCATTATTGTTTTATGCTTACCGATGGAAACGTCTGGCACATTCCTGATATCAGTTGACTAAATTAAAAATTGTGATCACTATTACACTGATGCCAACATTTTAAAACACCCACATACAACATACAGGCAATATTCAGCATAAGTATAAATTACAAGTCAGTCATTCCTAAAGTTGTTGAGAGTTTCCGCTTTGATTATGCGACTGGATTTACTATCAATGTAAGTGCTACACATTTTTCTATCAAACTTTCTAAAGTGAGTTTTATATAATTTTAATCTCATAGAAATTATATTAATATTTCTAGTCACTTACAACATTAGCAAATATAATGTAATTTTTATTCATTTCTTGAAGACCTACTCTACCAGGTCTACAAAGGTGGTCGCGATTCATGTCTGATATTTTCGATTATTGTTAAGTTTTGAAAAGTAATAGGTTTGACAAATATTATACATAATGCTTGAAATAAAGAAAGAAAGCCTAATGAAATATACTAACATATATATCAAAATAACAATTCAAGTGTTTCTTATTTAATATAATTAGTTGATATGTAAATAGCTTTAACATTTTTACTATTATAATAGGATTTACTTTTTCAAACATTACAGTACTACTCTTCGTTTACCTCAAGCATCCTGCTTAATTGTATTTATTCCTTTTATGTATTTAATACCTTTTTGAATTAAGTTATTAAACACATAAAAGGTTTTTTTCAGCTAAAGTCTAAGGATTTAGGCTATATACAAATGTGAGTTATCAAATATCGCGATTTACGACGTTAACGATGAAAGTGTTCAACTCCCTGAAGGTAAACCTAGAAAATTCAATTCTAAATACACGATGCGAAAAATTGAAGTACACCCGTGTAGTAATAATAATATACTTTATTTATCCCTTAAACAGAATATACAGTAAATACATATGATAAAGATCATTTACAATGTATGACACATATTAAATCTAAAAGAGAATATTTAACAATTTATGGTGAACAGAACACGTTTCAATATTAAAAGAGATAAACAATATAAAATTCCTCATAGGCAAGCCTCTTCGGAGGATTATCATATAATATAAGTAATTTTGTGCAGTAAAAGTAAATTAAGCTAAAACACGTGCCAATTGTAGTATAAAATATGGACATGAAATGAAAATATTGTAATAGTTTGATTTAGGTCCATTAAAATAATAGCTTATGGTATCGGTAACATATAATCCAGTTATAAAAAACAAAAGAAGATTGGCTCAGAGTCTAATAAAACATTCAATAGTGCATAAACTACATTAAAATTATTTGTAATAAAAAACTTAACAAACGACAGTAAAAATAAATATAGTTATTATCAATATCATCTACTGAAAATAACCATCTTTTTAGAGCTTAATAAAGGAATGAACTGTTTTGTAATTAGATTTACATAAGGTGGAATCCTGCGAGGGCCTTGAAAATTAGTGTTTTTTTAGGGAAATAAGTTTTTCATGTTTCGGAACAAAACCAAATCACAATAGTTTCTCAATTTGGATTGCAATTGCCATCTGCAAATTATAAATTACTTCTAACATAAAAGATATTAAGAATTTTTTATACTCACATGTATCTTAGGGGTAAACCATCCAAGAAGGCAAAAATTGGATAAGAAGATTTAAGTTTGTGTTTCAGTGCGATGACTCGAATAAATAGTTTTTTACATAAGTTTACAGGATTAAGATTTGTCATATATGTCCCACCCCCACAATTAATTCTGTGGATTACAGTAAAGTTTTACTTTACTATTTTATTATTATCTGTGGGAGAGACTACCTCGATTTTTTTAATTACTACGCAAAAGCAAGCTGCGCGATGAAAATACATAAAGCAACCTGATATATGTATAAAACGACAATAAAAAACAAAAAAGCCTGCTTAATACGTCCTCATACAAATTTTAACACGCCCCTGTACAAAAATAGTATTTCAGAGCAGAGTATTACAATAATTTTACTTAACAAATACGTTATTTGCCCTATTAAAAATATATAAAACCTAATAATTTGAAGATAACTTTAATAAGTAAATTTTGAAGAGAACTCCACAAGAAACAATATCTTACAAAATCATTTCAGACGATTAGATAGTGTCGGGACAAACCCAAGTATTCAACTGAGTGCACGGAACAGGCCACTTAACGTTATTGTACGGTCACGCGACTCAGCCATTCATACCAACGACTCAGCCATTCATACCAACAGTCCTTTGGTATATAAAGAGGGTTATATAATGTGTTATTGTGTTTAGTTATGATCCTTAATAGTATGATTTCCTAAAACATTGCCTCCACATCCTCGTAAAATATTCTATGTCGCAGTTATTTTCAATACACGTCTTCTATGGACTTCTATATACTCGTACACGGATAGACTCATTTAAAACTTTCCTGTAAACAAATTAAAAAATAGAATAAATATAAAATCGTAGTAAAACTATGGCTTTTTAAATTATTAAAAATATTCTCCAATCAGTAGTTCGTAAGAAGATATACATACTTATTATTTCTATACCTTTGTTGCCGTTTTTTATAAAACATTGAAGAGAGTTTTTTTAATACATAATTATGGAAGGAACGCAAATTAAAAAATGTTCAAAACTAGCGTAAAGGCGTTATGATATTCTTTATGGAACGTCAGATATAGAAAAATAAAGTATGTAATAGAATATCGACGACAAATTACAAGATACTGACAACAATTCACTACTCAGCGACTCAATGATACTTATGCATCACTGAGTGGTATGTGTGACAGTCACCGCACTCTGTTGGAGGGCCACTGTAACAAGTACAATCGAGGCCACTACGCCGAATACTTGCCGGCACCGACACTTATCATAGAGATTCGTTAATGAGCGCCGTGCTGCTCTCAATTGAGACCGTGGTAACTGCTAAAAGGTATAGGCCCTTCGTACCCAAAACGTAAATTTTATAAAACGGAGTGTAAAGATTTTCAATTGCTTTGCCTTATTTTTGGTACAAGTATGTCCAAATTTAAAATTTATTAAGAAAATGTAATAATAAAGACATACAAACGAATACTTTTACAAAAACCTTTTCTTGATCTATAGATACCATCATTACTAACATGCGCATGGACCTCTCTTGCATATATAACTGCCTTTTTTCATATAAAAACATATTTTTACGCTATTGGGGGGGGCAGTGATATTAACGTAGGAAGAAAAGAGAACCTCACCAAATTTTATTATCCTTTATTTCAATATTTTATTAGCAAAATAAAAAAAGTAAAATAAACTTCCATTAACTAAACACAAACTATGAGATTTTTCTAATACAAGGAGTTTTTAGTTCATTCACATGTTCATCAGTAACATCATACTCAGATTCTTCTCCACTGTTACTGTTTGCATCCTCAGTATTATGATTCAAAATGTCCTTATCATACAAAACTTACAACCTTCATCTTTCACATACGCAAGTACAGACAACATATTCTACTTTTGAATTTTTCATGGGTACTACAGCTACAAGATCTAAAGAGATTTCATTTGGAAGAGTCACAAAATATTTGGAGGGTTGACAAAAGTCGATGTATGAGGAATAGAAAGCTAAAGGTTCCACATTGCTTGAATTTTACTGTCACATATTTCTGGATGGTAGATGTTACTTTGTTTCCAGTAGGGTGTTTCGAAAAATATGCTACTAAACCTTCGCTCCAGTTGAATATTTTGTCAGATCAATCAAGTAAAACAGATGGTTAAGGTATTTGACGGCAAGAGTGAATTTTCTTAAGATAAGGCTCAGGAATTTTAATTTTTACAATTTTCTGACACATTGGGAGAAAGAGTAACCTCTTACTAGAAATAACTGACACACTTGAAGATTATAGTTTTTTTGTTAATCATGTGCAAATCATTTACATCATAGTAGCTTTCTTGTTTTGACTCCTGCAGCATCGGAGAATAAAGAAGCAAAAGGGGTTGAAGTCCAAGTGCCCCTTTTGCAGTTAACGCTTCCGTTAACAACTTGCCCATAAATCTATTCATTTACACTTAAAATGAAGGTCTGTAAATTTAAATCCTTTTACCGAATTACCACTTAGTCTGTTATCATTAGTCATCAAATTATCAGTCCCTGTTGGAAGAAGAAAATGGCTTATTACTAATCTATTAATATTTAAGTATATTATATAATTAGCTAACAGGCCATAGACGTTATACTATATTAGACATGCAGAGAGCAGGCGGTCATGAATAACTTAATCTAATAAATATATAAAACTTAACAATAAATAAATAAATATAATAAATACTAGTCAACAATTTAAACATGCAATAAAACATAATAAATAAAATACAGTCATAACAAATAAATAAGTAGTCAATAAATAAAGTTTTTACTTGAGACGGTTGACGAGACGACCTAGCCCATGTACTGCATTACATTACATTAACATTATTCCCAAAATTTTCAAAATATATTTGTACCTGAAAAGATGACATTAAGCACAAACAGAATGTGTGTCCGAATACAAAATTAATTTGTGAATACTTAATGACGTATTTTGGGTTGTGTACTATTGTCAACTGATGAAAATACCAACTGTTTGTACATAAATTTTGCTAGTTTTAGTTTGAAGATATGTACATTTTTAAATACCTAAATACTTAAATTTTCCAAATGAACATCTCACATCTTTAGACTTGTCAAAAGGCGAGACACAGCAAGTAGTTTTGGTTTCTCGAAATTCAAGAACTCGAGAGCATAAGGACAGTTATATAATGCTCTAACGAGATACAAAAGTGCTTTAGCAAATACTCCAACTTAAGTACAGTACTTTACTAAATTACTTGGTCGGCATCTGTTCTCCACTCTACAAAAAACACTTCGATTGTGTTTCAACATTATTGGTGAAGTACATTCATTATGTTCAAGAGAGGTTAATGTTTCAAAATACAAATTTATAAATATGATTGTAATGCCTTAATTAGATTACCATATTAAATTTTTGAGAAAAAAGTTCTGGTTACCACTATAAAACATTAATAATCATCTTCGTTATTAAAATATGGAAATGATATAATAGTAGAAATGTATAACTGTAGAAGTTATTTAATATCAATGATTTTTGTTTTAAATTTATTTTTACTTAGGAACAGAATAATTACTAACAGAATGTTACATAAAATTACTTATTTGGTTTTTGAAGATAAAGTTTGTCTTTGAAATATGTATGAAAATATTAGCAAGCTGGAGATTATTTTTTATCAAATAGTTTTGTATTTTTTAGCGGAAGTAATTTTTCCCATCTCTTTGGAGTCAAGTAGTTTTTCTTTTTCCTCCCTATGTACATTATACAGTTGTACATAATTTCTTATGTGAACACATCTTTATATTAGTTCATTTTAAATGATATTACAAATAGCAAACATTTATAATTCTATATCTTATGCCATAAAACGTAAGAAAAAGTAAAGTAGGTACGATCTATCGTCCATTCAAATATAAGGATTTACCAATCAAAAATGTCACAACAATCACTAAACTAAGTGCCATGGAAATGAACAACAAAGACCACCCAGAGCTTGAATAGGTTGAAATGATATATTTCCTTATAACTCTTTCAATTTTGTTCAAACTTCACAACAAGTTTTTGTGTTTTCTGAAGCATTGCCTAAGGACGTTCTCTAAGTTTATTATACCCTTGCTTCCGTGATGAGACAAACAAGTTTAGATACAGTAATCTACGCTCAACATGTGTTTCAATATTTAGATCAAATGCAACTGCCATATAAATTTGGACTTTACTACAATTCTATCCAATCCAGATTTAAAATCAGATAGATGTAATATAGAAGGAAAACCTTGTAATATGAAGACAAGGTCGATCTTGTTATTTAAGCATATCTCTGAAAAAGTTTGGGACATACTAAGCAAGTTAGTTCTCTATTGATTAAAAAAGTTCTCTTAATAAACAAGCAATTTTAATCCCTTCTGATTTTTTTCGCTTCAAGATTATTATCATGTTTTCAATACTAAAAGCCTAGATAAAATATGCAGCATCAACAATGCTATCTACTAAGAGCACAAACCTGTGGGAAGATAGTCCATTGAACGAATATGTTAATCAAATAATTATTGACCATTGTAACGTGTTTTAAAAATATTGAAGACAATGTTTACAGGAATAAGCCTACTTCTTTTTTCTCTTATTCTATATTTTGACCAATTAAAACTAAACGTGGTTGATTTTTAGCATAATCAAGAGGTGATATTAATGTACTTAGGGAAACCTTGAATTTTTTTGTTTTAGGTTTTTTATAGATTTTATTTTAAATTATGAGTTTGATGCATGATCTGTTGATGCTTTGGTTTTGAGTTATGAGTGTCTTTATTTTGCTAATTTACTGCACTAAATATTTTAGATAATTTACTTTAAAAATCAAACGCTTTGATCATGGTTTTTGTACAACAAATTATATTAATATAATAATACTATCAATCCCACTAAAAACCACATTAATTGATAGACGCTATTAAAAACTGCACACTAAATAGCGTGAAGTTTTAATTGTAAAGGTTATTATTTTAAAATTATAACCTTTTAAAATAATTTTGCTCCGAATTTGAAAATAAAGTCAATCGCGTTTTCTCAAAGTTCTTTTTAAGAAAAAATTTGAAATAATAAGAAAATTATTCTTTTTGCTCGTAAACTATAAATCCAGTTCAATACGCAAGAATAAACCAAATGAAGAGACACATATATGAGGGAAACTTGAATAGAGAGAGAATTACAACGGAACTAAACACTAGAGACGGATTAAATATCGCGGGCTCAAACTATGGAAACAATTTTCCCAAAGCAACTCAACCGTGACGCTCTGAAAGTCGCTGAGAGGAAATTGCCGCCACCGTCGGGGTTTAGTGATTTTCCTCAATAGCTTGCCGTCGACTGGTGATTAATATTAACACTGCCTACAGTACACTTCTAACTCTGCAGCAATCACTACAGGAATCAAAATTTTAAATAATATGGACGTCAATTTGAATCTTTAAATTCCTTTATACCATTGAAATACACATAGATACGAATTATTAGCTAATTAACCTGATTTTAAAAGACTTTCGGTACCTCAAATCATCTACGCATCTCTTTTTACTGTATCAAAACCATCCAAAATTATTATTTGAGCAACTATTTATGTGTGTATAAGAAAGTTCTTTTTTATGAAGAGAATTTCTTGAAATTATCATTGAATACAGCAATCATCATTTTTGTTTTGAAAGTTCTTGCAGATAGCTCGATTTCTGTACAGATTTATAGAAACTATTCAACATTAATCACTCTAATATAAAACTGAATTTTAAATTCATTATTCAAATTATGTAAATTAGTAATATATCTGTCTTTAATGGACTGCATAAGTTAAATCCTAAATCAGAGCAGTGAGGAATAATAAATAATAGGATATAAATCGTATCAGCCAAGTATTATACAAGAAAGAAACTTTATAAACATTCTTGAGGAGCATCGATTTTTGCTGTTAAAAAACTAATTAAAACAACTTTAAACCCATTGGAGCGTCTACATCTTGATTTAAAGTTTGTTTTCAGTCTCTCTAGAAATTTACATAATATAAACTATCCGTGCTTGAAATTATGAACCTGTTTGAAAAGTATACCACTTTGATGTTAACTCAATGTTTTTAAATAATCAAGGATGTCTGTCTTAAATAGTCAAGCATGTCCATAATGTTGTTATAGTATTTCAAATTGTCCTCATTTTTATAATAAAAAAATAAGAATAGATAATTTTAATACATGAGGTTTCTAAATTCTATTTTTGCTAACAATATTTCGTCAACAAAAAATTGCAAATATACTCTACAACACATTCAAAATCAACTACTACAGAAGATAACAGAAAACTAAATGCAAAACAGTGGAATCATCGTCCAAATTTATATTGAAACCCACTGCAAACTTACACTTTTTCTCTTTTTAAGGAAAGACCGATCTCCTTCTATGCCTTATTCTGCTTATTGTTATGGTCTACTGGCCTGTGTGAGGATCTTATCAAGCAGAATAAGGGGTAGAGTCGTTACAGTAATAGGTCGACAAAACTGATGAAATATACAACAAATTTTTTATGATTGTTAGGTACACTCTAGTATAGGAACTAATACCTAACGTTCATAATGATAAGAACGTTTGAAGTTCGAAAACGGTGGGTATCAAAATGGTTACAAATATAAACAATATTTTTCATCAGATCATAACTTGCTCTAGTAAGACGTTTTTATAGAAAACGTTTAAAATCAACCGTTAGAGAAGTTGGACACAATGATTATGTCACCGGCATCCAACGAGACAAAGAGAAGAGATTTCAACATTTTCAGCAAATATCTCGTCTTTATATGGTTATCTGAATCTAATGGCATATGCTTATTTTAAACCCCTGACTCAACCACAAATTTTCAATAACGCGTCCTAATTTAGCTAATATATTTAGATTATATATATATATATATATGTGTGTGTGTGTGTGTGTGTGTGTGTATATGTGTGTGTGTGTGTGTGTGTATGTATATATATATATATATATATATATATATATATATATATCCTTCAAGTATCAAAAGTTTTATGCCACTAGTAGTTACCTCCATCTATGGTTTAAAAATTTTTAAATATAAAGAGTGGGCAAAAAGTACTGTACTGTGTCAGATAAGTTAAACTGTTCACACAAGATTTGTAAATTTAAAGTTTACAACCAGGATGTGAGGTTTACATTATGGCCATTATGGATTCAGAAAATGGAGTGGTAGTGAAAATACTAATTTACTTAATTAATTTTAAACAACGTTTTTTAAACTATTTTGCAAACCAAAACGACTTTTACGAAACAGCACTACATGCCTGTAAAATTAAAACTATTACAAGCCTTCACGTGACGTCACATTACATCGGTCACAAACATTACTGCAGCTATAAAAAGAAAGAGCTCCAAGTCTGTTTGCACCTTCCACGCTAAGTAAATTAGCAGTTTCATTAATTACGACCTTATTGTTAGTAACAAACCACTTGAGAACGCCGCGGTGCCTCGCTCACTACTGAATGCCATTGCGCAATGTTTTTCGTGAACATAAGTGAAGTAAGGGTTGCACGAATACTTGGATGAATGAAGGATTAGGTTTAATCAATTTTGGAAGAAGGGACGTATCAATCTGGTTTTGTGAAGGAAACAGGATTTTCCGGACATTTGCCATCATTCAGTAAAACAAAAAAATCAGTAACACTACGTTTCGAGATCTGCAATCTGATCTCTTCTTCAGGTAAAGAACTAACCTAATACATAATTACAAACTAGGTTAAAATAAACAAATCTTACCAAAACGTTGTGGCACGCCTTAGTCAGGAATCACAACCTACATGTTGTTTGTCATATTCACTAACTCTATAAACATGCACTTAATAAAAAACTATACAAAGCACTAATCATTAAAACTGAACTACGGAATACAGGTCACAATACGTCTTCACTCGTCTACTAACCACCTACGACTGACCAGAGGGTCTAGCCAATGGTGATCGTCACGGCTGGCTAAAACAAGATGGCGGAAATAAAAGGGAAGGTGGACAGGAATGGGCCCTTTCGTTATTATTGGTTCATGCGAGATGAACTTCTTAAAACCATATTGTGACTCCGCATTGGTTTATTGTAAATATCTGATCCGTCTGATACTTTTGGTTTTCTCTTTAGTTCATTTTTTAGAATTGGCAACCAAAGCGGCCTAATCTCGACTGATGGTTGACTGATTGGTTGGTCTGCCAATTTAATGTATATTGCCTCAATTAATTTCCTTTTGAAGAAATGTGGTTCCCGATGTATTATGTTGGCTTCATCCCAATTCATATGATGGTCTTTGGACCAACAATGGTGTGCAATTTTTGACTTTTCTGTGAGACCCTTTCTCGTGTTTTCTTTGTGCTCTTTTATCCTTACGTTTAGTGCTCTTTTTGTCTCGCCTATGTATTCCCTATTGCAACTACATTTTATACTGTAAAAAAAGTTTTTGGAATCCTGAGTGCCATTTTTTGGTTTAGTTTTTACGAAACTTTCTCTAAGAGTGTTGTGTGTTTTAAACGCGGTTCTAATGTTGTAATTTCTACCTACTCTTCTAATTTTCTCCGATAATCCCGGCACATAAGGGATTGACATAAACGCAAATTTATCACAATTCTGGTTTTCTGAATCAGGAATGATTCTTCTGGTTCTGTTGCACTTATTTATTACTAATTGAGGGTATCCATTGCTTCTGAGATCCGATTCAATTTTCTTAAATTCTTCTTTTAGTCCATCTTTATCTGAGCACAAGCTCTTTGCTCTATCAAACAACGAGTAGGCTACTCCTTCTTTGACAAATTTTTGATGGTTGAATTGATAATTTAAATATTTTCCTGTGTGTGTTATCTTTCGAAAAACAGTTGTCTTAAGGACATCCCTATCTCTTAATACACACACATCCAAAAAGGGAAGCTTGTTTTGGACTTCCACTTCCATTGTGAGGCGGATGGAAGGAGAAATACTATTAATGTGATTCAAAAAATTATTTAATTCAATGTCTCCATGAGAACAAATAACAAAGGTATCATCCACATACCTCCACCAAATCTTCGGTTTGAACTGAGCTGAAGCCAAAGCTTTTCGCTCAAATTCCTCCATAAAGATATTGGCGAAAATAGGAGACAGAGGAGAACCCATTGCCATCCCCTCATCTTGACGGTAAATTTTACCCTCTAACTCAAAATAATTGCATTGAGTGCATAGTTCTAACAGTTCCATAATTACTGGCACGGGAAGTTTAGTTCTATCCTTTAATGTTTGGTCTTCTTTGAGACGTGATTTAATAATTCCGAGAGTTTCTGGAACTGGTACATTTGTAAATAGACTTTCGACATCAAAACTTACCAGTTTGTCAGTTTCAGTCAACTTTAGGGATTTTGACTTCTCTACAAAATCCCTGGAATTTTTGATGAAAGAGTCAGTTTTCCTACCAATGGCGTTAAGATGTCCAAGAGGACTTTAGACAATTCCCTGCAAGGTGAATTACGAGAACTAATGATGGGCCGGAGAGGGATGGTGGGTTTGTGGATTTTGGGAAGGCCATACATATTTGGGATTTTGGAGTGGTGAGGCGTTAATGTAGATCTAAATTTATCTAAAAAAATTTTTTTTATGTTTTCTTAAGGTGTTTGCTACTTTGCGTTCAAATGAATCAGTCGGGTCTTTATTTAAAACTGTATATTTGCCAGTATTTAAAGTTTCCGCAATCTTTTCTTTATACGCTACTGAGTCAAGTACAACAGTAGCGTTGTCTTTATCGGGTAGGCTACTCCTTCTTTGACAGATTTTTGATGGTTGTATTGATAATTTAAATATTTTCCTGTGTGCTCTTGCATAATTAACTGAATCTATACAACATTTACTAACTAAAAGTGATCTAAGAGTATGGACAATTCGTTACACCAAGTGGATACACATACAAAAAAAGCTGATAACCTAAGGAGGTTTCACATAGAAGTCGTAATGAATTATTATAAAAAATGTATACGTCCAAAATTATAGCTGCCAGTACAATAGAAAACAAACTATAAATCAGAGTGAATTATACTATACCACTGTTTCATCCTTTGGCCAAAAGAATATAAAACATAGATTATAAAAGTGGTTCAATTTTAACTTAACGAACTACACACAAACCAGCAACAAGAGATTAAAATGAATTTATTAAATTCTGCGTAGTTTTGAAAAAATTTATCTTGCAGTCCGGGCAGTCTGAATTGTAAAAGAACTCAATCTAGTTCCAATCAAATCGATAGATACAGTTCCATTAAGAAACACTCCTGTGAATGGCGAATGACTTAATGAAGGGAAACTGCGCTCCAATTGAATGAAACAGTAGGCCGAGTTCTTGTACAGCACAAATTGGTTCCCGCCTCCCCGACTATCATTACGTCAGACGAGACATTGCCACGGTCACCGCTATGTTTAACTATAACATGGGTGATCGATATTTAGTATTATGCTTTAGTCAACTAAAAGAAAGGGACGATACACTCGGAAATGTCCTGTTTAATTTTTTTACGCCTGGTAAGTTTCCATCATTTTTTTTTTTTTTTTTTTTTTTTTTTTTTACGTAGGGGGAATGCATTTGCGCACGGAGTGTGGGACTCCCTTGCGGACTACCCACTAAACCCCCTACGGGCCACGGAGAGCCCAGGCCGGAACCCTTTCGGATGACATCTTGCCTGGTCCGTGTGTCTTATGTCTCAACCAGGACAAAAACTACTTGTTTCGGAAGCTAGGGGTCAGCCAGGCATCCGTCTTCACGCTTCTGATGAAGGATCGCATGTACGTGAGTGGTGACTGCATTCCAGGCGTCCTCATTCTGCAACATCCTCTCCACAATGGTCTCTGCCGTAACATCACCAACTGTGGTGGCGAGCGTTTGCCTGGCCTCGGTGAAGCGCCCGCAAGCGAAGAAGGTGTGATGAACATCATCATCTTCCTCCGGGCAGTAAGCACACCGAGGCGACCTGACTTTTCCCATCCTGTAGAGGTACTTCCTAAAGTAACCGTGCCCCGTCAGGAACTGACACAGGTAGAAATCTATCTCCCCCGTGGCCACGATCTATCCAGGATTGAAGCTCTCGAATGAGACGGAAGGTCCAGCGGCCGTCCAATCCTTCCGTCCACCTCCGCTGCCAAACCTGCAGAGTCTCCGCCCTGGCAGCAGCCAAGGCATCCTTTCTACCCCCGCTCGGCAGCCTCCCGGAAGACGGTCTGTCTCTCGATGGCCAGCAGGTCAATAGGAATCACCCCAGCCACGACCGCCACAGCTGAACCGGAAACGGTGCGATAGGCGCAGGCGACCCTAAGTGCCGCTCTTCTCTGTACCGATAACAGCTTTTGACTGTATCGCCTTATCCTCATGACACCCGCCCAAACCTCTGCGCCATACAGAAGGGTTGAGTTTACAGTAGACATGAGGAGGCGTCTCTTACTTGACCTAGGGCTTCCTACGTTAGCCATCAGCCTGCCGAGAGACATAACCACCTTAGAGGCTTTGTCACACAAAGTTTCCATCATAGTCCTGATATATATTTAGTTATTCAAATGTATTAACGATTTTTATTTTTATTACACTCTTTTTAATACACTAAAAGGCATACATTACTAAAATACGCCATACTGAAAAAGCTCCGCATAACATTACAATCCAGGCACTTCCAAGGTTTCCAAAATTTTATGATTTGATTATTCTACTGGAGTTTCTAAAAACGTCCTACTAATACTACACGCTGCTGTTTCGTCTAAACCAAAAATACTGATAAAAGATCCGCTCGCAGGCATAATTTTCAATTACATTTTCTTTTTACTAAGAACAAATTAACTTTGACTCTTAAAAATCCAGATCTTAAAATAAGAGTACTTCACTCTGACATACATAATTTAGGTACTATTGTATATTTATATACAGGGGTGCTGAAAAGTCTTGAAGCGGATTAATGTATTTTACAGTCTTAAACGTATAAACATAAAATTTTGTACAATAACGTAAAATTGAATTTTTGATGCTACCAGTAGTACTGCACCATCTCAGGGGGATAGCCCGTAAAGAGTCGATGGATAATTTTAAACTTAAACCTAGGTCGATGTGCGTACTATTTCAAAATTCTTAATTAGCAGAACGTCATGCCGCAAATTAAACCTCAAAAGCGTAATCCTTCCCAAAATGGCGGCGCTCGAAAGTTTCAATATTGATCTTATGTGTAATTTTCAAGAATAGCTTCATTTTATTGTAACCATATCAGATTAAGCTACAAAGCTTCAACATGATTACAAGTACAGAAGATATTAGATCGCTTCAAGACCTCTGTATATAACTGCATTGGGCTAAAACAAATTATTAACTATAAATCAATCTTATACTCGTATATAGGGCACCATAACTGTATAAGTCATACATTCAACTATTTTACTGCAAATTTATGCTACTATAACTGTAATCATTAAAAATCTCGTTAAATCAACAAGAACATGAGCTTTGCTGAGGTTTCATCGTTAATTGAATTGCATTGGAGGGCCCACACACAACAGTACAAAGCCCACCCTTGTACAAACACGCGTGTAATGTGATTGTACACGTGTCGTATGTTATGATTGTGGAGTATATAATACTTTACTTGTTCATTAAAGGAACTCACTTCGTACTTTACACTTTACACTTCGCTCCAATTGCTACATATATGTAAACTCCTTCAACTTTTCAGGTGAACACTGCCTACTCATTCTAGGATTTCTGTTTAGTTAATAATCTTTCTAATTTCACCGAAAGCACAGTAATTACTTATAACATTAATATACTATTACACACACATACACACACACACACACACACACACACACACACACACACACACACACACACATATATGTATATATTTTTTTCCTCAACTTATGTACACCTGTTTCCCTAACTGATTTATACACGGTGTACTCGAATGGTCTGTTTAACTGGTGTTAATATCTCGATGTTGATGAACAAACACATCAATATACATATAGTATAAAGCTTTTGGTTTTCATTTTTTTTATTTCTTTTCATTTTAAAGTTCATAATTTTATTCAAATCATAACAAAATTATAAACCGCTACTAAAGCATTCATTCAGCAATCACTAAGTTTCAAACAAATATAGATTCAACAAAATTCAAAAGGTCGGTGGTTATTTAATATGCCACATCTAACTAACTAAAACCAATGGAATTAAAAAATTGATATAATTTTAAAATAACTAAAAATATATACCTTAATGATATCATGGCACCGTTACTATATTTAATAATCAATTAAATATAATGATATACATCAAACTACAGTTTGACGTTTTAAAACCTATCATAAACGTCTTTTACCGCAATACCCTACTTGATTATATTTTTTGGGTTACGGTATTTAATAGTGATCATAACAGTTTTATCGTCATAACCATTGTGGAAATGAACGGTAAACAAAGATCGCTATTAAGATAGAAGAGTTGGAATCTCCGAAGCTTCAATTGCATTTCCACGAGTAGCCAAAATAAAGCACATTGTTATAAACCTGCGGCCTTCTTCACTACCATTAACATTCCACAATTAAAATGTATTCAAGGATTAGCTCCAAGTATAATTGTTGTGCCTGAGATACGGACTTCTGGGATTAACTGTGAGAGTATTCTTCTTGTAAATTGGATACATTACAGTCTTACCTCACTGACTGTCTATCATTTTGATCTGAGAGAGACAACTTTATTTCTTACACTATTTAAAAAACAATATCAATATATACGATAAAATTACATAAAGAAATTGATAGCTGTAAGTTTAAAAAACTAGAGTAAACCCTGTTTCGTATTTCATGCCACAAAAACCTAACAAACCATGCTATTAAAGTATTTTTACATATAAAATAGGTTTCTTTTTTACCGTATTTAAAATATAGACAAAGAAATCTTTATAAAACTTAATGATCCAAGAAGCTTTTAATAGAACTGCAGATGAAACAATCTGTTTCAAAATCATTTCAGACGATTAGATAATTTCAGAACAAAGCCAAGTATTCAACTGAGTGCACGGAACAGGCCACTTAACGTTATTGTACGGTCACGCGACCCAGCCATTCACGCCAACAGTCCTTTCGTCTATAGACAGCTTTAAACGATGTTTTATGTTATTTATTGTTGATTCTTTGACGAAACCATTTAAAAACTGCATTTAATTCTAAATCTAGTGCTACAGTGAAGAACGACACGTGCCACCAGGGGTTAGAATAGTTCTAGCGATATTTACTTAGAACTCTTTTTAACTTAGTTCAAACTTCACAAAAAGTTGTCACGTCAATCCCCGTGTAAAGACTTTCTCTAAGTAGGTTGTTTCCCTACATATGTGTTGGGGAATAACAGTTTAGTTACTACGGAAATCTGTGCTCACCATGTATTTCATGATTTATGTCACATGCAACTGGTATATCAATTTAGGTCTCTTCTATAACTTTATAGAATGCACATTTAAAAGAACACCAATGATATAGGTAATATTGTAGAAAATCTTCGTATGAAGAAAAGGTGGATATTATTATATGCATAACCCAAAAAAAGGGTTCATGGGGCTTCAATGAGATGTCTGTTTGGCTACTTTTACGCCGCTGCTGGCATACACAGATCAGATTTGATGAATTTATCATTTGAAACGACAAAATCTTCTTTCTCTCCGAATATTTACCCTCACAATCGCTGCCAATTTTCATGGCAATCTTTAAAAACCGTGTCCCAAGTCAATACTCAAAAACTAAAACAATATTAAATTCACATGAATCTGTTATTTGTGCATTATCAATAACAAAGTCCAGTGGTGAACTTTTGGGCCTTGATACGGTTTTGTTGAAATCTACATAGCATAAGCTAATCTTTAAAGTAGAAGACAAAAGCTTAATTTTGGCGTATGAAGTGGATGGTAGATTCTTACATTTGAGCCTGATGATAATAGTTGGAAATATTCCCAAAAACAAGCAATGTTTGAAAAACTTTAAACTTTATGACTCGTCTTACAAAAAATAAAATAAATCCTAGAAGAATGTAATGGATAATCCTAAGATATAATTCACCCTTTAAAACTTGTAAATGAAACTTAAAATAAGGATATAAGGAACACAGTGTAACTCCTTATTATGCTGTATTCATTCACTCCGTACTCATTATTGATTTTGTTAATTTTCCGCAGTCAACTTCTTTTTATACCGTATTAATATCAATATACTTTAAAATGTGTATTTTTGTTCATCTAATCAGATTTAAAAATGGCGAAATAAAGATACGAGCTCTATCAAATGTTGGTCTATTCTAATAGCTAAACAAATAAGTTAGTAAACATTTATGTTTATAATAATTTAATAGAATTAGTAAAATGGTTAGCGTAACACAAATAATAAGATCTTCCAATGGCCACAATTACATTATTTGAATGAGACCGAACATACACTACCAAAACACAGAGATTACAGAGCACAGTATCCCACAGATATAACAATATCAATATCTATAACACGTTATGTTCAGGCTAAGTGAACATTTTCTGCAGCCCTTGGGAGTATCTGTGACAAAGGCTCCATTTCTTCTTACGCGTACTTTGGGAAGAAAGAACAATCGAAATGGCCTGACATCATAACACCAACGAACACGTACATTTCTTATTTGATGCAGAAATGTCTACAAAGAAAGAAGACTATCACCGCCCACGCTACTTTTTATGAGAGAAAAAAATATTACCTTATAAATATTTTTTATTAGAAATACCTTGTAAATTGACACAATTAAAACTAACAGTCGGATACAAAAATGAAATTAATCTATGTCACACAAAAATATTAAAAAAGAAACAAATATTTGGCTCAAATGGCGGCTTTCAAATGCCATTAAAAATAATTGTTACTGCTAACACACAAATATAACTTCGAATTTTTTTAATGGGTCATATTTTTTTGTAAATAAATGTTTATTTGGTTTCTCAACCAGTCGCTCTCCAGTCGCTGATGACGTGAGTTTCTGTCGTTCAACCGCTAGATGGCGCATAAGTCGAGGAGTTTCAGGCGGAAACAGATTATAACATTGGATAGTTCATCTAGTCAGAAGGTTTTATAATCAATGGTACTACTAATCTATGTATCGTAAGGATAGAAGCCGAGGCCGGCCATTGTTAGTGACGTCATGACACTAAATGTCCTACACTACTGTAGCGGCGCTAATTTTATATTTTCCGTTTCAAATTTAGAGAAATGTTGCGTAAGGTAATTTAAAGCTGTATACAAACTTTTTTTGGCTTAAATATAACTTAATGGTATAATCGTAACACAATAGAAGATCATATTGCAAAAGGGAAGACTAAAGGATATATCTGTACTAAGGACTTTTTCCCAGAATAAGACAACATATTCCACAAACAGCCACTTACAGCAGTCTGGTGCCTGACGACTACGGTTATATCTGTACCGTAAACATCACCGCTTTGTTCGCCACATTGCAGCATTCTATAAACCATTTAGCTATCATTTTATTTTGCAACACTGGAATATATTTTATTCTTTTATTTAATTAATAAATAAGTAATAATTTAATTTTTAAACATGTTCATTGAATTGTCTGCGTCTCGAAATATAACTGAATTTATGAATGATCTTAAGATTTCACTTTTACATTACCTACATAATGTTAAAACTAATGCAGATTTAATTTGTGATAGGTGGTTCAAACAACACTGCAACAAAACTACAATATTTTCAATTTAATTGTTGGTATATTTAAATAGAAAAACAAGTGGTTTAAGTGTTATAGCACGTTAGAACTCAAAGTCATATTTTCAAAGACAGAAAAACAATTTGGTCGATTTTCAACATATTTGTGATGTGATAGTCATGTACTTGGGGTAAACCTGATATTCTGATTTCAGTTTTGGGTTTTGGAGGGATTTGGTTTGAAATTAGGGGTCTTATACGAATTGTTGATGCTTTGTTTTCGATTCATCACTGTCTTTATTTTAATAATATACTGCACAAATCTTATATATTTTACCTGGAAATCAACTACTACAACATTTCAATTCAACGTTTTAGTGCAAAAAATGAAATAAATATATTAACACTACACTATCGGTTCCACAAATAACTACAGAAGTTGATCGACCCAACTAAAAGTCACACTATCTTATAAATTTTAAAAAACATAGCCCAAAATAGACAACAAAAAACGTGCATCATAAGATATTCCTAAGAAGAAACCTAACGTAATAATAATCTCACTCCTTTTCTTGCTCATGAACTAAAAATCCAGTTCAATATGTAAGAACAAAACAGTTGAATGAATACACAAGCTAAATTAAATAAAAGCAGAATTAACTTTTAGAAACAAGCTCTAGAGATGGATTAAATATCGCGGGCTCGAGCGATGAAAACAATTTGTCCAAACCACTCAACCGAGTTTGACACTCTGCAAGTCACTGAGAGAAAGTTGTCGCCATCGACGGAGTTTAGTAATTTCTTCAATACCTTGCCATCGGTCGACCTGTTGAACTATCTTAAATAATCACGTAGACTTTCCGCTACAGTACACTTCTACCCCTCAAAATCCATGCAAAAATCCAGATGATAAGTTATTAAATATTAATAAAGTACATTTCATTAATGTTTAATTCTATTTCTATATATAGTCAACCTATGGGTTTTAGTTTCATCCAGTATATGTATTAATTTGATTTGATTATTACATTTTTATTATATTGTGGCTGAGTCCCGAAACTAAACAATATTAAAATATAAAATGTTTATAGGATACGTTAGGTTATGGCTAATGTAATTTTCAATATATTTATAGTATGTCTATTTAGTGATTTAACAAAACATTCATGCTATACTGTTAAATAATAACACAATTAAACGATCAAAGTTACTCTAAATCATAATTTCGGCAATAGTTTAGGTACGTGGTTGAATAAATCTTGCTGTTTTAATCTGTCACTTCATTTGATCCGACATTTGGAGGATCACCAAGATTGTTGGCATTAATTTTCATTGTGGATAACCCGATTGATGTACGTAGTTCGAAATTTTGAACACTGATTGCATAAACATAGGATTGATTGTTCAGTAGTCCAATACATTACTGTATTGTATGGTTTCAACAGACGTACCCCCACGTCTCATGTTGTAACAACATGCTATACAGCAATGTATTTATAAAATTTGTTATGAACTCCAAGATAACTCATAACAAAACAAGCAGTTCTTTGTTTGAAGTAAGTTTTTGGCGACGTAAGGGTTGTGAAACAAACAGTAAATGGTAAAAGAAACAGATGTACGTTGAACAATAAATGTTTTTATTTGTTTCTGTCAGTAATGTATTGTACAAGTTTAGTCCTCGTCCACAGAAGTTCAGGAAAATCAAACCTCAGCAGTAAACTATTAAACAAGAAAAAACTGTATACATATTCTTGAAGACATTGATTTTTGCAGTTGTTGACATTTCTAAGAAACAAAACTCAAAAACTTCGAAACAGTTCGAGCGTTCAAATCTTACTTAAAAGAATGTTTACATTCTCTCTAGTGATTACGATAATACGAAATTGTTGCGCTAATATTATGAACCAGTTTGTAAGCGTTGTTATAGTATATGTTTGCCGTTATTATTGACTCCATATCTAGCTCATAAAATGTTTCATAAGTGTAAATTAATATTAAAACAAATGAAGTTCTGTGCCGTCCATTACCTCATCTAACATTAAAAACACCTTAATTCCTCTGACGCGAAAGTATGCGCTACATTAAAGTTTAAAAGGGAAATTTTATGTTAGGTAATTGGCAAAACTGCAGTCCGACTATTAATACCTGTAAGCTCTACCAATTAGAGTTGTTAAGTATCTTTGCCTCTCGGAAGCAAGCTCTTGGAATAATTAACTGATTCTGTACAGCATTTATTACTAACAAGTTCCAAGCATGAGTGGGACTAGGTAATATTGTTGAAAATTAATTTACGTCCAAAACTTAGTTTGTTGCTTTTAGTTGTTATATTAACAACTATTCTTTCCGTACAAATTATCCATGGCATTACCTATTCTCATTCCGAAGCTAAGTTACCAGTAATAATGTTCAATACAACAATTATAGTTAAACGTGACTTATTTTATAAATAATTAGTTGTACCAGTTCGTTTCAATAAGTGATTTCAAGATTGAATTAAGCTACGTATGAGTGAACTTTATCATATAGTCTAGTTTACTACATAGTTTATTCATATAATTATATAAGCTCTTGTGTTATTAACTTAAATTATATAACTTAAGACCCATGAGGAAGGATTTTGGGCACTAATATGTCATGTCTCCTTAGAAGAAGGGGAAGCCAGCTCTGTACCAGCTTTTCCTGTCAAAGCAGGCAAGGGGAGGCACGTCTTTATCTCTAGGTTAGCAATCGCCCTAACACTTGCTCCTCTATTGGGGAACCCCTCCAACCCCAGTTGTCATCTTCCGCAGTAGACTCAACCTATTGATCTTCCCTTGCACCCAAATACATCCCTGCAGCAAATTTGCAGTTATTTATGTGCCGCTCGTGGACAACCGTAAGGATGCCCACTTTTAAATGACCCATTAGCTGTACCCAGTGTAGGGTTAACTGGAAGTTATAAACCACCCATAAAAGATGCCTTTTGCAGGTTAATCGAAAGTTAGAGAGTTTGTTCCGAGTTAGTGAAAAATACAGGAGGCCTCGGAAGCGTGCCCCTCCCAAACTCGGAGCAAATCATAAAAAAAAAACAATCACATGCCACTAGTGGGAAGAGAGACAAAGAGAGACAAGATTTCGAGTAAATGATATATAATTAATAGGTGGCAAACATTTCCATGCAAAATACAATTACTTCAGCACCACGGTGCACCGCGTAACTTAATAACTAAATAACAACAATCAATAGAATTCCAATAAAGACAATAACATAATAAATAGAAACAATAACATAATAAATAAATAATATAATATACTAAATAACGTAATATCAGGTACGGCAGTAGCAAAATTTTAACTGGTAATTTTATGAACTGAGGGGAGGGAAAAGGTTGTAGAATTTCTAGGCCCACTATTTTTAAAAAATAATTTGGTTTCAAGTTGGTAGCCGAAAATTAAAAAAAAAATATTTAAAGCCAATTTTCGAAGGAGGCGGGGCTTAGTTGCCTCCACGAATCCGAATTAAAGATGAAATCCTCCCCTTCAGTTTCATGTAACTAAACTAAATAATACTGGCTAATATACTGGCCCTCCTCCAGATCTAACATCTGGCAGCGCTCCATACAAGCCTATCCTCTCAAGGGGTATAAGAAGTAAAAAACATTTCTGATCCAACCTTGTTCCAGAAGAAATTAAAGGGAGCACTACACTCCGGTTGGATGCCGGTCCAATAGCGCTGGCAGGGCGCGGGCATTCAGTTGGTTTCAGTGCTGTGGGCAGACTCGCCGCATCAGTCCCGCTGACGGCACTCACGGGGACCCTGCCGAAAGTCGGTGAATTAGCCAGCCATGGGGAAACGGGAAGAGCAGAGAACAACCAGAAACACAGTAGCTTCTCCGAACGTCTGACCGCTCCGAACAGTAGCCGGTGCCGGTGAACAGCTGGTCGGTAAACTAGTCAAGGTCAACCAGCTGATCTCGACCAATCAGTCCAACCAGGCAGAAAATCAATACTTGACGGAGTGACTCCCCCACCGACTGATAAGAGTGGCCGAGGTTGGAAAAGTAAGACAAAAATAAATTGTCCAAACTGAGCCCCGGCTCAACCTCCCCCACTAAAAGGGTGCAACCCGAAACAAAACCTCTCCCCCACTGAAAGAAGAACCAACAAGCTCTGGCACAGGAAACGGGAAGTCGAGAACCCTAACAGGAAACGAAGTCCTGAGCAGGAGGCAGACAAAACACGATCCTCCTGAAATTTTGAGAGGCGCCTCTCTTGGAGAAAGAAGAAAATAGAAAGAGAGTAAAACGACACCACAGGGAAAACCAGGGGTGATCAGTCCCCGGACACCCCCGCAGCCGCACCAGTATCCAGAGCATGACCAGAGGTATCACCACGGAAGGCCTTCAGATGAGAAACGTGGGCCTTCCGCCACAACCTCCCCGATACGGGATCAACCAACTCAGCAGTAACTGGGGAGAGAAAACGAAGAATCCGGTGAGGACCTGTCCACCGATAGCAAAGTTTGGCTGCCCGTTTATCCACGGCCGAACTGACCGGATGGGCCTTACAAAAGACAAGATCCCCCACCTGGAAGGGGTTAGCAATACGTCCCTTATTGAATTTTCTCCTCACCCTTTCCCTAGACTGTAGGAGCTTAACCCTGACTGCTTCCCAAGTGTCACTGACATTGGGAGTACCAGGCACTGGTAGAAGACTATCCAGACTCCAGAGATTAGACAAGGGATCAGAAGGAGGACGACTAAACATGACCTGGAAAGGCGTGGAATCATGACTTTCGTGAAGAGCAGAATTGAAGGCTAACTGAAGCCAGCTCAGGTTTTCATCCCAGGTAGTTTGTTTCTCAGCGTGATAAGCGATGAGGGCGGCTCTGAGATTGCGGTTGAACCGCTCAGCATGAGAAGGCTGGGGGTAGTATGGAGATGTCGTAACATGTTTGATTCCATGCCCAAAACAGAAGCGATGAAACTCCCTCGACACGAATTGTGTGCCGTTGTCTGAGACGAAGGTGGCGGGCACTCCAAAATTCTGTAGGAGGCGGGACTTGAGTGCCTTGACGGTGAGCGACGCCGTGGCACTCCTAAGAGGAATCAACCAGCAAAACTTAGAGAAAGCATCCACAGCAACAAGCAGGGAGGTGTTCCCTGACTTGCTACGGGGAAAGGGTCCCACATAGTCAATGAACACTTTCTCAAGAGGCCGCTCCGCCACCTCGGAGGAAAGAAGTCCTAATTTGGTATTTTGTGCTGGTTTACTGACCGAGCAAAGATGACAAGCTCGTACTCTACCAGCAATGTCTCTGTCCATACTCTTCCAGATGAACTTATCTCTGATTTTAGCGATGGTCTTGTGAATACCTAAATGACCGCCCACGGGAGAAACATGAAAGTAGGAAAAGACCATCGGTATGAGGGCACTCGGCAGAACAATCTTGGGACCACCTCCGCGTCGGGCACGACAGCAGAGGACACCCTTGGACAAGAAGTAAGGAGAGTGGGCTTCTCCCTCCTGGAGCTCACCAATGATGTTTGACAACTCGGGGTCTTGAAGTTGGTGAGAGCCAAAACTCTCAAAGGCAGCAGGGAAATCCAACATCACAGTCCCACACAACGGTGCTTGAGAATCAACAGGATCGCTGGGTAGATAATACATTCTAGAAAGAGCATCGGCGACGACGTTTTGGGTACCGCGAATGTGCTGCACCCTGAATTTAAAGGCCGCAATTTTGACAACCCAGCGACCAATCTTCCCGAGTTGTCGAGGATGGGCCAATAGCCAGGAAAGAGCCTGATTGTCAGTTTCCAGCAGAAATTCGGAATGCTCTAGGAACCTCCGAAACTTATCCATGCCGAAAACGACCGCCAGACACTCCAGCTCATAAATAGAAGATTTCTTTTCCTGAAGGGTCAAAGTCCTAGATGCAAAAGCGATAGGTTGCCGAGCGCCGTCGAATTCTTGAGAAAGCACAGCTCCTACAGCACAGGATGAGGAGTCAGTCTGCAAGATGAAGGGCCTACTAAAGTCCGGTATTCGCAGCACAGGAGGTTGGATAATGGCCTCCCTAAGCAGTTGAAAAGCACGTTCTTGATCTTCACCCCAAACGAACTTTGCGTCTTTCCTTCTTAAGGCGTTCAGAGGGGCGGCCACCTCGGCAAAGTCAGGAATAAACCTACGGTAGAAATTAACCATGCCTATGAATCTGGCAACACCCTTGGCATCCTTCGGAGGAGGGAAATCCCGAATGCCTTGGGTCCTGGCAGGGTCTATAGATACACCCCTAGACGACACGAGGTGACCGAGAAACGAAATTTCAGACTTGGCGTAAGACACCTTCTCCGGATTGACTGTAAGGCCAGCCCTACCCAACCTAACCAAGACCTCCTCAAGATGTTTAACGTGTTCCGTGAAAGACTCACTGTAGACCAGAAGGTCATCAAGATAATTAAAGACATATCTGAACTTCACATCGTGGAAGATGGAGTCAAGCAACCTAGTTAACGTTTGGGCCCCCACAGCTAGCCCCATAGGCACAGATCGGTACTGATACAAATTCCACGGAACACAGAAGGCCGTGAGAGGACGTGATTCCTTCTTCAACGGAATCTGATGATATGCTTGGTTCAAATCAAATATAGTGAAAAATTTGGCCTTACCGAACCAATCAAAAGCAGAATGGAGATCGGGGAGAGGCACTGAGTCTATTTCAATTTTGGCATTAAGTTTTCTTAGGTCAACCACCATACGATGTTTTCCATTAGGCTTTGGAACCAAGAACGCTGGACTGGCATACGATGAGTTTGAGGGCTCAATAACTCCTTGATCCAAGAGATCCTTGATGATACCACGCATAACCTCCATCTTTGGAGGAGCCAACTTGTGTGGGTGGGAGCGTACTGGCTGAGTGTCAGTCAGACGAATTTCATATTCAATAAGATGGGTAGAACCGAGCTTGGGTGTGAGGACCTCCGGAAATCTTGAGCAAAGCTCACGGAGAACCCCAGCTTGCTCCTCATCCAAGTGACCGAACGGGTCCCCAGGGGCAGAACCTTCCTCACACTCCACCTCACCAACCTGCGGCGTCGATTTGCATTTATCAGAAAAGGGGACTGACACTCGCCGATTGAATTTGAAATAAGACTGGCCCGCCTGAAGATCCAGCACCAAACCAGTCTTTTGAATAAAATCCGCCCCCAAAATACAATCCATACTCAGGTCCTGGGCCACAAGGAAGCTCCACACCCATGAAAAACATTCAACCTTAAACTTGATTGAAGCCTTCCTCGAAATTGGAAGAGGGGAATTAGAAGCAGTCCAGCAAGTTAAAGAAGACTCCTCGGTGTGCTTCACCAAACCTAACCTTGAAATGGCTTCAAAAAGACGGGAAGAGATGAGGCTACAGGCTGACCCGGAATCAACTAGGGCCTTATGCACTGAGTCTCCCACTAAGATATTGATATAAGGGCACACCGAAGATGCTGTCCTAAGCCGTAGGTTTCCCTTTTCTGCTAGGCTCGTAGTGTCCAAACTATTAATCAAATTTTTCGCAAAGGTACTATTTTTTTTGAAATTTTTTCTTAGACCTCGGGGGAACTTCAGAGAAAACCCCCCTTTGATCTAGTTTTTTGGACCAGTGCGATATCTCCTAGGACACTCCCGACGAGTATGACCTCGTTCACCACAGGCATAGCAGATGGGTGGATGAAGCCCACCAGAGTGATGTGGCCCATCCACGGGATTCTGTACGGCCGTGACAGCCCTGGAGGGCTGGATGGAACGATGATTGTTCCTCTCCGCCCTCTGCCGGTCAGCAAACTGCACGCTGCGCGAAGCAATGCACAGACGGTCCAGTTCAGAAAAGGTGGAAGGGCGACCAGCAAAAACTAGACGGGACCTCTCTTCAGGATTGAGACCCTCAAGAATGGTGGTGACCACAGTACTTTCGGGGATATTGAGCCTTAACACCCTATCAGTGTCCCTCACCTCGGCCACAAACTTAGCCAAACTCTCTCCGTTGCCCTGAGGCCTAAAGAATTTCTCCACACGGAGACGTTCCCTCAACTGACCAGGAACAAAGAAATCCAATGCCTCCCTATGAAAAATCATCCAGGGTACCACCCCTCTGGAGAACTCGAACCAGACAGTCACCCAAAGGTGGCCTACAAAACGGAGAGATGACATGCAGGAAGCTCGCTCCCTGAAGACCAGGCAAGTCATGCAGTCGCAGGATCTCAGAAAGAAACCGCAGCAAGGCTTCAGTATCTAGACCATCCACCGTAGGTAGTCGCTGCAGCAACGGGGTAAGTGGGTTTGGGAGCTTGTGATACTGAACAAAGGATCCCGTCATCACAGCTCCCAGTCCTCCAGATCCAGCAGGCAGGGTCCCGTCCACACCAGACACCCCCGACGCCACGCCCACATCAAAGTCTGCAACAACTGACCTAGGGATCCGGCATTCACCCTTAACAGCCGCAGCAGAGTCAACCGCAGACAAGGTTTTTTCAGGAGCCTTTGCTCCCTCGTCCCTCTCGAGTACAGTCAGCAGGCTGTCCACCAAGGTGATGCGTTCCTCCAACCACTCCCTATCACCAGAACTGGTAAGCTTGGATCTAAGTAGCGACAGCCTCATATGTAGATGGGTAAGCCGGGACAAATACCTAGCCCTCTCTCGGCCAGTAGGCGGCGACTCCAACCAGTCCTCCTGACTATTTTCAAAAGTCTCCAACTTAGCCTCCAAAATAGGCCTCTGCTTCTGGAACGTCAAATCTCTAGGCCAGGTCGTGTCCAGTTCCATATTATCACGCAGTTGCTTCCGCATGGACTCGCAGTCGGAACCCGGATTAAGCCCACGAGCCAACAACTCAAAATGGAGATCCCCCTTCAGCAAGTATTCAGGCACCAGAGAGACAGGCATGATAACAAAGAGTAACAAAAAACTAACAAACAACACACTGACTCGAAGTCAACGACTAACAAAGCAATAACTAAGGCGACAAGTGAATAACTTAGTGAGACAACACTCTCAGCAGGGTCCCCAGAATTCCTGCCGTCCACGAAACACGTCAGCGAATCCAAAATACCACAGCAAAACACTACGCCGTACCAGAACAAAACCAGAAAAAAAAAACAACGATGACAATGTATAACAAAAACACACAAGTAACAATAATCAGAAAATAAATAAACAAGTTCACACACTTCCTGTCGATCAGCAATAAATAGCTCAGCGAGACGGCACAGGCGCAGGAAGTCACAAACTAACTTCAACTCATCCCTCTCACCACCAGTGGCAAAACAAAACCCCGGGCCCGCAGAGGGTAAAACACGCAACCACGCTCTGCTACCATTTTGTTCCGAGTTAGTGAAAAATACAGGAGGCCTCGGAAGCGTGCCCCTCCCAAACTCGGAGCAAATCATAAAAAAAAAAACAATCACATGCCACTAGTGGGAAGAGAGACAAAGAGAGACAAGATTTCGAGTAAATGATATATAATTAATAGGTGGCAAACATTTCCATGCAAAATACAATTACTTCAGCACCACGGTGCACCGCGTAACTTAATAACTAAATAACAACAATCAATAGAATTCCAATAAAGACAATAACATAATAAATAGAAACAATAACATAATAAATAAATAATATAATATACTAAATAACATAATATCAGGTACGGCAGTAGCAAAATTTTAACTGGTAATTTTATGAACTGAGGGGAGGGAAAAGGTTGTAGAATTTCTAGGCCCACTATTTTTAAAAAATAATTTGGTTTCAAGTTGGTAGCCGAAAATTAAAAAAAAATATTTAAAGCCAATTTTCGAAGGAGGCGGGGCTTAGTTGCCTCCACGAATCCGAATTAAAGATGAAATCCTCCCCTTCAGTTCATGTAACTAAACTAAATAATACTGGCTAATATACTGGCCCTCCTCCAGATCTAACATCTGGCAGCGCTCCATACAAGCCTATCCTCTCAAGGGGTATAAGAAGTAAAAAACATTTCTGATCCAACCTTGTTCCAGAAGAAATTAAAGGGAGCACTACACTCCGGTTGGATGCCGGTCCAATAGCGCTGGCAGGGCGCGGGCATTCAGTTGGTTTCAGTGCTGTGGGCAGACTCGCCGCATCAGTCCCGCTGACGGCACTCACGGGGACCCTGCCGAAAGTCGGTGAATTAGCCAGCCATGGGGAAACGGGAAGAGCAGAGAACAACCAGAAACACAGTAGCTTCTCCGAACGTCTGACCGCTCCGAACAGTAGCCAGTGCCGGTGAACAGCTGGTCGGTAAACTAGTCAAGGTCAACCAGCTGATCTCGACCAATCAGTCCAACCAGGCAGAAAATCAATACTTGACGGAGTGACTCCCCCACCGACTGATAAGAGTGGCCGAGGTTGGAAAAGTAAGACAAAAATAAATTGTCCAAACTGAGCCCCGGCTCAAGTTTTAAAGATTTTTATTGGAATAAGTAATCTCCGTAGGAACCAGCACTTGGTAAAAAAATATTTTCTGTATACTTTCTACTTCCTGTCCATGATAGTACTTAATCTTCTGTTATGATCAGAAGAGGGTGAGCAGGTAGAAAATGGAGTGTAATTGTTAAATAAATACTTGCTTCTTCCGGAATGGTTTTTATTTGCAATAAAATTAGTATATCAATGTTTAACAATAAGTCAAAACTTGCATTTGCCGAACAGTTTTTTCATGTAGCATAGGTGTCAATTTTCTGTAGTACCAACCTCTATTGAGATATAGACGTAAAACCTAAAAGTTATAGGCGTTTCCGGTTATTGACTTTTCTAGAATCATTCGTTGACCGGACCAATAAAATACAATTCCACCCCTGGTCTGGTATGAAACCCCAAGATAGCCGTCGTCATATATCATGTACATTAAAACGGCCACCGCCTCGAAAATTCACCAGTTCAGGCCCTACACTAAAGCTACCCCTTATACAGATATATGTCTCTTATAGGTTTAATATACGTCAAAAACAGTTATCAAACTGTTATATATGCGTCATATATATGTTACATATTACTAGCAGTGTGTTAAAAACTGAAACAAACAGTTTCCAACAGTAACCAAAATAATAGACGGCCATAACTCGTAATTGATCGTCTTGTTGCAGAACTACGATTTATTACTACCATTCCTGCCCGAGAATCGTCCATTAGAAATCTGCATAGTTTGTTTCCGATTATTGCTTACTCCAACAGTACCACAGCTGCTTTTAGGAGACTACCAAACATTTTATTACAAAATCTTTGATTATGTACGAATAGATAGAACACCGAAATGGCGCGGCTGGGCTGACAGATCTGTGTGCCAGCGCTAGTTCATGTTGCCGCCCAGAGAAGCGCCACTGTCGACTACTGACACGCCATAATATTATATGTCATACCAACGTCTTAGCGGTGTCGACTAGTCCTCGATTGCACGAGTATATAATGAAAGACACCAGGGAATCTAATACATGCATTGTTAAACAAAAGTCATTGATAAGGTACAAGGGCGATAAATAAATACCCAGACGCAGGTAAAATCTTATATTGATGGAAATAAATAATAAAACTTTTAAGTCTAGTACTTATTGTATGTCATTACAATTAACATTGAAGACAAAATTTAACACAGATTAAAATTACGACAAACGTTCCCTTATTTAAACGACTAAATACGTGTTAGTAAAAAGAATTCACTAACCTTTTAGGAAACAATTAGAGTATAGAGTAAATTTAGTGAAGCAAAAAACAAAAGGACCCTGCATTTGAAGACAATTAAGAAGCTCCACTTTCTCAGACAAGTAACTTAGTCCATTTTAACCATTTTAATGTGGTTTAATGTAACATCTGGCCTTTCAGAACTCTACATTATCTCGTTATTTAAGTTTTATTGCAAGCCATTATTACAGGAAATAATTCAATAAGTCATCATCCATACTATTGGAATATTAAACTGTGCCATTATTAATTAAAGCATATATTAAGGATTTAATTTAATTGAAGAACAAGAGAAGGTGGAGAAAATAAAGTTAAACACAGTGAATAGTTAGAATAGAAATATTCTGAAAGGTTAGAACCCTTCATTTACAATATAATTGAAGTATGCCATTCTCACTGAATATAAATGGGGCAGCACTCAAAGTATCCCATTCATTAGTCAACTGAGATCAGATACTTGCCAGTTAAGTGGGTTATGAATCTTTTTATTTTATTTTTAACTGCTTTTCTACCTTTTTTATATTTTTTAGGCTACACATATAAACACCATGAACTGAAAACCTGTTTAATAATATTTAGTTTTGCCCAATGTTCAATACAAATAAATTACGTTTTTAGGTAAAAACACATTGTGAACAAAAATAACACTTCCATGGAGATCAAGAAATAATATTTCATAAAATGCGAAATAACTACTCTAAATAAAACCCTGTATATAATGACTTATTACACCAACAGAAATCTAAATTAATACCTTATCATCAAGTAATTAGAATTCATCCATACATGTTTACGACTTCAAACGATGACCGTAGATTAAAGAAAATGCAAACCCAGACATATCACTGAGATTAGTAACTAAGACCAGTAAAAAGAGTTCGTTAGTGAAGCACTATTTCTCGCCAATTATAGTTCCAAGATACGCCATAGTAGGCTACGGCGCGGCGCGGCGCTGTAAAGAGTGTAAGGTAAACCGTATATGCTATTTTTGCTGTGGCCTTGAGAGAGTACACTAGCTAACGTCTTCCCAAACACGCAGCTCCCGTGTGGAGGACCTTTTTTCGTCAAACAGCGATACTGAATCCTCTAGTTTGCCTAGTAACTGCACTGTGTTTTTTCCAGTCAAGTCAGTAAATTTCGGTGATAGTAAGAAGGAAATACAGACTCAATTTACACATCTCAGGGGAATTTACACATGTTCGTTTCCTTTCAAATCATACGTGAAAAATCTGCTGTCAATGATGTAAGAAATATACTCTCAGACCTACAATTCGTCGAAAAAAGTAATGATTGCAGGGTTTCAGAGAATTCCATTAATATGAAGTTATTCTGACTTATTTTTGGTGGTCAAACACTTCAATCTCTACCATAAAGTTGTGAGCAAACACTTCGACAGGCACAGCCTCATTCTGTTTGCACAGTAGCCCCTCGGAGATCGCTTTGGCTAACTCTGTTTCTCAGGCATTTCACTTCAATCTCGTCGTGTTCTTCATGTCTTTATAAGTTCAAATGCAAAATATCAATCTAGCTGTATAATTCTTACCCACAACCTAGCAGAAGCGTAACGTAACACTAATGAATATTTTGAAAGTCTCCTTACAAGTTGGAGAATATATTGTCCCAATATCAAATATTCTCGTAATATTATTCTTCATACTTTTCATGTCAGAATATTATTGTCGCTATCAGAGTTAATGGATTCCATAACTTTTCAGAGCAAATAATACTCGTATGCAAACCTTCGTATAAATCATGTCAGTTACTTACTCTACAAAGATCTTAATTTTAACACAAAATCTTTGTTATACACCAAGATAAAATTCGGAATATAAAGCACACAAATTTGAAACTTGGGCTAATAAAGTTGTCTCAATACGAATTCGCAAGTCGTCTACAAATACTGGCCTCTTTTATTAAACAACTTAATTGCTTAATCTTAAACTTATAAATCCAGCCATCACAAAAGTAATAATTCAGTCATAATATTCAAAAACTCAATCTCATTTAATAACTTTTTAATGTACAGTATTACTAAAAATTATAGTACAAAAGGAAAATCAAACAAGTATCCTTAAATAATACAAACGTTTCATCAGATAAATGCGTGGGATTTTATTCTGTTTCCAGCTGAGTGGTTTGAACTGAATAAATATTTGGCAGAGAGGAGTTACATTTTTGCACTTCATATATATTTACATTATTTACAGGGTTGTACCGAGCCAATATCTTTGCAATGATGGTTTATGATAACTCTTACTGAAAGCTCCACCGGAAAATATTTACATTCAAGGATGTACTGATTTATACCGCATTTCTGTTGTTTTCTAGTGTAGGGCGTTTCTACCACCTGGCAGTCTCGAACAGCTACCACCATAAAAATTCAGTTTTAGGTTATTCCGTCTCTAGACAGACGCAACAAATTCGACTTTGCTGAGTAGGCAGGTTGAAAACTATCCACCAAGTTAGTGAACTACAGAGTACCCTGTACCGTTATTTAAATGTATTTTATATAATACATATTTTCATAAACCTGTTTCTGGTTAATATAAGTTAAATCCGATGTTAAATTAAGCTGTTTAATAGCCTAATCGGCACTCGTTAACATTGTAGCTGCCGTTCCTGCTGCCGAGCAACACCTCGCGCGCTATTACCGTTAGTAAAATTTATATTATCGTATTATAAATTATCCCTTTCCTGTGAGACATCTACCTTGGTTGATATTTTATTTGGCAGAATAATATGGATAATAGTATGGTGATGTCCTTCTGACGAGACCACGTTGCCATGAATCTTGAGTTGTCTCGATAAATGGCTAATACCGTCGTGATTTTGCTATAGGCGAGTTTAACTTCTAGTCTCTAATTTTAACTATGAGTACAACTTCTATTCTACTAATCTTCAATTTTATGATTATAGCTTCAATTTCGAGCTAAGATGCTGACGCCCGCGCTTGTGAGTCGATATCAACGTGAAGGGAATTAAATTTTAAAGTTGTAGTAATCTTTAAATTTGTATGCAAAATTCACATAGAAACTTGGAACCATTAGGCCCACCCCCATGATATCATTTAGTTCACTCTATTTGGCAGCAACCTGGCAATACGTTATTTTTATCAAATTTAGAAGCGGTGCTTTTATGTTTATTTGCCACAGTTAACCATATAAGTAAAGTTTGCAAATCGAGTATTAATTACTACGACCTCAGCGGTATCCAACCCGACGTGTTTCGTCCATTCGGTACATCTCATATACTTTGTTTCCTTTTGAGTAACGTTGGACTTCAATTATTTGAAAGCCTTAGAAGTTACTCACAAAAATACACATAGTTTAGAAGAACATAGTACTTGTATTCCGAATAGTCCATAAGTCTAGAACAGGAATGGAATCACGATTCAGAGTGGGGGGCAGCAAAATAAGGAGGGACAGGTATACACAGAGGGAATAACAGGGTTATGGACATTTAAATGTATGAAGAATAATCAGTACAGCTATACAAAATTCAACTAAATGTTAAACTCAATATAAAAATGTGTTTATTTTATCAGTGTTATATTAAATCTGAATACCTAATTGAATTTAAGCAACAGATGAAATGTCAGTACTCTGGATCCAGATATTGAATTGTGGGTAGGAAAATCTTGAATACGTTTAAAAGTGTAAACTGATACAGAGTAGACAAAAATGGAGGGAAGGGTTAGGATATGTTCTCGGATAAACACCTGCCGTCAGCTCCCCAGGTCAAACACTATACCAATAGCCAATATATATATATAAATGTAATTAAAATAACTAAAACCCTTTAAATTACAACTTTTTACTACATAGACGTGTTTCGGTTTTTAACCATCATCAGTGTACATTAACCTCTAAATAAATAAATAAATAATAAACAATTAGATATACACATGTGGACCTTTTGTTAAATTTTAATGACACAGTAAAGTTGTAATTTTCTTATTAGTAATCTGTATTTTATATTTTAATTTTTTCAAAAATTGGATTTGTCTTATTTTTCAGATTACTATTTAAAATGTTATGAGGATCTTTATTATTTTAAATAGTAATCTGAAAAATAAGAAAAATCCAATTTTTTGAAAAATTAAAATATTAAATACAGATTACTAATAAGAAAATTACAACTGTGTCATTTAAATTTAACATATGTTTAAAATGTCCACATGTGCATATCTAATTGTTTATTATTTATTTAGAGGTTAATGTACACTGATGATGGTTAAAAACCGAAACACGTGTATGTAATAAAAAGTTTTAATTTAAAGGGTTTTAGTTATTTTAATTACATTAATATATAAAGACAACCCTATAAGTGGAGTTAATATCATAATATATATATATATATATATATATCACTTTCGGTGAAGTGATGGTAATGACCATCAGTGTAATGTCGTTAATACATGAAGAATTCTGCTACAACTACTATAAATCAAGTAGAAGCTAGTTTGAGCCATTTTCACTCTTACATTTCATAACAACACGCATTAAACGTTAGTAAACGGTTTTTATAGCTGACATCATTTCCTACAATAATTCATGAAGTACTTTCACACTTTGTCGGTGTTGTTTAATTAATTCCAACACAAATGTAGTTCTCTGCCGTTCTTTATCTCATTAAATTAAATAGCCTAACTCTTTTGTCACAGAATCGTCCGCTTCATGCAACAAGTTTAAAAGCACTTTTTGTGCAAGTTAATTGGCAACACTGTCGTCCAAGCATTAACACCCTGTAAGCTCTACCAATTAGTGTTGTTAATAATTATCTTTGTGCCTTGGGAACAAGCTCTTTATATAATGGCATGTTTCTGTGTTCTAATTAACACATTCCAAGCATGAATGAGTAATTGGTTTCACTTAGGAGGAAACCATATAATGTCACTCCTACAAGTTTAGGTTTAATTGATATTTGTGGAAGTTAAATTGAGGGTGTTAAAAATTAAACAATTTGAAACATTTAGTTGTGATGTCATATCGTTCCTCTATAAAGTTACATAAACGTTAACTGTATAATAATACGAGGCTCGTTTGATAAGACCATGCAAAAATAAAAACTTACTTTTTTAACGCGGTTTTTTACTTTTACCATAGTCTCCTTGTAAGCGCATGCACTTCTTCCAACACTGTTCTACCTTGTTGATCCCCTCCGAATAATAAGATTTTTCCAAGTCTGGAAAATAGCTATTTGTTTCTGTTGTCACCTCCTCGTTTGAATGAAATCTTATTCCCCCCAGCCATTTCTTCATATTAGGGATCAAATAATAGTTCGACGGAGCCAATTTGGTGGGTAAGGGGGGATTTGGAATGATTTGAAAGTAATCCCAATACTTTAGCGGGCGCAACTGCTAAGGCATGAACTCGTGCATTGTCATGATGGAAAAGGACTTGTTGTGGGATAATCGTGGACGTTTTAGTTGCATCTTGGTTTTCATACGACCCAATAACGTTGAATAATACTCACCAGTAATGATTTTACCCTTTGGTAAATAGTCGATGAAGATCATTCCTTGCACATCCAAAAAGACCTTCCCGGCCGAAGGTCTTCGCCTTTCTCGGTGCAGATTCCTCCTTGGCAAACTATCGTTTCGATTGCTCTTTGGTCTCAGGAGTGTAGTGGTGTATACATATTTCATCAACAGTTGTGTTGGAACAGCTCCAAACAGTGCCTACGACACTTCACATGATTTCGTTTTTGGCCAATCGGGAGTAATCATGCAATCGCCCACCTTGCAGATAGTTTTTATGTCGAAAATTGGTGCAAATATTATCTACTCGTTCACTCCAGATGCCCACAGCATTAGTAAACTCACGCACCTGCACTTTTCCATCATTCATCACCATTTCATGGATGTTTTCAATAATCACGGGAGTCGAGACCTCAACAGACCGTTCAGCGACGTACTTACTCATATGACCAGTCCTGAAACGTTGAAACCACTTATAAACTGTTCTTATCGCAGATGAACCGTCATCATAATGTTTATGAAAGCTTCTGTTTAGTCTTCTGAGGCTTTTTCCTAAGGCGTTTTTCTTTTTATAGAGTAATGTTTTATCGACACACGAAATTCTTCTTCTTCCAATTTTGAACAATCTCTTGATTTCCTCAATTGTAACGAAAGTCAAGCACAATCCGATCAGGCTAAAACTTGGTGTGTGTTCTTCAAAGGATGCAAACTATAAACTGAACTTAAGCTCAATACATGCGTATTATGGTTATCTCTTGAATTTTGCACAGACCTACCAAAGTACCCTCGTATGTAATAATGTCAAATCCAATACTTGATTGTTAAAGGAAACATGTTTTGGCAAAATCATTTATTCAGCTAATAAAGCCATCCTAGTTCCAAACAGTTATGCGTGTAAGGGTATTACAAAAATTGTCCGCACGAGAGTATTTTATATGACTTCAGTGGCAGATTTAAGGAGGAGGGCTCACAAGTTTCATGACCCCGACCCCTGATATATTTTACCAATATGTTATATATTAGTTTTCATATCGTACAAAGGTAAATTTTAGAATCCAAATTGTCTACAAATATTTTTTTAAGATCTTTATTTTACAAACAGTTCCGGGGGAAGGATCTCGAACCCTACCAATCTCATTCTATACCCCAAGCCATTCCACAATTCCACCCACACAGTTCATGCTAAATCCACTCCTGCATTCACTATTGAGAAATTTTAATTAAATTTTAGATAATAACTGAGAGAATATTTCTGCAGGAATAGTTCAGTTAGGACTCAGACCATAAATGGTGATGAAGGAAATGATCTTCAGAATAATTCAAGTTTAAATCCTCATTGCTAATTTTTGCGTACTATTAAAATTTAGTAATTGAATTAGTTCTGCAAACAACTTTTAAAATAATTTTATATGTAAATTTTATACATTTATTTGGTCTTGAGACCAATTAAAAGTTGGGGAGTGGCCTAGATGATATATGCCAGACGATATTTCTTTACCACCGGAAGTGTGTTTCTTTACCCATAATGGTCTCATCCTTCTTCATTAAGACTGCTAGCGCATAGACGCATAGTAGCGTTTTTTATTCTATAATTACTCTCTCGACCATTAGGAATTGATATTGCCTTTTACGTACGAAGTTTTTCAAGACAATTGTCTCTTGCATTGCGACTCCAAAACATATGTCGTATGTAACAATATTTTTAATGATTAATTGTTTTTGCTTCTTTAATTCCTTTAAGACCATCAATAAGTTAATATTACAAACGTGCTAGAGGCGATAACGCCTGCTCTTCGGAAAACGTATTGCTTCTTCAAGACAGTTCAATTTACTCGCCGATGTTTACCTAACACAGGAACCCTTCATATCAAATTGAACTTCGCGCCAGTTCGTAGGCAATGAAGAGGATCTGGTGAACAGGATGCCTCATCTTGGAGTTCGGTCCTACAGTTCAGACATATGTTCAAAACTTCTACATTTTTGCAAGTGTATGGATTTTAAATAATGGTAAAAAATAATACAGATTTGGTGGTCAAATTATTACTTACTTGTCAATACAAGTTTTAATCCGCTTTAACATTTTTTTTATAAAGCAAATTCCAACATTTTACAATTTAATATACATTTTATTATATGTTTTGTGTATTAAATAAAAAAAATTTGATAATAGAGTATATTATAAATGTTCATACATAGTTTTCAGTTTTCATAGCTGTAGTGTTATGAAGGTCATGATCATTAGTTTCGGATTAACTAAACTTTAGGCTATATTATACGATCTCGTCATAGATTACATAAACAAAGGCTATCACGTTGTATGTAACTGAATTAACTAAACTTTAGGCTATATTGTACGATCTCGTCATTCATTACATAAACAAAGGCTATCACGTTCTATGTAATTTTGAATTAAATAAACTTTAGGCGTTATTGTACGGTCTCGTCATAGATTACATAAACAAAGGCTATCACGTTTTATGTAACTTTGGGTTACATGAACTTTAAGCTATAAGTGTATTGTACGGTCTCATCATAGATTACATAAACAAAGGCTATCACTTTCAATGTAACTTTGGATAAAATGAACTTTAAGCTATACCTGTATTGTACGGTCTTGTCATTGATTACATAAGCAAAGGGTATCACTTTGTATGTAGCTGAATTAACTAAACTTTAGGCTATATTGTACGATCTCGTCATTGATTACATAAACAAAGGCTATCACATTGTATGTAACGGAATTAACTTAACTTTAGGCTATATTGTACGATCTCGTCATTGATTACATTAACAAAGGCTATCACTTTGTATGTAACTGAATTAACTAAACTTTAGGCTATATTGTACGATCTCGCCATTGATTACATAAACAAATGCTATCACTTTGTATGTAACTGAATTAACTAAACTTTAGGCTATATTATACGATCTCGTCATTGATTACATTAACAAAGCCTATCACTTTGTATGTAACTGAATTAACTAAACTTTAGGCTATATTGTACGATCTCGTCATTGATTACATTAACAAAGGCTATCACTTTGTATGTAACTGAATTAACTTAACTTTAGCCTATATTGTACGATCTCGTCATTGATTACATTAACAAAGGCTATCACTTTGTATGTAACTGAATTAACTTAACTTTAGCCTATATTGTACGATCTCGTCATTGATTACATTAACAAAGGCTATCACTTTGTATGTAACTGAATTAACTTAACTTTAGGTTATATTGTTCGATCTTGTCATACATTACATAAACAAAGGCTATCACTTTGTGTGTAACTGAATTAACTAAACTTTAGGCTATATTGTACGATCTCGCCATTGATTACATAAACAAAGGCTATCACTTTCCATGTAACTTTGTTTTAACTTTCCGTATATCCTGCGTTTACCAGTGTAATTAATTGACATATATTCACTGAGCCTGTTGCAGCGAGAATCGGCGCAAGTATATAGAATATAGACAGTGAATGTAACAGAGCTGGGGAAACTCACAATAACTCAGAACGTTCACATTACACCAACCAATCACAGTAATGTAGCAGAGAGTTGTTATGGTTCCACGTTATTGTTGTTCCAATTGACTCTGCCGGTGAACTTTTAACCACAATCACCATTCAGTTGAACAGCTGGATTTCTCGCTCTATTAAAGCGAGTTTCACTCCACTGTTCAAATTATAATGGAAAATATTACAAATAAACTTGAATAATGCGAACGAATTCCTGTACATACAACTTTTAACAAAATCATTTTTATTTACGTAATTATATTTCCATTATAAAAACTCGACTAGTTTTATAGACAGGAGTTTTATATACCCTCAATCTGTAGTAAATAAATCTCAAGTATTTTACTTTTTGGCATTATTCACTTGGTGAATTAAACCTCAATACTATACTTGTCATATACCGGTACTTTTAAATTGTTTAGTATAATAAATAGTACCAGCTCAGTAAAATAAACAGGTACAATTTCTGACAACTGAAATATTAATATACTTTGTTTATTTTAGAAATACAGGATTTCAATTATATTTTCTCTAGGCCCATAAATAATGGAGTTATGAGGTTTTTAAAGCTACAACGGCCACCATATCGGAAAATTTAAGGTGCAAAATAACTAGCCAAGATATTAAAAGCCAATTATTTGACTAAGTTTGAAATGTTTACAGTGTTTTTTTCCAATTCTTGATGATGGAAAATTCTTATGTAATATAACAAAACCGTTCGGCGTATAAAAATATTGATTATGACAAAAAGTGTAAGAAATCTTACATAAATATTATAAAAATACTTTTACTTTTCCTCTATGTTTGTAAATAACGAAGTAGTAGCAAATGGACAGTCTTGGCTCTCTATCTGAGAGATCACGTGCTCAAATCATGTGGAGACCTAATTTTTTATGGATATGATGTGCAGTGTACTTCGTAAAAAACTTTGAACGGCTGCCATATTGAAACGATATAGTTAACAAGCTGTCCAAAAAATTCAGCCAATGCGTTTATTAGATCCAAAGGTTTTACCTCTCTAACGTAAGGTTGCAATGAAGGTACACTGAACTGCTTCTCAGAATAAGTAGAGATGTTGAACTTGCTGAACTCAAAGATATATGTTAGAAGAAAGAAAATCTGTTATGGTGTGGCTACCATCTGGCGATGGTTGCTATTTACACAAATACCCCCCCCCCCCCAAGGGCGGTGTAGAGCAAAGATCACTTGAGTTTTTCAAGAAGTGGCTGTACGCGCCTTCAGCACTGCTCTATTATAGATCGTTGCGAGCAAGCTGTTAGTCTTCACCATCTACTCGGCAGCACTCATTGTGTCGTATCGCATTCTCGTTGGTTTTGCTGCACACCCAGAGGTCAACTACGCGGTGCGATAGGAATTCTCCAGCTGGCGGCCTTCCTGATACATGTCGCCTCCGCTTATGGTATGGCATAGGTGAAATAGGTGCGCGCCTAGGGGTCCGCACCACAATTACAATTACTATCGTAAATAATATGATTTACGTCCATACTTGATACCAGACCATGATTGTGATGTACAAGGCTAGTGTATGGTGACATTGAATGGTCATACCAACTACTTATCTCCTACAATACGTGAGTAATAGGGTCCTATTCTATTCCTTAAGCACAATAGGAAAAATTTGATGAGATCATATCTAGTATCGAGAGTGTAAATATTTCTCAATATATGTAGAGTGAACACCCGATGAAGGTCATATTGACCAACTCCGCTTGGCCTTTAAGTACTTGAAAGATTTCACACCTGTTGAAAGATTGCTTACATGCCTAATCAAGGGCACAAGGCAAAACACATGTTTAATGGTCTGTATACCTGTTTGAAATAAAACGCTCTGGACATAAAAACTATCGTGGTCACGCATCTGTAATAAGCTGAAAATACAACGGGTTGTAAGCACTCGTTATAGAAGAAAGCAGTTTAACAGCATTACCAACACAGAAACACCTTCCGCTGGTCATTCTTAATGCTGCAACTTTTTCGATTTTTTTGGAAGAGATTTTTGTATACCTCACTGCCTTAACCAACTGGTATCAGACTCTAACCGAGTGCTTGAAACGACATAAACTGAAAAAACGTTCTTGTACCAAAAATAACGATAACAACGCGATGGTAATGTCGAGCTAATGCTACCAAACCTCTTTACCGAGAATATCAAAAATAAAGCAAGCATTGGTAAAAATTTCAGAAGACATGGATGATAGTTATATGACAATAGTAACCTCTTTATTGTATTATTTTAACAATTTTTACACCATATTACAATCGTCAATAATTTTACTCAATTTAAAGGGTTTCATCTACATATTTTCACACGTTCACACTCACATCATAAAATCACTCAAAACAAAATTGCATAAAATATCCTAATTTCAACATTGAGTTAACTCTTACTCCGCTGCTTTAATACCTATAGCTCCATCATTTTTGGTTTGATGATTTTTTTTTAGTTTAGTACATTTAAATACATTACTTATATTTGATGACATAGTTGATAAATAAAAATTTAGGTCTGGCTAAGTAAGCCAACAGACACAAGGAACAAATGGACCAAGGGGTTTGTTTTTGGCGATTAAAAACAGCCCGACCTAACAATCTCCAGCATCTGTTTGCTTGTTTGTGTATCTATGACAAGGCTATTCCCTTTCGTCAGACTGCATTGCTAAAGCCATTTTTTACATGGGGTTTGAACCACCTTTATATTGACCTGATTGTATTGGTCAAGAATTAAAAATACCATTTTGAATTGATTGATGAGGGCAAGAATCCGACTTGGTAAGGATTTGGTATAACATAATAGCATCCAATATAAAGCATACATACCTGACCAAGCTGGAGGATTACTACCACTTATTTTCAGAAGCAAAAATCACGTTTTTAATTTACAATTATACTGTATAAATAGTTTTAAACTTTTCAAACAATTGTGTTCTACTTATCTTCTGTATTTATTTATATTCTTCATTCCAAATACTATTGTCTGATCTTGTATTTAAATGTAATGGATAATAGTAAGTTCTGTTTACATATTTATTACGGATAGTTTTCTTAGATATAAAATATTACAATAATATTGTTTGCAATGAAACTTTAGTAACAAACTAATGGAGTCTTCCAAATGGACTTGAACAATTTAAATATCACACAAAACCACTTTAAAATGACTGAACAAGGCAGATATAATGAGATATTTAAGCTTTGTAATTGTATTACACACATTTTCTTTCTGTTTTCTGTTTCATTAAATCTACTCTCTGTAATCTAGATTATTGTTTCTTAATGGTTTCTGGACTCAAAAAATTGTTTAGTTCTTGAGATAAGCAAGTTAACTTTAATACTTTGGAAGACTTTTAATATATCCCACATTTAAATTTCAATACGTACTTGTGTTTATTGTGTAGATTAAGAATAACATTTAAATTAAAATATTAGCCGTGATATTCTTTTAACCTTCTCGAGGTAGCCAACAAAGTTAGGCAAGATATTTCATTATCAATGTCCGTACCATTTCAACTTGTAACAATGTGTTTTTGTAACAGTTGTAGTTACTACGAGTTGTATTACGTGTTTATATATATATATATATATATATATATATATATATATATATATCCTACATAATATACAGTCGCATGTGAAACTGACTCACTAACTCACTCACTCATTCACTGGTGTATAGATACAAATTCTAACATGGTTCTAGAAGTGCTGGAAACTTGAAATTTGGACGCACGTAGTTTTTTCAATATAACCCGCAGGAAAATCCTGAATACTGTACTTTTTCTTTTTAAACCCCTCATAAAAATTCTAGAAAATTTGTGCATTTTTCACCCCACCAGGCATTTTTTGGAAGCCTGATAGCGAGCTAACCTTTGGAACTAGCTCGGATCTGATGGAACATCGTGGTTCAGAAATGAAGTAAACTACAAAAAAAGTTCAGTGACTTTTTGTCCTATATCATGTGATTAAGCGAAAAAACGCTCGAATATTTGACATTCCAGATTCTTTCGATTAAAATAATGTTTCGAGCCCGATAGCGGCCGGACGGTAGGTCGGAGCTCAAATCTGATTGACCCATTTAATTAGAAAATTACGTGATCTACAGAAAAGGTCCAGTGACCTTTTGACCTATCTCCATCGGTATGGCCGCAAAACTTGTGTTCAAAATTTGTGTAATTTTCAAGTGAAAAATTAGATTTCGGGCCCAATAACGGCCAAACGGTTGGTCATAGCTCAAAACAAAACAAAAGTGTAATTTAGGAAGCTACGTCATCTACAAAACGGTTCAGTTACTTTTGGCCCTATCTCTATTGATTCAGCCGCAAAATGGATTAATAATGTGCATCATTTTTGTAATTTTCACGTGAAAAGTTAGTTTCTAGGCTCGATAGGATCAAACCGTTATCGTAGCCCAAAACAGATGGAGTACTGGAATTAGGAAGTGATCTACAAAAAGGCTTCAGTTACTGTTTGCCCTTTTGTCAATGGTTTGACTGCAAAATGCGTTTAAATGCAAATATTTTGTAATTTTTATATGATATTTCTGTTTCTGGAGGCAGTAGCGGCCGAACCATTGGTCGTAACTTAAAAATTAAATTTTTGATAACTAGACAATGATGAGATCTACAAAAAAGGGCCAGAACCTGTTTTCGTGTATCCTTGTATAAGATCGATAAACGCTCTCAATGGAAAAAATTGTTGTTGTGAATTGCCAATTTTAGGGGATTTTAAGATCTATGCGACCACAATTCTTGGAGTTTTCTCCAGTTTGGAATTATCTGGTCGATAAATTTCCCCCAGGAAAAACTACGTAATCTGATAACCCTCGATAACACAAACCCTCCTCCCGGGAATTACTCCTGAGTAAATGAAACCCCATGATAAACTTAATAATCTGATAAAGATAAAAAATCTGTGCAATTCATCCCGGTTCCAAATAGAGAATGTATTGCTACGTAAACGAATGACTAGTACGCGTCTACTAGAGCACATCACGAATTGGCTGAGCGTTAGCAAAGGTGAATAGTAGTTAGGGACAGAGTGAATTTTATTATGCTCACAAATACAACACCCTCTAAAAGAGGCCCACGTGTGTCTTAACCCCCGGTAACATTAACCCCCACCCCCGGAAAGACCTGGTATGACCAGATAATCTCCTGATTAAATTAAACCCCCTGATGACTTAACCCCGGTAACATTAAACACCCCCCACCGGAATTTCCTGGCATAACTATCAACTCCTAAGCAAACTATACCCCCTAAACAACTTAAAAATACTGACTTAGGGTTGGTTTTTTATTTACAATAGCTGACCAGTGGAGACCTTTCTTACATACTCTGTACTTGCTAAACCAGACGTCCTAGCTCAAATCCGGCGTAGAATCGAATTAAATGTCCAACAAGAAAGGTCCATACTATTCATTGTCATACTAACAGCATTTAAATACAATTTCTTAAAAAGCTGATTATATCTGTTATGTATTCACAGATAACAAACAACACAACAAACGAATTCGCGTATAATATAATAATACATGTTTGTAATTTACATCTCAACTTATGTCTTCACGATTAAATATTACAGAAACCCTGTGTAATTATAATACTACTGCATATGAAGGGTATAATGCAACAGCTGAGCTCAGAGAAAACGGATGGGTAGTAGCTACAGATGAACACATGTTTCTATTCATAGGTATAACGTACAACACAATTTTCAAAGTTGTTGCAAAGAGAAATGTTATATAAATATATAATAATGTAAAAATATTTTACTACTGTATGTAATTAAAAATTATTTGGAAGACAAATTAATGCTTGCTAGTAACATCATTAAAATTATCACCTAGAAATATTTCCCTAAGGATTTTAAAACTTTCTTCGATGGTGTTTAGTTAAATCCTACACTAATGAAGTTCTCCGCCGTCCTTTACCACGTAAAGCATTAAAAGCATAACTTTTTGTTGTAGAATCATCTGCTAAAGGAACCTTAAATGCAAATTAATTGGCAAAACCTCCGTCCTACTATGAACATCCTGGAAGCTTTGACAATTAGTGCAATTTGTAGGTGATCAGTTCATCAACAGTTTTCCAAATGTATGCTTGAATCTGTGTTCGTTGTAATATGATTTTCTAAATTTTATATTGTTCACGTTTCATATTGGAATGTATTTATTCTACATAATAAATACTTGACTATTGTAAATAATTAAGCATCTTTGTGACTTGGGAACGAGCTCTTGTATAATTAACCATATCTACACAACATTTACTAACTAAAAACGCTCTAAGAACACGGTCAATTCGTTCCACTAAATACATACAATCCAAATCTGATAACCTAAGGAGGCTCCTAATAGAAGTAATTATGAAATTATTTCAGTATTATGCACGTCCAAAATTATAGCTGTCACTACAACAGAAAACATAAACTATAAATCAGAGTGAACTGTATTATACCGCTGTTTAAACTTACCTTTGGCCAAAGGAATATAAAACATAGATAATAAATGTGGTTTAGTTTTGTCTTAACTAACTACACACACCAGCAACAAGTGATTAAATTCTATTTAATATATTTTGCGTAGCTTTGACAACATTGCGTCTTGCAGTCCGGACAGTCTGAATTGTAAAAGAACTCAATCTAGTTTTTCTTCAAATCGATAATTAAATTTCCCTCAAGAAAGACTCCTGTGAATGACAAGTGACTATTTAATGGCGGGAAACTGAACTCCAATTTAATTTTTAAAAACTAGGTCGAGTTCTTGTACATCACAAATTGGTTCCCGCCTCCCAGACTATCATTACGTGATGAAATAGACGAGACCTAGCATGGTCATCGCCATGTTTCACAATAACATGGGTGCTCAATGTTTTGCAACTTTATTAAAGCGTAACCATTTACAAATTCGTTAAAGCCAAAATAACATTAGCGTTATTGAAGTTTTATTGTTAACTGAATTGTATTGAAGGGCCCCTGATAATTATGTATCTTTGTGTCTGAGGGTAAGCTCTTGTTTAATTAACCGTATGTACAGCATTTATTAACTAACACGTTTCAAGAACATGGAACTTACGTTCCACCAAGGTGACATAGATAACATACATAGCTGATTACCAAAGGAGGTCCTTGGCGTTATTATTCTAAAGATAACGTAAACTGTAAATCAAAACGAATTATATTGTACTGCTGTCTCAAACTATCCTTGTCGAATTCAATTTCCTATCAATACTTACCATACGGGTATATATTAGACTAAAAATACTGATTTTCTAATTCTAGATTTTAAAATGAGAGTACTTTACCCTGATATAAATAATGCACGTACTATTTGTGTGTGTGCGCGCGCGCGCGCGCGAGTGTGTGTGTGTGTGTGTGTGTGTGTGTGTGTGTGTGTGTGTGTGTGTGTGTGTGTGTGTGTGTGTGTGTGTGAAAAGGGCAACATATTAATATTAATTAACTATATTTCGCATTACGCTTCTTCAGGTCAAAACTAACAACATCACAAAACACATAAAACAATTAAAAACGTAGCTGTAAACAGAGAAATAAATGATTAAGCATAATATTCTTGAAATGATAAACATATGTTCAAGCTGTGGGTGTAAATATGTGATGATTGTTCAGATGATTTAATTTACTATCGAAGATTTAATCCATAGGGAAATTTAGGTTTTGTGACAATTTTACATGCTTGTTCTAAATTTCTTAATTTTGATGTAATTAAATTATTCTTTATTGATCATATTGGTTTTACTGTATATACATTTTCTAAATATTCTTTATATATATTTTATATATAATATAAATACATTTTATACAATAAATACGGCCAAATACAAAATAATTGAGTCGGAAAAAGTAAGCGCTATGTGGTGTAATGGTAGCACATTCACCCGGCAAGTGAGAGATCAGGGTTCGACTCCCGGTGGAGCAAGTACTTTTTGCGATTCAATGTTTATTGCAATTAAATAAGGCAATTGCCATTTATACAATTTAATGTAAATAAAAGTCGTTTGACAGGTATTTGGTCTTCCGATCATATGTTAGTTTGCTTATTTAAACGCATATGTGACAGATACGGCCAAATACAAAATAATTGAGTCGGAAAAAGTAAGCGCTATGTGGTGTAATGGTAGCACATTCACCCGGCAAGTGAGAGATCAGGGTTCGACTCCCGGTGGAGCAAGTACTTTTTGCGATTCAATGTTTATTGCAATTAAATAAGGCAATTGCCATTTATACAATTTAATGTAAATAAAAGTCGTTTGACAGGTATTTGGTCTTCCGATCATATGTTAGTTTGCTTATTTAAACGCATATGTGACAGATACGGCCAAATACAAAATAATTGAGTCGGAAAAAGTAAGCGCTATGTGGTGTAATGTTAGCACATTCACCCGGCAAGTGAGAGATCAGGGTTCGACTCCCGGTGGAGCAAGTACTTTTTGCGATTCAATGTTTATTGCAATTAAATAAGGCAATTGCCATTTATACAATTTAATGTAAATAAAAGTCGTTTGACAGGTATTTGGTCTTCCGATCATATGTTAGTTTGCTTATTTAAACGCATATGTGACAGATACGGCCAAATACAAAATAATTGAGTCGGAAAAAGTAAGCGCTATGTGGTGTAATGTTAGCACATTCACCCGGCAAGTGAGAGATCCGGGTTCGACTCCCGGCGGAGCAAGTACTTTTTGCGATTCAATGTTTATTGCAATGAAATAAGGCAATTGCCATTTATACAATTTATGTGTATATATATATATATATATATATAAAATTTATTATATATATTTATTAACTCTTCACCACCTCAGGGGGGATGGCTCGTAGAGAGTCAGTGGAAAATCTTGATTATAAGCATAGGTCAATGTGCATAACATTTTTAAAGCCGTAATTAGAACACCATGCCGAAAAAATTAGACCTCAGAGGGTTAATCCCGATATTAATTATATATTGAATACCCTAATCAATTACATTTAGTTTGGTTACGGTATGATAAATATAAATGTTTTATCGTCTAGTGTTGTAGATATGAGCGGTAAACAAAGATCGCAATTTCTATGAAAGCGTTCAAAACCCCGAGACAAACCCAAACTTTCAACTACATTTCTACGAGGACCCAAAATAAAGCACATTCAAATAAACCTGCTGCCTTCTTCATTGCCATTGACATTCCACAATGAAAATGTATTTAAGAGACCGCTCCAAGTGTTATTGTTGTACCTAAGATACAGCCTTCTGGGAATAACTGCGAAGGTATTCTGCATTACATTACATGTGAATTGGATACATTACAGTCTTACATCACCGACTGTCTATTATTCTGATTTGAGAGACAACTTCGATGTCTTATTTACTAATAAAAAAACAATATTAATATATACGATAAAATTACATCAAGCAATTGATATCTGTCAAGTTTAAAATAGTTTTATTCACTATAAAAACTAGAGTAAACCCTGTTTCAAAGTTCCTGTCACAAAAATCTCACAGACCCTGATATTAAGATATTTTTACATATAAAATAGGTTTCTTATTTACCTTATTTAAAATACACATAATGGAATCATTATAACTTAATTATCCAAGGAGCTTTTAAGAGAACTTCAGATGAAACAATCTGTTACAAAACCATTTTAGACGATTATATATATACGGAACAAAGCCAAGTATTCAACTGAGTGCACGGAACAGGCCACTTAACGTTATTGTACGGTCACGCGACTCAGCCATTCGCACCAACAGTGCTTTGGTCTATAGAGAGTTTTAAATGGTGTTTTATATTATTTAGTTGCGATCCTTTGTAATCCTTAAAATTTCGGATTTTCCACAAAAAACTAAAATAAATCTAGGTTGCCGTTATTTAACAAATACGTTTTATTTCAATTCTTCCTTAAGAACTTTATACACTCGTACTCGAAAAAACTGATTAAAAACCTACATTTTAGCAATTTTCTTTTTATAAAACTTTCAAACCAGGTAAAACAAGAATATTTTTAATTTAGAACAATTACTTCAAACAAAAAGGAAGGAAGAATATATGTGCTACCTTTTGTTTTCTGTTTCTATACCTAAATAGTTTTTTAACATAATTAGTATTGGTTCATAAACTCAAGAGGCCACTCCCAAATTGAAGGCTTTGTAACATGTTATTTTTTTAGCATACAAAATTAAATTTAAATTAAAAATATTCATTAGTAAAATTGAAAAAATTAGAACAGACAATTTTTTTTAATATTACGAATAACGACTTGAGTTTTAGAATTATCATGAAAAGGAGCGAAATAATTATTTTACTGACGATGAGTCAGACGCTATCTGGCAGGTCCGTGCCCGCACGGATATCGCCGCTTCCCCTCCGATCACGGCGAGAGGAGAAGGCTTCCCCCACCCCCGCGATCGCGCGAACCTATATAATGACGGCCGATTGAAGACACAGAGAGACAGCCAGTGACCGCGACACCGCCGACGACCGCTGCTCACCACTACTTCCACCCCTTCCCCCGACCCCGCTCGCTGAACGACTACATCGCGACTCGACGCCCGCCGCCGATATCCAGCACCAGGTAAGGAACAACGACCCTGTTCCTTACTAAAGTGTTTTATCTCCGCCATCAACAATTCTTCCAAATTTTTATGTGAAACAGAATTTAATATTTTATTTATCATTTATGAAAATTAATCAATCTGAAATATATTATTAATGTTTGATGGTTATAAATTTATTTTGATAAGATAATTGTTTGATTTTAAATATACTCTTAATAATTTATTTTATATTTAAGGGTATCATTAAATTTGAATATAATATATTTGACTTTCTCAATTTACTGAAACTTTAATTACTTTTTCAACTTGAATTACTAAAGTTATTCTTTTCTTCAATTTAACTTATATTTAGAATTTCAATTACTCAGATTATTTTTTTTTGTCATTTCGACTAAATTTTAATTACTGTGTTAAAATTTTCCTTTCTAAATTTTTCAGATCTCGCATTTCTTTTCCTGGCGATCGATCTGACACCTCATCCCGAGTTTCCTTTACGAACTTTCCTACCAATTATCTCCTACCCGGAAAAAAATTATAACAGTCGGGACTCGCCTTACCACTGCTTTCTTTCCGGCGATAGTACTGGCATCCTATACCCACGACTTCCTTTTATAAATACTTTCTTCCCACTGACCCCGTCCTCATAAACTAAATCTTATGTTCAATCGATGTAAATTTTTATATTAGGTATAAAGTTTTCTCGACCATCATTCTGTTGTCTGATTATTATCACATTTCTTGGCGAATCTCTAATCTACGCGGAAATATTTTTCTTTCTTATTGAAGTTCAATCTAATTTTCATTTTATTAATTATTTATATTTTTGTAAGTGATTATCTTTATTTTTCTCCTTTATCTATTTCGGGACTCGCAACCCTTTCTTTTTATTTTTGCGAACGTCCTGACACCCTCACCCCGATAACCTCCATCAAAATATTTATTTAACGATATTTTAGTTTATTTTTCTGGTGAACTGTGCAGATAGGGTGAGTGTTCAATTTTTCTTTGATATTCATAGAGCCCTAATATTTATAGTAATTTAGCTTAGTAGCCTTATTGCATAGTTTAAATCATTTACCTTTATCTTAGCTTGCATATGGTAGGGTAATTCTGCATGGTGTGTTATAAGTGATTACTTTGTTTTTTTTATTTTCCAAAATTATATGCCTGAGAAAGTAAACTTGATATTTTATTTTGGAGCTATACACTTGCCTACAGAATAAATACAGCTTAATATATTTTTATATTATAAATTTATCTAGCTTTTGCATCCCGTAGAAATATTTTTTGTTAATGGTTAGTACTTGCTTTATGTATATAGTAGTTGCACTGTGATATTGGTGCATGGCTAATCTTTAATTTATAAGATTGTATATTTGCTATTGGTGTTATTTGAATATTGCTTTTGTTTGCCATTGCTATTCATATTTTGCTTTGATTTTGTATTTTGCTTCTACTAACCATCATTATTTAACCGATTAATTATTCCAACCCCGGGCTCTTACAATAATTACTGTATACGACTCCCCGACCAAGTTATCAGTGGAGACTACTCAGCTTACTTGTAATTCCTCACTGACCGACATATTAATAAACAATACAGTTGTTTTCGAAAATCGAACTCGCTTGAACAATAACTTTCCTAGAACAAGAAATTTTTATTTTTCTGAGCAAGATTATTATTTTTTTTACGTCTTCAAAATTTTATTGGAGTCGACGTGATGAAGTAAGCCCAACGTTATTTTGGAAGTATCAATTTCTTCCGTAGGGCCCTCTGATTCGACTCCTAACAATAAATAATAGTTATATGAAATTCTCGAACCCTGGAATTTTCTAACCCAGCTCGACTGGCTATCTGGCAAGTTGCGAATATTTTCGCTTGCCCCGAAAATAACATCGCAGCTTAAATTATAAAACTTATCCAATGTAACTTAATGAAAAAATAATATTGATTATTCCATGTCAAATATTTTCATATAGGAAATAACAACTATAGAAATATAAATCCAATTTTTAAACCAATGACTACAATCTTCGGTGGTCGCCGATCGAACAACATTAAGAATTACTAAGTAATTTCACTTTTCATCGAAATATGAATGCCTGTTGCGACTTGGAAAGGGCTTATTATTATTCTAATAATATTTTAGTCCCTATTTCAGTAACCAAACACAGAATAAAATTAGAAGAAAGAAATAAACGGGACAGGAAAGGTATAATAATACGGGTACTCACGATAATAATATTCACCCAACACTAGAACCATGAGTAGACGGTCCCCGCACGAGCTTCATAGAAAAGAGAAAATATGGAGTGTACAGTAAACAGCTGATTCGTGAAACAATGGTTCATTCGTCTGTCACTGTACGTGAATATTTTAATCCAGTAAGGAATGGTATTGTAGGCACTAGGCCGCAGAAAGAGATATAGAATTAATGCAGTATATACAGTTTAGTAAAATAAAGGCAAATATAGAGTATAAATTGCCCAAAAAAATATATGCCCTGAATACTTAACAAAGGGCTTATTATTATTCTAATAATATTTTAGTTCCTATTTAAGTAACCAAACACAGAATAAAATTAGAAGAAAGAAATAAACGGGACAGGAAAGGTATAATAATACGGGTACTCACGATAATAATATTCACCCAACACTAGAACCATGAGTAGACGGTCCCCGCACGAGCTTCATAGAAAAGATAACAAATGGAAGTCTTTCTGCAACAATTATTTACAGCGCCATTCGAGAATTCTACTGACTGATATCAGTTATTGACATTTAGGTTTAAACTGTATTTGTGATGAGATCTGTATAAATATTATGTTACTATGAAGTAGGCTCCGACATTGTACACATTCATCAGGCTAAAATCATTCAACTGCAGTTTCAGTAGAAAAATGCTTATCGTGGATGAGCTTTTGTTTCTGCTCTTGTCATATTTTGACGTATTTTCGGTTGAGTACTATTGCCAAGAGATAAAAATATCCAATTTTTTACACATCCTTTGCTAGTTTGAGTATATAATCAAGTACACTTTTAAATACTTAAATTTCCAAATGAACATCCCACATATTTATACCTGTCTAAAACTTTGGACAGTAACTAGGTACTATATACTGTCTAACTAGGTATGACAAGTAGTTTTGGTTGCTCGCAACTCGAGAACTCGGAAATAAAAGGACAGTTAAATAATGATCCGCAGAAATACAGAAGTGCTTTGGCAAATACTCCAACTTAAGTACTTTACTAAATTACTAGGCCGGTATCTGCCCTCCACTAGGTACAGCAGAGTGTTCAATGTGTGCTCTTACATTACTGCAATCAGCTGATTATAGTGAAATACTCATCTTATTTTTTTTATTTTGGTCGTTATTACTCTTTATGCCTAAACTTTCTTATTTTCTTATATGGAATCGGTCCATTTTTCTCCTATAATCTTACCACAACGCCTCATTCCTACCAATCTGAGTTTTTAGCATTTAACATTGCTTAGCTTATTTTTTCACAAATAAATATTTTAGGTTATAGAAAAGTTTTAAGCTTTTTCATTACAGATAACTTGAGCAATATCAGTAATACAATATTTTCTCATAATTTTGCATTTTCATACTACCAGTGTCTTATAAATTCTTAAAAGGATATTTGTCGCCAAGAGAACTTAATTTGCCATTGCAATACACTAAGCGGTTTTAGAGTATTCGTGGAGAGTCAATATCGTCATAAAATAATAACTCACTTTGAAAATAGTGTATTTTTCTTTTATGCCACACTTTTGAACCTAATTATGAAATAATACCGGGCAACGAAATATTTTACAAAATGTGTATGTTGGGAACTTTCTATACTTACTTGATTTATCATGAAATTTAATTACGAAGTAAATATAATCTGTAACAAAAAAACATGTTTCGATATTAATAGGATACCATTAAAATCAATGAATTCTAAATGATTTTCACAAAAATCACTAAACTAGTGCTACACCGACGAACGACACGTGCTACCAAGGGTTAGACTAGTTCCAACGCTATTTACTTACAACTCTTGTTAATTTAGTTCGATACATATTCACTTTAATCCTCCTGTACAGACGCTCTCTAAGTAGGTTGTATCTCTACTTATGTGTTGGGGAATAACAGTTTAGTTACTACGGAACTTTATGTTTAACATGTATTCAATATTTATATTACATGCAATGAATGTATGTCTCTTCTATAAATTTATACAATGCAGCTTTAAAAGGATATCAATCAGAAAGAGGTAATATTGTGGGAAATCTTGGTATGAAGAAAATATGGATATTGGTATACGCATAACCCAAAAAAAGTTGTGGGACTTAAATGAGATGTCTGTTTGGTAACTTTTACGCTGCTGCTAGCATATATAGACGATTTTTGATGAAATTCTCATTGGAAACGACAAACTTTTTCCCCACTGAATACTTCTCCTCACGACCACTGCCAATGTGCATGGCAATCGTTACAAAATGTTATATGAAAAAAATAATTAATACGTTCGAATGAAAAAAAGAAACAATCCGTGCCCCGAGTCAATACTCAAAATTGTACTAGAACAATTTTTCCCTCACATAAATCTGTAATTTATGCATTATCAATAACAATGGCAGGTGGGGACCAATTGGGCTGTAATACGCAATGCGTTAAACTGTTTTGGTGTCGAGTGTTTGGTCAACTGTGAATATCCAATTGTGCTAATTGTTCCATAGTTGTGTTTAATTAACTAATGAACAGTAGTGCCTATTTTTTGCTAAGACCAATCAATTTAAGTAAAATTGCAACTATATGTCATTTGCGTACGATCCGGTGGAGCTATACATAACTAATCATTAGATGTGTTATAATGTCTGTACATAACATCATAAACTTAACTCTTAACTCGTCACGTTTTATTTTTAGTTTGAAATTAATTTTTTCGTAATCGAATTTTAAATGCAATAACGCTAGTTATAAACCAATATATTATTATTATTATTATTGTTATTGCACTCTTATTCAATCAAATTTTAAAAATAACCTGTGAGCTCGGGATCAAGTATTATCTGTAAAGTCTTTTTGAAAATGATGTAATTAATTTTAGATAGTAGAATACTGAAAGTTCCTAGGCGGATTCTAAGATGTACAGTAGCTTTTAATTTTTTTCTAGATTTGATGACCCTTTTTGAATGCAATCACAATTTCATAAAGTTGTTATATTGTAATTGTTTCCCAAATGAAATAATATTGAAACGCTAGTGAAATATGAACTAAGTGCTATATTTCCATTTACAATTATTTATGGATGCAAATTTGCGCTGAAGCAAATACCCAAAAAAGTATTATTCACACGAAATAATGAATTATAACATAAAACAGCTACAGTTCCAGCGAGTACCTGTGACAAAGGCTACATTTCTTCTTACACGTATTTTGGGAAGAAAGAACAATCTAAATGGCCTGACATCACAAAGCCAACGAAAACACATTTTACATTTAGTACGGAAATTTATACGTTACTTTTTATGGGTGCTAACAAATATTAAATGATAAATATTTTTTTTTTGTAAATATTACAAAGTATTCACAGTTAAAAACTAACAGTCGAATACAAAAATGAAATAAATCTATGTCACACACAAATATTTAAAACAAAAATTAAATATTTGGCTCAAATGGCGGCTTTCAAATACCATTAAACATAATTGTTACTGCTAACACACAAATATAACTGTGAATATTTTAATGGGTCATATTTTTTTGAAAATAAATGTTTAATCGGTTTCTCCGCCAGTCGCTCATTAGTCACTGATGGCGTGTCTTTCTGCTAGGTGGCACAAATGTCGAGGGGTTTCAAGCGGAAACAGATTATAGCATTGGATAGTTCATCTAGTCAGAAGGTTTTATAATCAATGGTACTACTAATCTATGTATTGTAAGGATAGAAGCCGCGGTCGGCTATTGGTAGTGACGTCATAACACTAAATTTCCTGCACTACTGTAGCGGCGCTATTTTTATATTTTCCGTTTCAAATTTAGAAAAATATTGCGTAAGGCTAATTTAAAGCTCTATAAAAACTTACCAATTTCTTGGCTTAAATTTAACTTACGGGCATAATCGCAATACAATAGAAGGTCAAATTGCAAAAGGGTACACTAATGGATGTATCTGTACTAAGGACTTTTTCTTAGAACGGAACAACATATTCCACAAACAGCCACTTACATCAGTCTGGTGCCTGACTGCTGCGGTTATATCCGTACCGTAAACATCACCGCTTTGTTCGCCACATTGCAGCATTCTATAAACCATTTAGCTATAATTTCATTTTGCAACACTGGAATATATTTTATTCTTTTATTTAAATAATCAAAAGTAGTAATTTGAATTGTCTGCGTCTCGAAATATAACTGAATTTATGAATGATCTTAAGATTTCACTTTTACATTACCTACATAATGTTAAAACTAATGCAGATTTAATTTGTGATAGGTGGTTCAAACAACACTGCAACAAAACTACAATATTTTCAATTTAATTGTTGGTATATTTAAATAGAAAAACAAGTTTTAAGTGTTACAGCACGTAAGAACTCAAAGTCATATTTTCAAAGACAGAAAAACAATTTGGTCGATTTTCAACATATTTGTGATGTCATAGTCATGTACTTGGGGTAAACCTGATATTCTGATTTAAGTTTTGGTTTTTGGAGGGACTTGGTTTGAAATTAGGGGTCTTATACGAATTGTTGATTCCTTGTTTTCGATTCATCACTGTCTTTATTCTAGTAATTTCCTGCACAAATCTTATATATTTTACCTGGAACTCAACTACTACAACATTTCAATTCAACGTTTTAGTGCAAAAAATGAAATAAATACATTATTACTTCACTATCGGTTCCACTTATGACTACAGAAGTTGACAAACGCAACTGAAAGTCACACGATCTTATAACATTTTTAAAACATAGCCCAAAATAGACAAAAACGTCAATCAGAAGATATTCCTAAGAAGAAACCTAACGTAATAATAATCTAACTCCTTTTCTTGCTCATGAACTAAAAATCCAGACAATATGTAAGAAAAAAACAGTTGAATGAATACACAAGCTAAATTAAATAAAAGCAGAATTAACTTTTAGAAACAAGCACTAGAGGTGGATTAAATATCGCGGACTCGAGCGATGAAAACAATTTGTCCAAACCACTCAACCGAGTTAGACACTCTGTAAGTCGCTGAGAGAAAGTTGTCGCCATCGACGGAGTTTAGTAATTTCTTCAATACCTTGCCATCGGTCGACCTGTTGAACTATCTTAAATAATCGCGTAGACTTTCCGCTACAGTACACTTCTACCCCTCAAAATGCATGGAAAAATCCAGATGATAAGTTATTAAACATTATTAAAATACATATCATTAATGTTTAATTCTATTTCTATATATAGTTAATCTATGGAGTTTTATTTTCATCCAGTATATATATTAATTTGATTTGATTTTTTATATTTTTTTATTATATTGTGACTGAGTCCCGAAACTAAACAATATTAAAATATAAAATGTTTTAGGATACGGCAGGTTATGGCTAATGTAATTTAAATATATACATATTATGTCTATTTAGTGACTTAACAAAAAAGTCACTATACTGTTATATAATAACACAATTCAACGATCAAAGTGTCTCTAAATCATAATTTCGGCAATAGTTTAGGTACGTGGTTGAATAAGTCTTGCTGTTTTAATCTGTCACTTCATTTGGTCCGACATTTGGAGGATCACCAAGATTGTTGGCATTGATTTTCATTGTGGATAATTCAATTGATGTACGTAATTCTAAATTTTTAACACTGATTGCATAAACATAGGATTGATTGTTCAGTAGTCCAATGGCGATGGAAGGATTGTGAACAAACAATAAAATGTAAAACAAACAGATGTACGTTGAACAATAAATGTTTTTATTTGTTTCTGTCTGTAATGTATTGTACAAGTTTAGACGTCGTCCACAGAAGTTCAGGAAAATCGAACCTCAGCAGTAAACTATTAAACAAGAAAAACCTGTATACATATTCTTGAAGACATTGATTTTTGCAGTTGTTGACATTTCTAAGAAACAAAACTCAAAAATCTTCGAAACAGTTCGAGCGTTCAAATCTTACTTAGAAGAATGTTTACGTCCTCTGTAGTGATTACGATAATACGAAATTGTTGCGCTAATATTATGAACCAGTTTGTAAGCGCTGTTACAGTATATGTTTGCCGTTATTATTGGCTCCATATCTAGCTCATAAAATGTTTCGTAAGTGTAAATTAATATCAAAACTAATGAAGTTCTGTGCCGTCCATTACCTCGTCTAACATTAAAAACACCTTAATTCCTCTGACGCGAAAGTATGCGCTACATTAAAGTTTAAAAGGGAAATTTTATGTTAGGTAATTGGCAAAACTGCAGTCCGACTATTAATACCTGTAAGCTCTACCAATTAGAGTTGTTAAGTATATTTGCCTCTCGGAAGCAAGCTCTTGGAATAATTAACTGATTCTGTACAGCATTTATTACTAACAAGTTCCAAGCATAAGTGGAACTAGGTAATATTTTTGAAAATTAATTTACGTCCAAAACTTAGTTTGTTGCTTTTAGTTGTTATATTAACAACTATTCTTTCCGTACAAAATATCCATGGCATTACCTATTCTCATTCCAAGCTAAGTTACCAGTAATAATGTTCAATACAACAATTATAGTTAAAAGTGACTTATTTTATAAATAATTAGTTGCACCAGTTCGTTTCAATAAGTAATTTCATGATTGAATTAAGCTACGTATGTGTGAACTTTATCATATAGTCTAGTTTACTACATAGTTTATTCATATAATTATATAAGCTCTCGTAACTTAAGACCCATGAGGAACGATTTTGGGCACTAATATGTCATGTCTCCTTAGAAGAAGGGGAAGCCAGCTCTGTACCAGCTTTTCCTGTCAAAGCAGGCAAGGGGAGGCACGTCTTTATGTCTAGGTTAGCAATCGCCCTAACACTTGCTCCTCTATTGGGGAACCCCTCCAACGCCAGTTGTCATCTTCCGCAGTAGACTCAACCTATTGATCTTCCCTTGCACCCCAATACATCCCTGCAGCAAATTTGCAGTTATTTATGTGCCGCTCGTGGACAACCGTAAGGATGCCCACTTTTAAATGACCCATTAGCTGTACCCAGTGTAGGGTTAACTGGAAGGTATAAACCACCCAGAAAAGATGCCTTCTGCAGGTTAATCGAAAGTTAGAGAGTTTTAAAGATTTTTATTGGAATAAGTAATCTCCGTAGGAACCAGCACTTGGTAAAAAAATATTTTCTGTATACTTTCAACTTCCTGACCATGATAGTACTTAATCTTCAGTTACGATAAGAAGAGGGTGAGGAGGTAGAAAATAGAGTGTAATTGTTAAGTAAATATAATATCTCTTCTTCCGGAATGGTTTTTATTTGCAATAAAATTAGTATATCAATGTTTAACAATAAGTCAAAACTTGCATTTGCCGAACAGTTCTTTCATGTAGTATAGGTGTCAATTTTCTGTAGTACCAACCTCTATTGAGATATAGACGTAAAACCTAAAAGTTATAGGCGTTTCCGGTTATTGACTTTTCTAGAATCATTCGTTGACCGGACCAATAAAATACAATTCCACCCCTGGTCTGGTATGATTCATTCCACCCCGTCGTCATATATCATGTACATTAAAACGGCCACCGCCTCGAAAATTCACCAGTTCAGGCCCTACACTAAAGCTACCCCTTATACAGATATATGTCTCTTATAAGTTTAATAAAACATAAACAACATTCATGAAACTGTTATATATGCGTCACTCCATATTGCTAGCAATGCGTTAAAAACTAAAACAAAACGGTTCCCAACAATAGCCAAAATAATAGACGGCCGTAACTCGTAATCGATCGTCGAAAAGCCATTAAAGCAAACGGCAAAACGTCTTGTTGCAGAACTACGATTTATTACTACCATTCCTGCGCGAGAATCGTCCATTAGAAATCTGCCTGGTTTGTTTTCGATTATTGCTCACTCCAGTAGTACCACAGCTGCTATTATGAGACTACCAAAAATTGTATTACACAAGCTTTGATTACATACGAATAGATACAACACCCAAATGGCACGGCTGTGCCGACTTGACCTGTGTGCCAGCGCTAGTTCATGTTGCCGCCCAGAGAAGCGCCACTGTCGACTACTGAACGTCATACTATACGTCATACCAACTACAACTCAGCTCCCCCTCTTCTAAAGCACGAGTATATAATCAAAGATACAAGTGAATCAATATCATCTATTGTTAATCGAAAGTGTTACGAATTTGTGTCTTCGATCAGGTACAAGGGCGATAAATAATACGCAGACTCAGGTTAAAATCTTATATTGAATGAACTAAATAATAACATTTTAAGGTTTAGCACTTAGTGTTCGTAACAGATGTAAATGCGACAAACCTTTCCACCAATAAAAGTTTAATAACTGCATTCTCTTATTTAAACGATTAAATACGTTAGGAAAACAAATGAATAGAGCGTAGAGGGAATTTAGTGAAGCATGAAACAGACGGACACTGCAGCGGAAGACAATTAAGAAGCTCCACTTTCTTAGATAAGTAACTTAGTCAGAAATTTTCATGTGGTTTGATGTAACATCTGGCCTTTTAGAACTCTACATTATTTCGTTATTTGAGTTTTGTTGCAAGCCATTATTACAGGAAATAATAAAATTAGTAAACATCCATTCTATTGAAATATTAAACTGTAACATTATTAATTAAAACATATCTTATGGATCTAATTCAATTGAAGAACAAGAGAAGGGGCAAAATATAAAGTAAAACACAATGGATAGTTAAAATACAAATTGTCTGAAAGGTTAGAACCCTTCATTTACAATATAATTGAAGTATGCCATTCTCACTGAATATAAATGGGGCAGCACTGAAAGTATTCCATTCATCAGTCAACTGAGATCAGATACTTGCAAGTTAAGAGGGATCTGAATCTTTGTTTTATTTTATTTTTAACTGCTTTTCTACTTTTTTATTTTTATACTGTCCACATAAACATCATGAATTAAAAACTTGTTTGGTAATATTTAGTTTTGCCTTATGTTCAATAAAAATAAATTAATTAATAATGTGAAAAAAATATTTTCAGATAAAATTTGTTCTATTCTTTCAGACATAGCGTAAACGCATTATTAAATTAGTTCTTTTTTTAGTAATTTGTTCATTCAATAAATTTTATTTATGTTATTAAAATATAAATACAATTTTGTTGGTTATTTTTGCTTCTTATACAGATATGTTAGTTGTTAAATGTGGCAATATTTTTAATACTTTAAATAATAAAATAATTTTAGTTAATTACTAAATAACTACTCTAAATAAAACCATGTATGTAATGCCTTATTATATTTACAGAAAACTAAATTAAATACCTTCTGAACCCGTAATTAGAATTCTTCCATAAATGTATATGTGAAAGACCATCCAAACCCAGACGTCTCACAGAAGTTAGGAACTAAGAGTAGTCAACAGAGTTCGTTAGTAAAGCGTTACTATAGTTCCTAGGTACGTCACCAGACAGCGCGGCGCTGTGAAGAGTGTTGAAGTAAACTCGCTGTGTTCTATCTATTCTGTAGCCTTGAGAGTGTACGATGATGTCTTCCCAAAAACACAGCTCATGACTTAAAATTCGTGTGGAGGATCTTTTTCTTTCGTCTAACAGCGATTTTGAATACTTTAGTTTGCCTAGTAACTACACTGTGTTTTTTCAGTCGTCAGTAAATTTCGGTGATAAGAAGGGAATACAGACTCAAGTTGCACATCTAAGACGTTCGTTTCCTTTTAAAATATACGTGAAAAATGTACATATGCTGTCAATTATGTGAGAAATATATTCTCAGAAGTACAATTCGTCGAAAAGTATAATGATTGGAGGTTTTCAGAGAATTCCATTAGCATGAAGATATTCTGACGTATTTTTGGTGGCCAAACACTTCAATCTCTACGATAAACTTGTGAGCAAACACTTCGCCAGGCACAGGCCTCATTCTGTTTGCACAGTAGCTCCTCTGGGATCGCTTTGGCTAACTATATTTCTCAGGCATTTCACTTCAATCTCATCGTGTTCTTCATGTCTGTCTAAACCAAATACAAAATTTAAAATGTCACTCGCTGTAAAAGTCTTATTCAAAACCGAGCAGAAGCCCAAACTAAAACTAATTTAAATGTGGGAAGTCTCCTTACAAGTAGAGGATATGTCTCTATTTAAAGTAGTCACGTAATATTGTTCATCAAACTATAATTGTCAAAATATTAATGTTGCTATTGAAGAGCCAATGGATTGTATAACTGTGCAGAGCAAATAACATTTGTATACAAAACTTCGTATAAAACGTTTCTAACTGTATATCACTCTAGAAAGAATTTTAACACAAAATCTTTGTTTACCTCAAGATCAAACTCGGCATGTAAAGCCCAAAACTTAAAACTTAAGTTAAAACTAATAAAGTTGTCTCAATACGAAATAGCATTGTGTCTATTATTACTGGCCTCTTTTATTATACAACTTATTTTCTTATAGAGTTTTAAATTTATAAACTTAACCATCACAAAAGTAATAATATAATCATAATATTCAAAAACTCAATCTCCTTTAATAACTTTATAATATACAGTATTACTAAGGATTATATTACAAAAATTAAAATCATACAAGTATATTTAAGTAATACACAAATTTCATCAGATAAGTACATGAGGTTTTATTCTGTTTCCAATTGAGTGTTTGGAACTGAAACAATATTGGGCAGAGTGAGGTTAAATATTTTGAGTTCATATATATTTACATTATTTACAATTTTGTACCGAAACATTGTCAATCAATATTGTTTTATGATAACCCTGACCGAAAGCTTCACCGGACAATAGTTAAATTCATGTGTACTGATTTATACCGCATAGCTGAAGTTTTCAATTGTCTACCGTGCTATTATCTGACACTGTCGAACAGCTACCACCATAAATAAATAATGGAATAAATAATAAAGTTTTAGGTTATTCGGTCTCTAGACAAATTTTTGTCCTAATAGAGAAATTCAAATTTGCGGAGTAGGTGGGTTATAAACTACCCACCCACCATGTTAGTTGATTAAAAAAAACTACCCATATGCTTTATTTTCTTTTGAGTAACCTTGAACTTCCATTATTTGAAAGTCTTAGAAGCTACTCACAAAAATACACATAGTTAAGAAGTACATTGTACTTGCAACCCGAATCCATCAATCTAAAACAAGAAGGGAATCACATTTTTGATTGGGGGGCAATAAAATAAGAAGGGACAGGCATAGAAAGAGGGGATAACAGGGTTATTGACAAATATGCTAAAAATAGTCATTTTAGGGTAATGACGATGGAATTAGAGGGAACTAAATCAAAATAATTTATTTCTCAAGGACATTTACGTGCATCAAGAATAGTCAGTACCGCTATACGTAATGCAACTAAATGCTAAACGCAATATAATAATGTTTTTATATTATCAGTGTAATAATAAATCTGACTAACTAATTGAATCTAAGTAACTGGTTAAAATTCAGTACTTTGGATATGTTTTACTGATATAGGTGGTAAAAACAGTTTTTTACAAGGAAGTCCTTAAGCTGATTTTTAAAAGATGAAAGGGAATGGTTGGTGTTTTAAATAATCTGGCAATCTAGTATAAACTTTAGGTCCTACATATTCTATTGATTTTTGGAACACATAATTATTATGATGAGATACAATCAAGCATTTTTATTTCTAGTAGAATATATATGATTGTGGATAGGAAAGTCTTAAATAAGTTTAAAAGTGTAAACCGATACAGAGTAGATAAAAAATGGAGGAAAGGTTAGGATACGTTCTCGGACAAACACCTGTCGACAGCTCTGCCGGCTCCCCAGGCCAAACGCTAGACAGATAGCCCTATCTTGCAATTTGAAGACCCTTTGTAACAAAGAAGGAGGAGCTGTTCCCCATGAAACTACGGCGGATGACATCACAGAAGAATAGTAGCCATGGTATACAATTTTTAGAGCACTACAATCCAGGAGATTTGTCAAGGAAAACAGTATGTAGTTGAGCTTAGAGCAAAGGACTTCGACATGCTAACGCCAAGAAAAAGCAGCATCTAAATGAACACCCAAGAAACAGACTAAAATAACATCAGTAATGTCGACCTCAGCCAAAGCAACGACGCTCTTATAAATTATCTGAGATTGAAAGTGAAGAATGGAGGTTTTTCTCAACTTTGAAGTGAACCAAATATTTATTTTCTTCATTATAGAGCTTAATTGAAAATGTAATCCTATTGAAGAGTTTGCCTTAACGATGACTGTAGTTCCATCAGCGTATTGAGTAACATAAGCTTCAGGGACACATATAATGCAAAGAGAAGGGGCCCCAAAATAGAACCTTGAGGAACACCCAATGTGCCAAAAGGGTTAGTAACATGAGCACTCGGGTAACGATTTGAAAGATGAGACTTGAACCGCTGTAGGGGACAGCCTCTAATGCCATAAACTTCCAGCATATTAATAAGTTTCAGATGGTTAACTGTATCGGATGCTCTACTAAGATCGTAAAAAAAACGCCAGTTACGTGATTTTGATTGTTGAGAAGGAAAAACATATTCAGAAACTTGAGCAACAGTATCGATAGTGGACGTAGATGGAAGAAATAAGAGGATTTTAAAGATATTTGCTAACGGTCAGGCAAATCTTATGGAGTGACATAGCCTACACTTTATCGAACTTTATATATAAACTTGAAGCTTCGTGCGAAATTTCAAGTCTATAGTTCAGTTCGTTTTCGAAATTTCGTGGGTACAGGCATAGAACATTTTTTTCAGCCCTACGAGTGACTCAACGTTAGGCTCCATAACAATTAGCCAATCAAAATAACTGCCCTAGGAGAGGTTTAATTAACAGTTAGCCAATCAAAATAATATCAACACGTACCCATGTCATTGGCTAAACATGAGCAAAACCTCTACGTGACAAAAACGAATTCGCATCTTGACGTAAGTTAGAACAATTGCTTTGTAAATATTCCATCTAGAACATTGAAATAGGCATAATGATGATTTTAAAATATAAAAAATTATACTCCAATATTATTTACGTAAATTTAAATAATATAATTCGTAGTAACATAGCTCCGACAGAATGGCACGAGTGTTTATGAGTACCAACATTATCGTAATCAGGTCTGCCAACACAACTCCCCGTGCAGAAAACAAGTTTTGGAAGTTATTGTAACTGACTGGTGGTAACGTCCATCAATGTAATGTCGTTAATACATAAAGAATTCTGTAGTTATTTTGACTAATATAAATCAAGTAAACTCTAGTGTGAGCGATGTTACTTTTACATTTCATTACAACCCACATTAAATGTTAGTAAACTGTTTTTTGTCCTCCCACGTGCATAGGACAGTTTGTGCTCTAAATTTTGGAATAAGATATTGTAGCTGACATTCAGAGCATAACAGTGTAACTGACTGGTGGTATCGACCATCAGTGCAATATTGTTAATACATGAAGAATTCTGTTACAACTACTATAAATCAAGTAGAAGCTAGTTTGAGCCATTTTCACTCTTACATTTCATAACAACACGCATTAAACGTTAGTAAACGGTTTTTATAGCTGACATCATTTCCTACAATAATTCATGAAGTACTTTCACACTTTTTCGTTGTTTTTTAATTAATTCCAACACAAATGTAGCTCTCTGCCGTTCTTTATCTCATTAAATTAAATAGCCTAACTCTTTTGTCACAGAATCGTCCGCTTCATGCAACAAGTTTAAAAACACTTTTTGTGCAAGTTAATTGGCAACACTGTCGTCCAAGCATTAACACCCTGTAAGCTCTACCAATTAGTGTTGTTAATAATTATCTTTGTGCCTTGGGAACAAGCTCTTTATATAATGGCATGTTTCTGTGTTTTAATTAACACATTCCAAGCATGAATGAGTAATTGGTTTCACTTAGGAGGAAACCATATAATGTCACTCCTACAGGTTTAGGTTTAATTGATATTTGTGGAAGTTAAATTGAGGGTGTTAAAAATTAAACAATTTAACACATTTAGTTGTGATGTCATATCGTTCCTGTATAAAGTTACATAAACGTTAACTGTATAATAATACGAGGCTCGTTTGATAAGACCATGCAAAAATAAAAACTTACTTTTTTAACGCGGTTTTTTACTTTTACCATAGTCTCCTTGTAAGCGCATGCACTTCTTCCAACACTGTTCTACCTTGTTGATCCCCTGCGAATAATAAGATTTTTCCAAGTCTGGAAAATAGCTATTTGTTTCTGCTGTCACCTCCTCGTTTGAATGAAATCTTATTCCCCCCAGCCATTTCTTCATATTAGGGATCAAATAATAGTTCGACGGAGCCAATTTGGTGGGTAAGGGGGGATTTGGAATGATTTGAAAGTCATCCCAATACTTTAGCGGGCGCAACTGCTAAGGCATGAACTGGTGTATTGTCATGATGTAAAAGGACTTGTTGTGGGATAATCGTGGATGTTTTTGTTGCATCTTGGTTTCCATACGACCCAATAACGTTGAATAATACTCACCAGTAATGATTTTACCCTTTTGTAAATAGTCGATGAAGATCATTCCTTGCACATCCAAAAAGACCTTCGCCTTTCTCGGTGCAGATTCCTCCTTGGCAAACTATCGTTTCGATTGCTCTTTGGTCTCACGAGTGTAGTGGTGTATACATATTTCATCAACAGTTGTGTGTAGGAACAGCTCCAAACAGTGCCTACGACACTTCACATGATTTCGTTTTTGGCCAATCGTGAGTAATCATGCAATCACCCACCTTGCACATAGTTTTTATGTCCAAAATTGGTGCAAATATTATGTACTCGTTCACTCCAGATGCCCACAGCATTAGTAAACTCACGCACCTGCACTCTTCCATCATTCATCACCATTTCATGGATGTTTTCAATAATCACGGGAGTCGAGACCTCAACAGAACGTTCAGCGACCTATTTACTCCTATGACCAGTCCTGAAACGTTGAAACCACTTATAAACTGTTCTTATCGCAGATGAACCGTCATCATAATGTTTATGAAACTTCTGTTTAGTCTTCTGAGGCGTTCTCCTAAGGCGTTTTTCTTTTTATAGAGTAATGTTTTATCGACACACGAAATTCTTCTTCTTTCAATTTTGAACAATCTCTTGATTTCCTCAATTGTAACGAAAGTCAAGCACAATCCGATCAGGCTAAAACTTGGTGTGTGTTCTTCAAAGTATGCAAACTATAAACTGAACTTAAGCTCAATACATGCGTATTATGGTTATCTCTTGAATTTTGCACGGACCTACCAAAGTACCCTCGTATGTAATAATGTCAAATCCAATAATTGATTGTTAAAGGAAACATGTTTTGGCAAAATCATTTATACAGCTAACAAAGCTATCCTAGTTCCAAACAGTTATGCGTGTAAGGGTATTACAAAAATTGTCCGCACGAGAGTATTTTATATGAAATTCAGTGGCGGATTTAAGGAGGAGGGCTCACAAGCTTCATGATCCCCGAGCCCTGATATATTTTACCAATGTATTATATATTAGTTTTCATATCGTAGAATATTGTATTTTAGAATCTATTGAAAAATCAAAATTGTCTGAAAATATGTTTTAAGATCTCTCTCTATTTTACAAACAGTTCCGGGGGAAGATTCTCTAACCTTACCAATCTCATTCTATACCCCAAGCCATTCCACAACTCCGCCCACACAGTTCATGCTAAATCCACTCCTGCATTCACTATTGAGAAATTTTACTTAAATTTTAGATAATAACTGAGAGAATATTTCTGCAGGAATAGTTCAGTTAGGACTCAGACCATAAATGGTGATGAAGGAAATTACCTTCAGATATAATTCAAGTTTAAATCTTCCTTGCTAAGTTTCCGTACTATTAAAATTTAATAATTGAATTAGTTCTTCAAACAACTTTTAAAATAATTTTATATGTAAATTTTATACATTTATTTGGTCTTGAGATTGGGGAGTGGCCTAAAGATGATATATGCCAGACGATATTTTTTTTACCACCGGAAGTGTGTTTTTTTACCCATGATGGTCTCATCCTTCTTCATTAAGTCTGCTAGCGCATAGACGCATAGTAGCGTTTTTATTCTATATTTACTCTCTCGACCAATAGGAATTGATATTGCCTTTTACGTACGAAGTTTTTCAAGACAATTGCCTCTTGCATTGCGACTCCAAAACATATGACGTATGTAACAATATTTTTAATGATTAATTGTTTTGGCTTCTTTAATTCCTTTAAGACCATCAATAAGTTAAAATTACAAACGTGCTAGAGGCGATAACGCCTGCTCCTCGGAAAACGTATTGCTTCTTCAAGACACTTCAATTTACTCGCCGATGTTTACCTTACACAGGAACCCTTCATGTCAAATTGAACTTCGCGCCAGTTCGTAGGCAATGAAGAGGATCTGTTGAACAGGAAGTCTCATCTTCGAGTTCGGTCCTACAGTTCAGACATATGTTCAAAACTTCTACGTTTTTGCAAGTGTATGGATTTTAAATAATGGTAAAAAATAATACAGATTTGGTGGTCAAATTATTACTTACTTGTCAATATAAGTTTTAATCCGCTCATAACATTTCTTTATAAAGCAAATTCCAAACATTTTACAATTTAATATAAATTGTATTAAAAGTTTTGTGTATCACATACAAAATGTTAATAATACAGTATATTATAAATGTTCATATATAGTTTTCAGTTTTCATAGCTGTAGTGTTATGAAGGTTATGATCATTAGTTTTGGATTAACGCAACTTAAGGCTATATTGTACGGTCTCGTCATAGATTACATAAACAAAGGCTATCACGTTCTATGTAACTTTGAATTAAACAAACTTTAGGCGTTATTGTACGGTCTCGTCATTGATTACATAAACAAAGGCTATCATGTTCTATGTAACTGATTGAACTAAACTTTAGGCTATATTGTACGATCTCGTCATAGATTACATAAACAAAGGCTATCATGTTCTATGTAACTGAATTAAACTAAACTTTAGGCTATATTGTACGATCTCGTCATAGATTACATAAACAAAGGCTATCATGTTCTATGTAACTTTGAATTAAACAAACTTTAGGCGTTATTGTACGATCTCGTCATTGATTACATAAACAAAGGCTATCATGTTCTATGTACCTGATTGAACTAAACTTTAGGCTATATTGTACGATCTCGTCATTGATTACATAAACAAAGGCTATCATGTTCTATGTAACTTTGAATTAAACAAACTTTAGGCGTTATTGTACGATCTCGTCATTGATTACATAAACAAAGGCTATCATGTTCTATGTAACTTTGAATTAAACAAACTTTAGGCGTTATTGTACGATCTCGTCATAGATTACATAAACAAAGGCTATCATGTTCTATGTAACTTTGAATTAAACAAACTTTAGGCGTTATTGTACGATCTCGTCATAGATTACATAAACAAAGGCTATCATGTTCTATGTAACTTTGAATTAAACAAACTTTAGGCGTTATTGTACGATCTCGTCATTGATTACATAAACAAAGGCTATCATGTTCTATGTAACTTTGAATTAAACTAAACTTTAGGCTATATTGTACGATCTCGTCATTGATTACATAAACAAAGGCTATCATGTTCTATGTAACTTTGAATTAAACAAACTTTAGGCGTTATTGTACGATCTCGTCATTGATTACATAAACAAAGGCTATCATGTTCTATGTAACTTTGAATTAAACTAAACTTTAGGCTATATTGTACGATCTCGTCATTGATTACATAAACACAGGCTATCATGTTCTATGTAACTTTGAATTAAACAAACTTTAGGCGTTATTGTACGATCTCGTCATTGATTACATAAACAAAGGCTATCATGTTCTATGTAACTTTGAATTAAACAAACTTTAGGCGTTATTGTACGGTCTCGTCATTGATTACATAAACAAAGGCTATCATGTTCTATGTAACTGATTGAACTAAACTTTAGGCTATATTGTACGATCTCGTCATAGATTACATAAACAAAGGCTATCATGTTCTATGTAACTTTGAATTAAACAAACTTTAGGCGTTATTGTACGATCTCGTCATTGATTACATAAACAAAGGCTATCATGTTCTATGTAACTTTGAATTAAACAAACTTTAGGCGTTATTGTACGGTCTCGTCATTGATTACATAAACAAAGGCTATCATGTTCTATGTAACTGCATTAACTAAACTTTAGGCTATATTGTACGATCTCGTCATTGATTACATAAACAAAGGCTATCACCGTTCTATGTAACTTTGAATTAAACAAACTTTAGGCATTATTGTACGGTCTCGTCATTGATTACATAAACAAAGGCTATCATGTTCTCTGTAACTGAATTAACTAAACTTTAGGCTATAGTGTACGATCTCGTCATAGATTACATAAACAAAGGCTATTACGTTGTATGTAACTGAATTAACTAAACTTTAGGCTATAGTGTACGATCTCGTCATAGATTACATAAACAAAGTCTATTACGTTCCTTGTAACTTTGAATTAAATGAACTATAGGCTATATTATACGGTCTCGTCATAAACTACATAAACAAAAGCTATCACTTTTTAAAGCTAGTAGTGATGGACTGACTACACACTGGGCACGCACTTAACACTGTGTACTGTTTCGGAACAAGATGTACTACGACAGGTGACTGCACTTAGGAAAGAGTCTGCCCCGAGACTGGATGGAGTATCGGCTAACCTTCTTAAAAATAATATTCACTTTATCCTAAAACCTTTGACACATTTAATTAATACCAGTATTTCAACAGGAATTTTCCCTGATAAATTTAAATTGGCAAAAATAATTCCCATATACAAATCTAACGACTTTACAGATAAAAGCAACTTCCGTCCAATCTCTTTGCTAAGCGTGTTCTCTAAAGTACTAGAACGAATAGTTAAAGGTCAGCTAGTATCTTACCTGGAAAACAATAACATTTTAAGTGAAAATCAGTATGGATTTAGGCGTGACAAATGTATAAATGATGCTTTATTTGACATAAATAAAGATTTAAATACTAATTTATCTAAAAGCAATAGATGCATGCTCATATTCTTAGACCTGAAAAAGGCGTTCGACTCAATTGATCGCAGTATTTTATTGGACAAATTAATAGCTATAGGCGTCCGCGGCACTGCTTTGGCTTGGTTTAGTAGTTATTTTAAAGAAAGGCGTCAAGTGGTTTCAATCTGTGGGCATAATAGTGACGAACAAACTGTCGATTACGGGGTAATCCAGGGCAGTACATTAGGACCAGTTTTTTTTTTTTATTTATATCAATAATATTTCCAGGATTAATTTATTTTGGAAGCTTTATTTGTTTGCCGACGACAGTTTGATTTTCATTTCCGGTAAAAACTGGCGAGATGTTAAATTAAATGCAATGAGTGACTTAAAGACGTTAAAAAAATGGTTTGACCAAAATATTCTTTCATTGAATGTTTCCAAAACAAAATTTATGCCTATTTCTCTGCAATCTAGTACAGAATATAATTTGACAGACCTAATAATTCATCAGTGCGGTAGTTACTCGAATTCGACATGTGAGTGCAAAGAAATAGAGCTCATAAAACGCTACAAATACCTGGGAGTTGTTTTTGACTCTCGCTTAAAATGGTCTGAGCACGTTGATTATGTCCTTAACAAAATTAGAAAGTATATTTATGCATTTAGGAAACTAAGTGATATTTTAGACGGAAACGAGATAAAATTAGCGTATTATGCTTACGTCCAGTCACTTCTTTCCTTCGGTAACATTGCGTGGGGCGGTGCGTGTTGAAACCTCTTTTTATTACGCGAAAGAGTATACTAAAGGCAGGGTAGAGGAAAAATTAGCGTTGTCCAACTTAATCTCTCTTTCAGGAATCCCTACTTTTACTACGACAGTCATATATAAAAAAATTACTAATTCACATCTACAAAAACGCTAATGCAATAGGCTATTACCAGAAATTTTGCACTCTTACCAAACAAGATATTCAGAACATGTTGGTATTCATGTAATTAGATTAAATAAATCCTTTTCAAAAACCAATTCTTACTATATTTCACATATTCTATTTAAATGAAATGAAAATGAAATGAAATGAAAAATGCCTTTATTTACAGAGGCGAAGTTAGGACTTAAAAGTCCTCTCTACCACTTAACCTCCCTCTACCACTTAACCTCCTTAATTTAGAAACATATGTAACAAATTTCAGCATTTAAATTTATTTGAATCGGGTAGTATTACAATATTTAAATATAATTTCACAGAACTGGTGTTACAAATGATTGGAGTCCAAGGATCCGAGACCTTCATTCACTCAGACTGGGGACCAACCTGACCTTGACCCCTCCTCATCCCCCGGCGCTCGTCATATCACGGTCTTGTGTATGTGGTCTTACTTCTACCGATGGTTTTGTCTAATACGACAGTATTATCTCTTATCTCCTTCGTCACACAACTAAATTTCTACATTTTCATGCCTTAAAACACACCGAAACGTAACAGTAACACTTTTTTCTAGATAACATAAACTTTTTAGTACGACTCTAGCCTACGCATAGGCTTCTTGCCCATGTAGGCTAATTTCCATTGTAGAATATATGTTAATCTGCAATATATAGTTTAATAACCCATACTTAAATTATATAAATAATATTTATCCAACTGCTGTACTTAAAATTAAATTGTTTTATTTTATCGCCACTTAGTAAGTATAGTAAAAGGGTAATTTACTATTTATCAACTGTAAATAAATCTAATATCTTGGTGTATATGTTTTGGAAATAAAAAAAGTTTTTATTCTATTCTATGTAACTTTGCTTTAACTTGTATATCCTGCGTTTACCAGTGTAATTAATTGACATGTATTCACTCAGCCTGTTGCAGCGAGAATCGGCGCAAGTCTATAGAATGTAGAGGGTGAATGTAACACAGCTGGGAAACTCACAATAACTCAGAACTGTTCACATTACACCAACCAATCACAGTAATGTGGCAGAGAGTTGTTATGGTTCCACGTTATTGTTGTTCCAATCGACTCTGCCGGTGAACTTTTAACCACAATCACCATTCAGTTGAACAGCTGGATTTCTCGCTCTATTAAAGCGAGTTTCACTCACTGTTCAAATTATAACGAAACCCTGTTGAAATTATAACGAGAAATATTGCTAATAAACCTGAATAATGCGGACGAATTTCTGTATATAAAACTTTTAACAAAAATAATTTTCATCTACAACCTTATTTTATAATAAATAATTTTAAAACATTCGCATAGTTTTATTTATTTGGATTCATCATTTCATTGTCTGATCTCGTATTTAAATGTAATGGATAAATAATAATAAGTACTGTTTACATATTTAATTACGGATAAAAATATTATAATAATTGCTTACAATGAAACTTTAGTAACAAACTAATAGAGTCATACGAATGGAGTTGAGCAATTAAATATTACAGAAAACCACTTTAAAATGTCTGAAAAGGCAGTTATAATAGGATAGTTAAGCTTTTTAATTGTATTACTAGCAGTTTCCTTCTGTTTTCTGCCTTATTAAATCTACTCTCTGTAATCTAGATAATTGTTTCTTGATGGTTAATGGACTAAAAGAATTGCTTTGTTCTTGATATATGCAAGTCAACTTTAATGCTTTGGATTTTAAAGATTTCCCACATTTAAATTTCAATACGTTCTTATGTTTAGTATGCAGATTGAGAATAACATTTACATTAAAATATTAGCCGTGATATGCTGTTTACCTTCTTGAGGTGGGCAATAATTTAGGCCATATATTTAAGTATCAATGTCCGTACCAATTCAACTTTAATGTGTTTTTGTAACAATTGTAGTTTCTAATATCTTTGTATATACCTAAAAAGGCACTCAGGATCGTATAAAGCCGGACGTTACATCACCATATTATATATCATTCTAACTACTAACTTTTATTTTTCAAATCTCTAATTTTCGTACTTATAACATTAGAATAATTTGATTCTATGACTATGTATGATTAAGAAAAAGTTAATCAAATCTTAAACTCTTAAAAATCCACTATTTAATTTTGCCCCAAATAGTATTAATTAACTTTGTCTTAATATTTCAATGTATAAATATAAAGACTCTAATCAAGAAGCATTACCCAATTAATTACAGCTTATAGGGGATATTTGAAATATTTAGAATTTATTTTAGAAAACAAAATGAGATTTTCCATAACAAGAGTCCAGTGGGCCTTAGCCCAGAGGGCTATCCTTAACAGGAATAGGCCAGAGAACCAATGAATGTCCATGTAAGTTTTCAATACAAATGTATAATAGTTTTTACTGGAGCTGGAACTGAAGCTTCAGGCAAAATTTTATTCTTTTATCAGTTTGTTTTCGAGTTCTTGTGTTAACAGACATACATAAATAAAATTTCGACAACACGATGAACCTATATTCACTTTGTTCTATTGATATGCAAATACGTTAGCTGTAATTAAATGTACGTTCATATATAAGATATACTCTTATATTCATACAGGAAAGAAGGAGAGGGTTTTCATACAGGATATAAATTAAGTCGTGATACACCTGAATACATTCCAAACAGATTGATATATCGATGTAAAATGTTCACCATAACTATTAAAATACTTTTTTGGACTTTTTGGAGGGTGAAAATACTCACCCCCCCCCCGTTTTTCAAAGGAGATTAGAAGGGGTTAAATGTTCAAATTGCAGCCCCTATCCTGTGACATTTATAATTAAAGGCTATTCAATAGAAACACAATGCACTAAGAAAACACCTCTATATCGTTTCTAGCAAAAAATATGGGCAAATAACGCAAAAAATAATAATCTGTAGGGACAATACATGCGTGATATCTTTTATTAAGTAATGTAATTTGAAAGGTAAATTCAAAAGAAACAGAATCACATGAATAATACAACTCTAAGGCGATCCTTTCAAAAGTTATGGGGAAACAACCCCTTACATCTAAGGGTGTAAATTAAGTCCTGATACGCCTGGATATATTCCATTGAGATTTCAATGTACAACCTTCACCATATTTAGTAAATTACTTTTTTGGATTTTTTTTAGTTAAAACAAATTTCACCACCCTTTTCAAAGGGGTTAGAAGGGGGTAAATTTAGATTTTCAATTGCAACCCCTATCTTGTGACATGTCATATTAAAGGTCTATTCAGTAGAAACACAATGCACTAGGAAAACATTTCTACACCGTTAATAGCAAAGGTTATGGGCTATAAACCTATATTTTTATCCTTCAAAAAGCCCAAAAAGGTTACAATACCTTTTATTTTTATAATATATTTCTTTATTTTGTTTTATGGGGATATAATCCATACTTATACAAGGCTTGAAATAATACACAGATAAAATAAAAATGTATACTTTATTCAAAAACCTAACAAAGACATTGAGGTCAACACTAATAAAATTCCAATATTTACAAAAATAATTTATTACCATCAGTTATGTACAAATTCATTGTATATATACTATAATATGGAAAATTTACTCACATTTACACAGTCAGTTTAGCAAAGCCTGGAATGATAATATTCCACGATACAGTACATGTCGTTGCATTTATTCAGATTGTGCTTAAACTTTGTTCTCCATATAAAATATCTCATTTGTCTTAACAAATATGACAAAAGTTTAAGGTATATATCAGTATAAGATATAGTACATGTCGGAAAGTACAAGGAGCCTGAATTAAGACAAAATAATCAATAAACTTAACAGATTTAAAATGCCCAAAGATTTTGGTGAGTTTGTAACGTAACATTACAATTTACTTATCTTAATACTAATCAAAATATTATACTAGAATTTTGTGCTAATATATATGTTTGATTTTGATGATTGATTATCGTAAATAAAACAGAAAAAAATTAAAAGGCATAACAAAACAATAAAACACGAAATACAAAACTCTATTTACAAACAACGATAAAATTTCCAAAAATTCAAATAAAGATCAATATTGGGAATAAAAATTAGCACTAGCACAATTGAAAACCGACGAGACAATAAATAATGGCATGTAGAATCACTAATGTCAGGTGAGGTCACGCAGAGAAGTCACGTGACGTCCACGTGTCACGCGGTGTTGATCGTGGTCTCCATCTCGTCCCCTTGGGGCGCCAGGGGCAAGTGCATGTTGTTGGCGCGCTTCTCCCACAGCTGTATCTGGTCTCGTATCCTCCGCGTGTTGTCCGCGACGAACGCGTCAGGGCTGCCGTAGTTGGGAGGGTTGCCGTTGGGGTCGTAGCCCAGCTTGGCCAACATGGGAGCTATCTCGGCCATGTCGGCCACGACATCCTTGGGTATCTGGCCCACCCACTTGGTCAGGGCCTCCACGTTCACCGGCTTTATCACTTGGTCCGACGATCTCTCCACTCTAAAAGTAAAAAAGTTTACAATCAATACAAGAAAATCAATTAAAAATGGCAATAGAACCAACAATTTTAAACTTCTGCTCATAAAATTAGTTTTATTTTCAACACTACTCCGCTCATTAAAAAAGGATATAGAACAAAAGAACAAATATTCAACGCGGGGAACTTAACAAATACAAAAATGGACATGCAATTGATTGAATAGAAGGTACATTAGTGGTAACTAGTTTTAAACTACGTTGTTCCAATGCTCTTTCCACATGGCATGAGTTTATAATTTACGATAAGAACGCAAGGGAGGCTGAACTAGCCTCTTATAAAGTGACATGAGGGAAGATAATGCTCCTTACCATACTTCAACCCCAACCCCCCACCACGTGGAATCTTGACCCAGGAGGTGGACACTCAACCTTAAACATCCTTAACCTATCCACTCACTCAGGAAGCAGCGCATTGTTCCTTTTAGGGCCAAGTGCAATGAGGGGTTTACATATCCTCTAATTAAAAAAAAAAAAACGGAAAATGAAAAAATACATGAAGCTTTAAAAAAAAGGGATGAGTCATGGATTCATACGGCTACTTTTTACACTCTGCAGTATAATGACACAGTATTTTTTCAAATGTATGTACAGCACTAATAAAAGAGGCACCATTTATACAGATAGTGCCTATGAACATTATTGCGGTACGAGAAAATGTCAAACATATTTTGTATGATAAAAAACATATTCTAAAAGAGTGTGTCCAGACTTTAAATTTCGACGCATTTAGACTAAGTGGCTAACTGTTCACAAATTCGGGATAAAAAATATTCTAACTTGTA